>NC_058085.1:149747947-150057136 GCF_014858855.1 Bufo gargarizans | reverse complement strand
TTTTAATCAATTTTTTCCCAGAAACAAAACAAGGATTAAGAGATAAATAAAAATCAATATGTATTGCCCTGATTCTGTAGTTTGCAGAAACACCCCATATGTGGTGGTAAACTACTGTACGGGCGCACGCTATGGCATAGAGGGAAAGGAGCGCCGTTTGGTTTTTGGAAGGCAGATTTTGCTGGACTGGTTTATTTACAGCATGTCCCATTTGAATCCTCCCTGATGTACCCCTAGAGTAGAAACTCCATAAAAGTGACCCCATCTAAGAAAGTACACCCCATAAGGTATTCAAAATTGATTTTACAAACTTAGTTAACCCTTTAGGTGTTCCACAAGAGTTATTGGCAAATGGAGATGAAATTTAAGAATTACAATTTTCTGGGCAAATTTTCAATTTTTATCAATTTTTTTCCCTGAAACAAAACAAGGATTAAGAGATAAATAAAAATCAATATGTATTGCCCTGTTTCTGTAGTTTGCAGAAACACCCCATATGTGGTCGTAAACTACTGTATGGGCACACAGTAGGGCGTAGAGGGAAAGAAGCGCTGTGTGGTTTTTGGAAGGCAGATTTTGCTGATCTGGTTTATTTACACCATGTCCCATTTGAAGCCCCCCTGATGCACCCCTAGAGTAGAAACTCCATAAAAGTGACCCCATTTTGGAAACTACGGGATAAGGTGGCAGTTTTTTTAGGACTATATTTAGGGTACATATGATTTTTGGTTGATCCATATTACATTTTTGTGAGGCATGGTTACCAAAAATAGAAATTCAGAAATGTCATCTTCATTTGCCATAAACTGTTGAGGAAGACCTAGATGGGGTCACTTTTATGCAGTTTCTAGGGGTGCATCAGGGGCTCTTCAAATGGTACATGGTGCCAAAAAAAAGACCATCAAAATCTGCCTTCCAGAAACCATACAGCGTTCCTTTCCTTCTGTGCCCTGCCGTTTGGTCATACAGCAGTTTATGACCACATATGGGGTGTTTCTGAAAACTGCAGAATCAGAGTAATAAATATTTGTTTTGTTTTGCTGTTAACCCTTGCTTTGTTACTGGAAAAAACGTATTAAAATGGAAGATTTGCCCAAAAATAGCTGTTTTGGCACAGTTTTTATCTTATTTTTTTTACCGCGCTGGTTAGGTCATAGGGTATTTTTAAACATCATATTCTTACGGATGCGGCGACACCTAATTTGTCTACTTTTTATTTATTTATTTAGGTTTTACACTATATTATCCTTTTATAAACAAAAAATAAAACATAAAACATAGTTTAAGAGTCAGGTTTTAATAGTTTTTAGCCGATTATCTTAGGTTGGGGCTCATTTTTTGCGGAATTAGAGGACGGTAATAATTGGCACTATTTTGGGGGGCATATGACTTTCTGATTGCTTGCTATTACACTTTTAGTGATGTAAGGTGACAAAACATCAATTTTTTGTACCGTTTTTATTTAATTTTTTTGACCGTGTTCATATGAAGGGTTAGGTCATGGGGTATTGTTATAGAGAAGATTCTTATGAACACGGCAATACCTAATATGTCTACTTAGTTAGTTATTTTAGAAAAAAAATATTTTTGTTTTAGTGTCTCAAGTCTGAGAACCATAGTTTTTTTTTCGATTGTCAGTGGCTAAATTGAATTAAAACTGGGGAAGGGGATTATAAATTTAGTACTCCATGGAAGTTTGGTGCTCCTTGAAGCAACCGTCAATGCAGAGGCCCAGATGATCGGGGCACTTGTCACACTGAGTGGTGGTGTCCTTCCGTATCCCCCTCCTGTGACACACTCTGCACTTTTTTGGGGACCGTCCCTTCTTTCCAGTATGAGGGACCACACCTGGAAAGTTTTTGCTAAGGACGATCTGTGTGCCTCCAGCTCCCGAGGTAGTCCGGCTTGCTCTTTCCCGGTCAGAAAAGATCAGGGCCTTGAGGACTGCCTCATAGAACTGGAGGAATTTCCCTGTGTTGCCAGCGCTCCGGGACAGCACAAAAGAGTTGTACAAGGCAACCTGTACCAAGTAGACTGCAACTTTTTTGTACCATGCCTGGGTTTTGCGCATGGAGTTATATGGCTTGAGGACTTGATCAGAGAGATCAACTCCTCCCATATACCGAATGTAGTCGACGGTACAATCGGGCTTGAGGACCGTTGCCGCGGTACCTCGCACAGGGACAGGGGTGATGCCGTTACCGTGAATTGTGGACAGTACAAGGACATCCCTCTTGTACTTATGTCTGACCAGCAACAGGTTTCCACTAGTAAGGGCACGGGTCCCACCCCTGGGCATAGGTACCTGGAGGGGGTGGGTAGGGAGGCCGCGTTGATTTTTCCTAACGGTCCCACAAGCGGACGTGGATATGGCTGCGAGGGACTGGAACAAAGAAATACTAGTATAAAAGTTATCCACGTACAGGTGGTACCCTTCATCTAGCAGCGGGTGCATAAGGTTCCACACAAGTTTCCCGCTAAAATCCAGAGTGGGGGGACATTCTAGGGGTTAAATATATGAATCTCTCCCCTCGTACACACAAAACTTGTAAGTGTACCCTGAGGCAAGTTTGTACAGCTTCACGCCATACCTCGCCCACTTAGAGAAAACATACTGGCTGAAAATGAGTCTCCATTTGAAAGTAATGAGAGAGTCATCAACCGTGACCTTCCTTCCAGGTACATAGACCTTCAAAAATTTGGCCCTGAAATGATCGATGACCGGCCTGATTTTGTACAGGGGATGATATGCAGGATCACCTTGGGGGGGACATGCTGCATTATCTGCATAATGCAGACATTTCCTGATTACCTCAAACCGGGTACGTGTCATGGGTGTACTGTAAAGTGGGGTCTGGTAGAGGACGTACCCACTCCAGTAATGCCTGACACTGTTTTTTTTTCTAGGCCAATGTGCAGCACGAGGCCCCAAAACATCCTTATCTCAGCTGCACTGACCGGAGCCACAGGCCTTAGCCAAAAAGGAGCCCAGGTGTTGGCAACGAACTGTTGGGCGTACAAGTTAGTTTGCTCCACCATCAGATTCGTAAAGTGGTCACTGAAAAAAATACAAAAATAGTCATGTTCAGTGAAGCCCACTGTGGGAATCTGGATTCCTGCTTGGCCAGCAAAATCAGGAATCACATGCTAAAAATGCTCTGGGGTACACCAATAGGGGGCTCAGGTGGACTTATCTCGTGGGCTGGAAAACTAGTATGAGCCCCAGAGCTGCTCGTGGCATGGCGGTCCCCTTGCTCTGCCTGGCAGCGTCTTGGGGGCTCATCATCATCGCTAGATTATTTTCGATCCCAGTGAGGAGATCCTCGTCCTCACTGGGACTCTCGGATTCGGAGGCAAGAAGGGCATATGACTCCTTGGCCAAGAACGTCCCGGCGGGCCGTAGGGGAGTGTGTGTGTGTGCGTGTGTGAAAAACTGTATTCAGTGTGCATGTGTGTGAGGGACGGGTGGCCTACACATAACACAAAAAAAAAAAGAAAAAAAAGAAGGAAAATCCCCAAAAAAGTAAACCCCCAAAAAAAAGATTCTAACACGCCACAGCGATACAAAGCTGATCAGCATTGGGGTGGGCGATGCGCTAATAGTGGCCGGACGCTAAGAGTGCCGGCCACAGTCAGCACATGCAAAAAAAAAAAAAAGCGCCCTACAAAAATGTGTGCGTGGGGGGTAAGCTGTAGTGTGACTGCCACCTCTCAGGATTGCAGGACGGTGATTGGTGGTGTATTATAACACCACGAAAACCGTCCTATTCCGGGTTATCGGGTCACCAGAGACCCGAATAACCCAGAGAAGCAGCAAACCGCAGGTCTGAATTGACCTGCGGTTTGCTGCGATCGCCGAGACGGGGGGGTCACAGGACCCCCTGGGCATTGCACCAAGGGGGGTCCTGTGTTCCGATCACCATCCGCTGTGCAGTGGGGATCGAAAATAAAGAGGGCGTACAGGTACTACCTGTGTCCTTATGTACCAGGACATCAGGGCATACCTGTACGCCCTGTGTCCGTAGCAGGTTAATTCTGGTGGAACACTTAAAGGGTTAACAAAGTTTGTAAAATCAGTTTTGAATACCTTAAGGGGTGTAGTTTCTAAAATGTGGCCATTTATAGTGATGAGCGGCAGGGGTCATATTCAAATTCGCGATATTTCGCGAATTTTTTTTTGAATATTCGTCGAATATTCGAAAATTCACGATTTTTTTCTTGAAAAAAATCGGCAAGGTAATGATTGTGTAATATGCGAATTTTCGTAATTCGAATTTTTATTGCGAATTTTTATTGCTCTATATTCGATTTTTTGAATATTCTCTATATTGCTATAACAGTTTTTTAGAATATTCGTAATATATAGCAATATAGCGAATATTCGTAAAAAAAAACGAATATAGAGCAATTTAGCTAATATAGTGCTATAATCTTTTTTTATAGTTGTAATTTTTTTCCAATCTGAACTTCAGATGAGAAAAAAATTACAACTATTAGACAAAGAAGATTATAGCACTATATTAGCTAAATTGCTCTATATTCGTTTTTTTTTTTGAATATTCGCTATATTGCTATAACTTTGTTTTTCGAATATTTGTAATATTCTAAACCAAGAATATATAGCAATATAGCGAATATTCGAAAAAAAACGAATATAGAGCAATTTAGCTAATATAGTGCTATAATCTTCTTTGTCTAAAAGGTGAAAAATTTGCAATAAAAATTCGAATCCGAAAATTTGCATATTACACAATCATTACCTTGCGGATTTTTTCAAGAAAAAAAAAATCGTGCATTTTCGAATATGACCCCTGGCGCTCATCACTACTCCTAAAGTCAAGTATGTTGCAGCCTTCTTATTGGCCCACAAGCTAGAAGCAGGAAGGGATCATGTGTACTGATAAAAAAAATAAAAAATCTGACAAAATCGAGGAAAAAAAAACGGAAAAAAATCGGAAAAAATTGAATATTTGAAATTACGAATATATATAACTATATTCGAGATATAATCGCGAATTTTCGAAGTACCTATATTCGCGATAAAAATTCGAAATTTGAATATTCGTGATCAACACTAGCCATTTATGGGTGGTTTCAATTATGTTAGCCTCACAAAGTGACTTCAGACCTAAACTGGTCCTTGAAAAGTGGGTTTTGGAAATTTTCTGAAAAATGTCAAGATCTGCTTCTAAAATTCTAAGCCTTCTAACGTTAAAAATAAGAAAATGTCATTTACAAAATAATCCAAACATGAAGTAGACATATGGAAAATGTAACGTAATATTTATTTTGTGAGGTACCACTATCAAAACCGCAGGAATTCAAATTTAGAAAATTGCTAATTTTTCCAAACTTTCTGTAAATTTTGGATTTTTTTATAAATAAAAGTAAAACATATTGACTCAAATTTATCACTAACATGAAGTACAATGTGTCACGAGAAAACAGTCTCAGAATGGCTTTGATAAGAAAAACCGTTCCAAAGTTATTGTCACATAAAGTGAAACATGTCAGATTTGCAAAATGTGTCTTGGTTCTGAAGGAACAAACTAGCTTGGTCTTAAAGGGGTTAAACAAGTCAGGAATCAAAGGACCGTAATCCGATTGAGCTTACAGAAGTCCAGACATGGCCTAAGAGTTCCGTCTTTCTTCTTTACAAAAACCCTGCTGCCACTGGGGACTTGGAAGGTGTAATATGTCCCTTTGCCAAACTTTCAGCAATATACTCTCGCATGGCCACTCTTTCGGGTTCAGAAAGGTTATACAGTCAGGTCCATAAATATTGGGACATCGACACAATTCTAACATTTTTGGCTCTATACACCACCACAATGCGTGAAATGAAATGAACAAGATGTGCTTTAACTGCAGACTGTCTGCTTTAATTTGAGGGTATTTACATCCAAATCAGGTGAACGGTGTAAGAATTACAACAGTTTGCATATGTGAGTCCCACTTGTTAAGGAACCAGAAGTAATGGGACAATTGGCTTCTCAGCTTGTTCCATGACCAGGTGTGTGTTATTCCCTCATTATCCCAATTACAATGAGCAGATTAAAGGTCCAAAGTTCATTTCAAGTGTGCTATTTGCATTTGGAATCTGTTGCTGTCAACTCTCAATATGAGATCCAAAGAGATGTCACTATCAGTGAAGCAAGCCATCATTAGGCTGAAAAAAACAAAAAAAAAACCTTTAGAGAGATAGAAAACATTAGGCGTGGCCAAAACAACTGTTTGGAACATTATTAAAAAGAAGGAAGGCACTGGTGAGCTCAGCAACACCAAAAGACCCGGAAGACCATGGAAAACAACTGTGGTGGATGACCAAAGAATTATTTCCCTGGTGAAGAAAACACCCTTCACAACAGATGGCTAGATCAAGAACATTCTCCAGGAGGTAGGTGTATGTGTGTCAAAGTCAACAATCAAGAGAAGACTTCATAGTGAATATAGAGGGTTAAACACATGATGTAAACCATTGGTAAGCCTCAAAAACAGGAAGGCCAGTTTAGAGTTTGCCAAACGACATCTAAAAAAGCCTTCACAGTTCTGGACAACATCCTATGGACAGATGAGATCAAGATCAACTTGTACCAGAGTGATGGGAAGAGAAGAGTATGGAGAAGGAAAGGAACTGCTTATGATCCTAAGCATACCACCTCATTAATGATGCATGGTGGTTGTAATGTCATGGCGTGGACATGTATGGCTGCCAATGGAACTGGTTCTCTTGTATTTATTGATGATGTGACTGCTGACAAAAGCAGCAGGATGAATTCTGAAGTGTTTCTGGCAATATTATCTGCTCATATTCAGCCAAATGCTTCAGAACTCATTGGACAGCGCTTCACAGTGCAGATGGACAATGACCCAAAGCATACTGCAAAAGCAACTAAAGATTTTTTTAAGGGAAAGAAGTGAAATGTTATGCAATGGCCAAGTCAATCACCTGACCTGAATCCGATTGAGCATGCATTTCATTTGCTGAAGACAAAACTGAAGGGAAAATTCCCCAAGTACAAGCAGGAACTGAAGACAGTTGCAGTAGAGGCCTGGCAGAGCATCACCAGGGATGAAACCCAGTGTCTGGTGATGTCTATGCGTTCCAGACTTCAGGCTGTAATTGACTGCAAAGGATTTTCAAACAAGTATTGAAAAGTAAAAGTTTGATTTATGATTATTATTATGTCCCATTACATTTGACTCCTTAACAAGTGGGAGGCACATATGCAAACTGTTGTAATTCCTGCACCGTTCACCTGATTCGGATGTAAATACCCTCAAATTAAAGCTGACAGTCTGCAGTTACAGTACATCTTGTTAGTTCCATTTAAATCCATTGTGGTGGTGTATAGAGCCAATGTTGGAATTGTGTCCATGTCACAATATTTGTGGACCTGACTGTATAACCTATATTTGGGCAACTTCGCTTCGGGAATAACATTGATAGGACAATCAAAATCCCAGTGTGGGGTAAACCCTGGCCACCACTCTCAGAAAATACATCCGAAAAATCGGAAATGAAAGAGTGAACAGCTTTAGTGGTCAAGACAGAAAGAGATGTATTAATACAGTTGTACATGCAATAATCACTCCAATCGAGAATCTGTCTCGCCTGCCAGTCAATGGTGGGATTATGTTTCCTCAACCATGATTAACCCAGAGCCAACGGAGAAGGCAGACAAAACACGAAATGGATTCCTGATGAAAATCGCTCACTCTTAAACAGATGTCCTGCACCATCCGTGACAAACATTTCTGAGTAAGCGGTGCGGAGTCTATTGCAAACATCAAAATAATTTTCTCTAATGAACTTGTTGTCAACCCATGCAAACGGACAAACTGATCATCCACTAGGTTAACCCCTGCCCCACTGTCAATAAACACCTCAATTCCCACAGTTTTGGACTCTAGTGCCACCTCAGCAGACAGGAGAAATTGGGTACTACCAGTAAATGACAAAAGCAAGTTCTCTAACTCCCCACCCACACCACCAAGAGTAAGATGGGAATTAAAAACATATTTTGTTTTCACCTTGACGCTGAACTTAAAGACAAACATGAACAAAATGTCCCTTTTTTCCACAGAAAAAACATATTCCATTCTTATGACTAAAACTCTTGCAAGGAGGCCCAGGGGTAGCTTCCCCTTACTGCATAGGTTTGCCACCAGGCAAAAAATCTGGAGTGTGTCCTCCCAAGGTGTCAGAGGAAGCCGCCACGTTATATGATAGTTTGTCCTGAGAGTCAGGGTCCTTAGATCTCCCTCTCATGCGTCTATCCATACGTACAGCAAGGGACATAGCCGCTTCCAATGACTCAGGATTTTCGTGAAAGGCCAACAAGTCCTTTAGTCTCGGATAATCCCTGAAAGAATTGGCTATGGAGAGCTGGATCATTCCACTCCGGATATCCGTATCCGATCTCCTAAATTTAGAGCAGTAGATCTCCGCAGAACGCTCTCCCTGCCGTAAACCTTGTAACTTGGTCTCGGCCAGGGAGATCCAATCCGGGTCATCGTAGATAAGACCTAGTGCTCTGAAAAATTTATCTACTGTCCAGAGGGACTGTGGTCCGGTCGGTAGAGAAAAAGCCCAAGACTGAGTGTCCCCTTTAAGCAACAACATGATAATACCCACTCTTTGACTCTCTTCCCCAGATCAGAGTGGATGTAACTTAAAGTACAATTTACACAACTCTCTGAACCGAATTAAATTATCACTTTCCCCCGAAAATCTGTCTGGAAGTGCAACCTTATGTTCAGGACAGGCCTGGTAACTACTACTGGAACCAGGAGCCTGTGATCCCTGCATCTGTGTGCGGAGGTCAGCTACCTCTATAGACAGGCCCTGCAATTGTCTAGCCAGTGCAGCGATTGGATCCATATCCTCACTGACACAAACAAAAATGACAGTTTATGGCAGTTGATAATATCACAGAAAACAAGAGGGAAGGAAAAAGGTACTAGGCCTGGAAATGTCACGGATGGTGTTGCAGAAAGCTGGAACTTATAAATAAACATCCGACTGGCTTGATCCCAAACTAAGGAGCATATGGGTGAGCCCCATAAACCCCTAGAGCTCTCCCTGACTGCTATGCCCATGCAAAGGTCTTTGTGGTAGACGATTGCATGTCCACGTACCTCATACTATGTGACACAGGAAAACCCTATAATAGTGAGGGGACACGACCACCGGCTCACTGCACTTAATACGGACGGAGTCAGGGTCACCTAGAATCAAGCCAGCAAGGAAACACAGATAAAGGAAACAGACTTATCTGAGGAAGCAGCCTCTAGCAGTGAATACAATCCAGGAAGAAGTATAAACCACAAAGTGAGGCAGTATGGGAGGGAATATAAAGGGAGACAATTAGTGTAAATAGGTGACAGCTGGGAGAAGGAATGGAGATGACAAAGTAAAACCAAAACAAAGAACTTCATGCAGGTAGAGAAGAACATCTAACAGACCTTCTCACAGAAGTGGCGGTGACAGAAAACTAAGGAAAGGGGAAAGGTCACCACCTAAGGGAACCCTAAACCAAGCCCTGACTACTATCAGCATGGACAGACCTCAATAGGAATGTTTATACACAGGAATCTAGAGCCCTATCTGACCCTAAAGGACCCTGGAAATAGTGTGAGGACAAAGATGACCTATTCCTTCCCAGCTGAAGGATCAGGAGACTCTCTCAGGTGTAATACCAAAAGATAGGTGAATGCAACAAACAAGAAATAGGGAAAAGACACTTAACTCCAGCAGGAACTCAGAGGAGAACTGAAGACCAGCAGAGGAGAGACCGTGACAATAGCTCAGCTTTTTAAACAGTATAGTAAAAATTACAAGGAAGAGGCACTCCGATACAACCTGTACATCACATAAAGGAGGGACTCTTCACATTGTGGTACAATCGTTCATGTAGTGGGACTTCTACACTCATAAAGACTATGCATTAAGTGAAAAGGCTGCCAAAAATTACAAGGAGCCGGCATTACAATCAGGGGCGTAGTTAGGTCAAAACATTCGGGGCTTGAGCCCCGAATGTTTTGACCAGTGCCCTGAATGTTATGCTGGCAGGGCCGGCCGCTCTGACTCTCCTACGCTGTGCAGCAATACTCTACACCGGCCCCACCATCCTAATCTGCATCCTGCTGTAACTGAACTTAAAATCAGCGTTCATCTCAATACTATCTTACACACTCAGCTCCGGGAAGCATGCAGTGCGGGCAGCGCTCTCTCACTGGTGTCACGCGCCTGATCCTTCCACTAGTCGGCGCAGGTGCGTGACATCAGTGAGTGACCGCCGCCTGCACTGCCTGTTACTGAAGCTTAGTGTGTAAGTAAATATAGTAATGAGATGAGTGCTGATTTAAAGTTAAGTTACTACAGGATACGGATTACTGAGGGGATGATCTGTGGGGTTGCCCAGACGGCTAGGCCCTTCACAGTAGTTATTAACCCCTTTCAGCAGTCACCCATTCACTGAAGGGGGGACTGCTGAAAATGGTTAATAACTACTGTGAAGGCGGGACTGCTGAAAGGGGTTAAAGTACAAGGGGGGTGGGGGGATGTTCTGTGGGGTTGCCCAGATGGCTAGGCCCTTCACAGAAGTTATTAACTCCTTTCTGCAGTCCTCCATTCACTGAAGAGGGGACTGCAGAAAGGGGTTAATAATTACTGTGAAGGGTGGACTGCCTAAAGGGGTTAATAACTACTGTGAAGGGGGGACTGCTGAAAGGGGTTAATAACTACTGTGAAGGCTCCCCCAAGCGATTGGGGCGTGGCTTCATGAAGTGGGAGCGTGACTTCATGGGAGCGTGATACAGTGGGCTTGTGCCCCGCATGTTTTCAGACCCTAGCAACGCCCCTGACTACAATACACCCTTTGTTACACATAAAGGAGGGCATTATACACACCCTTGAAAAATTATGATCGATGGCCTGCAAAAACATGTGGAGCAAGGGCCTGTTGATCTGACCATCTAAAACATTATGTTTGAGGGCCTGCTGCCGCTTTGGTGTCTCTAGTTAACCTTGGGCCGGTCGCACATCCCCTTGACGGCGACAATCTATTCGGATCTATTAGCAGGTGAGCTGACCCTCTCATAACATTATATACGAGGGCCTTCAGGTGAGCTGACCCTGTAAAAGATGTAGGTAAAGGCCTGCTGGGGAGCTGACCCGGTAAAACATATGCGAGGGCCTGCTGGTGAGCTGACCCTCTAAAAAATTATATGCGTGTGTATGCTGGTGATCTGACCCTGTAAAACATTATATGTGAGGGCCTGCTGATTAACTGACCCTGTAAAAGACTTCAGGTGTGGGACTGCTGGTAAGCTGACCCTGTAAAAGATTTTATGTGCGGGTCTGCTGGTGAGCTGACCCTCTAAAAGATTATATGCAAGGGCTTGCTGGTGAGCTGACCCTTTAAAAAATTATATGTGAGTCCCAGAGGAAGTCAAATGGATCCAAAAAGTAGACCAGATTTATAGATTAGAAGAACTCTCCCACTGGGAGGCCCATTCACATGCTTCCTTCCTGGCCATTTGGTCTCCATGAAAAAAATGTAGAGGCTTCTCCTAATCTCCCCCCTTTCCTTTTCCCTATTCCCCCACTCCCCCTTGCTTATCCTTAACATTCCAATACATCCTTTGACTATATACACTATGTCAAATTACATCCATAGCTAAAAGTTGTAATAAGATTTAATTAGGCCCACCTGTTATATTTGTTACTCTTTTTGTTACTCTTTGTGAGGGCTTGCTGGTTGTAACGGCACAGTTTCAGCAGACAAGGGGTTAAAATCCGTTTAGGCGATATGCCCCTTTCTGAGAGACAGGCACAGCTACTGCAGAACACCAACCTCCCGAACTGGATACAAAATAGCACTCCAAACTGGAACCTCGCAAATAGCTGCCAGCAGACGAACAGGAAAAGCATTCAGTCAGCTTACACTCCTGGCAATTAGTCTCCAACAGCATACAGGGAATCCCCCCAATGACGAGACAAGGCTCCGTGATCAGGGTCAAGCAGTGGTCTGAAGTGCTGGCACACCCAGCCTGGTTTTTATTACAGTTTGTTGCAGATACAGGACAGATACAACACATCCCCACAATGCATCATGGTTTCCTCCCCTCTGTCCCGGAGACGACCGAAGACAATCCAATTATCTCTCAGGACAAAAGGGAGATCACCAATACACATGTGGAGACAACAAGACAGACATCACCATTTAAACACACAATGGGACAATAGAAACACACCCACACAAAATCCTCCCCTCTGCCGATGATGACCATTGAACACAATGACGAATATAATTATCAAAGGCAGAGAAATACAGTTTTATAAAACATATCACAGGAACCCCAAAACATGCAATAACCCCATAACCAATATATCCTCGGAACCGGGGGATCTGGGTGAACCACATATCCAAAATTCACCCACATCCGTTCAGTAGTTTGGAAGATACAGTTACACTGAAAATATACAAGTTATACCGAAAATAGTCACTAATAAATGTGTCCCCTGTTTGGTAGTTTCAAACTACTGAATGATGTCTCTGTGCACCAAATACAGGCAAGATAGCACCATGTGGAAAAGTCAGAACAGTGTCTGTGAGCTAAAATGGCCGCTATCTATTGTTCTCACCATGTGCTTCATCCAAGCAAGTAAGGCAAATGATGCAATCCAGGGACAGAGGGCTCAGTCCCAAGTGTCTTAAGACCCAATAACTTAAGGGACCATAATCCCAGGGCAGGAGGCTGGTAAACAGCCCCCTCCAAAACACCGTGGCGAGGTTGGTTTTGCCACACTGGTGAGCTGACCCCGTAAAACATTATATGTGAGGGCCTGCTGGTGAACTAACCCTCTAAAAAATGATATGCAGAGGCTGAACCTTTAAAAAATTATATGCAAGGGTTTGCATCTGAACTGACCCTGTAAAACATTATATGCGAAGGGCACATATGTGAGGGCATTATATGCGAAGAATAAGCATGTGTTGATATGATGGAAGAGGAGAAGGAGGAGAAGAAAAAGTAGAATAAACCATATACCCTTGTTTGTGGTGGAAGAGCTGCATGGGAATACAATGTATTGAGTACATTATAAGCAACACATTTAAAGTGCCTTTATGTTCATCAGATTTCCTCTGGTGGAGTCGAGAAGTCATGGTCAATCCAGGCCTTGTTCATTTTTATAAGAGTCAACCTGTCAGCATTTTCAGTTGACAGGTGGCTACGCTTATCTGTAATAATGTCACCAGCAGCACTAAATACCTGCTCAGACAAAACGCTGATGGCAGGGCAGGCCAGCACCTCCAAGGTGTAGTGCCAGTTCGTGCCATGTGTCCAGCTTGGACACCCAGTAGTTGTAAGGCACTGAGGGATCATTGAGGATGCTGACACGGTCTGCTATGTATTCCTTCACCATCTTCCAAAATGTTTTCCCTCCTTGTGACACTAGGTGGCTCATCAGGGTGAGGGTGCTGGCCGGGTGTCATGAAACTGTCCCAGGCTTTGGAGAGTGTTGCCTTGCCTCTGTTGGAACTGCTGTGTGTTCCCCTTTTCTCCCCTCCTTAGTTGACCAAGAAACTTTGGACTCTGCCGCCAGCATTGTCAACTTTTCAACAATGATCTTCTTGTATTGCACTGTTTTGCTCGTCTTCTCCATCAGAGGAATGAGAGATGACAAGTTCTCTTTGTAGTGGGGGTCGAGAAGGGTGAATAACCAGTAATTTGTGTTGTCTAAAATGCGTCTAATGCGCAGGTCACGGGAAAGGAAGCCTAACATGAAGTCAGCCATGTGTGCCAGAGTGCCAACAGGCAAGACTTCGCTGTCGTCATCAGGAAGATCACTCTCAATCTGCTCATCCTCTTCCTCCTCTTCTGCCCACCACGCTGAACAGATAGAATTAAACTTCGATGGGTACTACCCTCTGTAACAGATCCAACCGTCTCCTCCTCCTCCACCTCCTCTTCATCGTCCAATTAGCACTAAGAAGACGAACTGAGGGTGGTCTGGCTATCACCCTGTGTAATGTCCCATTTCCACCTCTTCCATATGCAAAGCGTCGTCCTTAATTGTAAGCAGCGAGCATTTGAGTAGACACAGAAATGGGATGGTTATGCTGATGATAGCGCTATTGCCGCTCACCATCTGTGTTGATTCCTTAAATTTTCTTAAAACCTCACAGAGGTCAGACATCCATGCCCACTCCTCGCTTGTGAATAGTGGAAGCTGACTGAAAAGGTGATGACCATGTTGCAGCTGGTATTCCACTACTGCCCTCTGCTGCTCACAAAGCCTGGCCAACATGTGGAACGTGGAGTTCCAGCACGTGCTCACGTCGCACAACAGCCGGTGAGCTGGCAATTTCAAGCGCTGCTACAGTGTTGACAGACCAGCTGAAGCTATAGATGACTTGCACACCTTCACCAGTAGTTCTGGCAAATTGGGTTAGGTTTTGAGAAACCACTGAACCACAAGGTTGAACATGTGGGCTAGGCATGGGATGTTTCTAAGCTTGCCGAGCTTCAAAGCCACAACCAAGTTATGGCCATTATCAGACACAACCATGCCTGGTTGTAGGTTCAGTGGCGAGAGCCACAGCTCAGTCTGGTCTCATATCTCCTGCCACAGCTCTGCGACGGTGTGCTGTTTGTCCCCTAAGCATATCAGCTTCAGCACGGACTGTTGATGCTTTCCCACTGCAGTGCTACACTGCTTCCAGCTACAGACTAATGACTGACTGGTGCTGAACGTAAATAATAAATCAGAGGTGGAAGGGGAGGGGGGGGCAGAGAAGTGGGGTTTAGAGCCACTAACGTAGGTGCTGGCGGAAACCCTGATCGACGTAGGGCCTGCAATCCTTTGTGTCGGTAGCACCTGTGCCATCCCAGGTTACGACTCGCTCGAGGCCTCCATAACATTCACCCAGTTTGCCATCAGGGAAATGTAGCATCCCTGGCCGAATGCACTTGTCCATGTGTCCGTGGTTAAGTGGACATTTCCAGTAACTACGTTGGTCAGGGCAGGTATGATGTTATGGAACACATTTTGGTGTAAGGCGGCCACGGCACATCTTGAAAAATAGTGGTGGCTGGGGACTGTGTAACGCATGACGGCCACCGACTTCAGGCTGAGGAAGGCCTCAGTGTCCACTAGCCAAAGTGGCAACATTTCCAGGGTCAGTAATTTGGAAAGCTGCTCATTTAGTGCAATGGCCGGTGGGTGGGTGGCTGGGTATTTTCACTTGCGTTCAAAGGCCTAAGGTAAGGACATTTGGATGCTGCACTGAGACACTGAAGTGGATGTGGTTGCTGATGGTGCTTGCGAAGGTCCAGGTGCAGTAAGGGACGCATGCACCTCCGGCTGAGGATTGGCCAGCACCTAACATAGGGGAAGAGGAGGCAGTGGTGTGACCTGCAGACACAGACTGTGGACCCAGGTGTTCGTCCCACTTATTACGGTGCTTGGATGCCATGTGGCTGATCATGCTGGTGGTGGTGAGGTTTCTAGTGTTCACGCCCAGGCTCATTTTCGTATGGCACAGGTTGCAAGCTACTATTCTTTTGTCGTCGGCACTTTCCCAAAAAAAAGCCATACTACGGAACATCTACCCCTTGGTAAGGGAGATTTCTGCAAGGGGATGCTCCGTGAAACTGTTTCAGGCCTGTTTGGTGTGGCCCGCCGTCTCCCTTTTGGCACCCCACTGCCTCTTCCAGCCTGTTGTGGTGCTGCAGATCTCTCTCCCTCTGTACTGCTGTCCTCGTTCGGCTTAACACTTTCCCAGGTTGGGTCAGTGACCTCATTGTCCACCACCTCCTCTTCTACTTCCTCACTCTGATCATCCTCCTGATTTGTTGTCCAGTGTCTTCCGGGCTTTGGCGGGTGTGGTCGGACGCAAGCTGGCCCCAGATCTGGCTCTAGCCCTACTACTAATTCCTCGTAGCCATAGCATAATCGCAATGCATATGTTCCTAGCCACTAAATTAACAATTACCAAAAACTGGAAAAGCTCGAACTTACAAGGATGTATTAAGAGCTGTAGAAACAACAAGGTCATACGAACGAATGATCACCCAAAAAGATTTCACACTAGAAAAGTACGAGGAGGAGTGGGCGGCTTGGGCCCGCTTGTATCCGACGGTATCAGCCCGGTTATGTGATGTAAATGGGGGTGTTGAGACTCAAAGTGAGTTAATATTAAACACTGTAAGTGACAAACATAGCTAGAAGCAAAAAGCCATGATTTGATATGGTTTCTCTCTACCATTCATTGTTGGTTATTCTATTCTATTTTATTTGATGTTATTCATATCTATGCTTTCTTTCCCTTTCTGATTTTATTGTTAGATATCATTTCAGATAATGCTGCTTTAGGACTCATCCTAGGACACAAATATGTAAACCTTCTATCACCATCTGACGGTTTACGCTACTAACCATGTTTGTTTCCACTGATGGTTATGAAATGTGTAATATTACATCATGTTGGTTTAAGCCATGTGTATCTACCTCATGTGATTTCAATACTTGTGGATGCAATAAGATCACTTTGTTGATGCTCTATTTTGATATGTTTGAAAAATCTAATAAAAATCTATTGAACATTAAAGTGTGCGCATTCCTAAAATATCAGTGACATCCAGTGCACTTTTTCCGTACACGGTGTCCGGTGCGGATGGAAAAATTATCCGCGACACATCTCCTGTTTAAAGTGTGCACATCCCTAAAATATCAATGACATCCAGTGCACTTTTTCCGTAGACGGTAGACACTGTAAACAGGAGATGTGGCGCGGATAATTTAACTGTCCGCAGCGGACACCATTTCCGGAAAAAGTACACTGGATGTCACTGATATTTTTGGGATACGCACACTTTAAACAGGAGATGTGGGGGGGATATTTTAACTGCCCGCAGTGGACACCGTCTATGGAAAAAGTACACTGGATGTCACTGACATTTTAGGGATGCGCACACTTTAAACAGGAGATGTGGCGCAAATAATTTAACTGTGCACAGCGGACACCGTTTACGGAAAAAGTGCACTGGATGTCACTGATATTTTAGGGATGCGCACACTTTAAACAGAAGATGTTGTTTGGATAATTTAACTGTCCGCAGCGGACACCATCTACTGATAAAGTGCACTGGATTTCACAAATATTTAAGGGATACGCACACTTTAAACAGGAGATTTGGCGCAGATAATTTAACTGTCCACAGCGGACACAATCTACAGAAAAAGTGCACTGGATGTCACTGATATTTTAGGGATGTGCACACTTTAAACAGGAGATGTGGCGCAGATAATTTAACTGTCCACAGCGGACACAATCTACAGAAAAAGTGCACTGGATGTCACTGATATTTTAGGGATGTGCACACTTTAAACAGGAGATGTGGCGCAGATAATTTAACTGTCCACAGAGGATACCGTCCACGGAAAAAGTGCACTAGATGTCACTGATATTTTAGGGATACACACAGTTTAAATAGGAGATGTGGCGCGGATTTTTTAACTGTCCCTAGCGGACACCATTTATGGAAAAAGTTCACTGGATGTCACTGATATATTAGGGATGCACACACTTTAAACAGGAGATTTGGCGCGGATAATTTTACTGTCCACATCGGACACCATCTACGGAATAAGTACACTGGATTTCGCTGATATTGTAGGGATGCGCACACTTTGCACAGGAGATGTGGCACGGATAATTTAACTGTCCGCAGCGGCCCATTACACGGTATTTAGTGCAGGATGCGCTAAAAAAATATATTGCTGCTGTAACACACAATAGTCCTTAACCCCTTAAGGACTCGGCCCTATTTCACCTTCTGGACATTTTTTGCAAATCTGACCAGTGTCACTTTAAGTGCTGATAACTTTAAAATGATTTGACTTATCCACTCCATTCTGAGACAGTTTTTTCGTCACATATTGTACTTTATGACACTGGTAAAATGAAGTTAAAAAAAATGCAGTTTTATTTATAAAAAAATACAAAATTTACCAAACATTTTTTAAAAATTGCACATTTCCAAGTGTACATTTCTCTACTTATTTAATATATAGTAATACCTCCAAAAAGAGTTATTACTTTACATTCCCCATATGTCTATTTCATGTTTGTATCATTTTGGGAAGGATATTTACTTTTTTGGGGATGTTACAAGGCTTAGAAGTTTAGAAGCAAATCTAGAAATTTTTCAGAAATTTTCAAAAAAAACTATTTTTAGGGACCAGTTCAGGTCTGAAGTCACTTTGCGAGGCTTAAATAATAGAAACCACCCAAAAATGACCCTATTCTATAAACTACACCCCTCAAGGTATTCAAAACTGATACTAGTTTACAAACCTTGTTAACCCTTTAGGTGTTCCACAAGAATTAATGGAAAATAGAGATACAATTTCAAAATGTAACTTTTTTGGCAAATTTTCCATTTTAATAATTTTTTTCCAGTTACACAGCAAGGGTTAACAGCCAAACAAAACTCAATATTTATGGCCCTGATTCTGTAGTTTACATAAACACCCCATATGTGGTCGTAAAATGCTGTACGTTAACACGGCAGGGTACTGAAGGAAAGGAATGCCAAACGGTTTTTGGAAGGCAGGTTTTGCTGGACTGTTTTTTTTGGACACCATGTCCCATTTGAAGTCCCCCTGATGCACCCCTAGAGTAGAAACTCCATAAAAGTGACCCCATTTTATAAACTACGGGATAGGGTGGCAGTATTGTTGGTACTAGTTTAGGGTACATATGATTTTTGGTTACTCATATTACACTTTTTGTGAGGCAAGGTAACAAGAAATAACTGTTTTGGCACTGTTTTTATTTTTTGTTATTTACAACATTCATCTGACAGGTTAGATCATGTGGTATTTTTATATACCAGGTTGTCACGGACACTGCGATACCTAATATGTATACTTTTTTTATTTATGTAAGTTTTACACAATGAATTCATTTTTGAAGCAAAATAAAATCATGTTTTAGTGTTTCCATAGTCTGAGAGCCATATTTTTTCAGTTTTTGGGCAATTACCTTGGCTAGGGAATGTTTTTTGCGGGATGAGATGACGTTTTTTTGCCACTATTTTGGGGTGTGTGTGCCTTTTTGATCGCCTGCTATTACACTTTTTGTAATGTAAGGTGACAAAAAATGGCTGTTTTTACAATGTTTTTATTTTTATTTTTTTACGGTATTCATCTGAGGGGTTAGGTCATGTGATATTTTTATAGAGCAAGTTAGGGTCTTAGTTAGGGTCTCATTTTTTGCGGTATGAGATGACGGTTTGATTGGAACTATTTTGGGGTGCATATGACTTTTTGGTCGCTTGCTATTACACTTTTTGTGATGTAAGGTGACAAAAAATGGTTTATTTAGCACAGTTTTTACTTTTTATTTTTGTTCTGTATTTATCTCAGGGGTTAGGTCATGTGATATTTTTATAGAGCCAGTCGATACGGACACGGCGATACCTAATATGTATACTTTTTTTTAATGAAGGTTTTATACAACAACAGCTTTATTAAAACTAAAATTATTTGGGCAATTTTCTCAGGTAGGGGCTCATTTTTTGCGGGATGAGGTGACGGTTATATTGGTACTATTTTGGTGGGCAAACGCCTTTTTGATCGTTTGCTGTTGTACTTTTTGTGATGTAAGGTGACAAAAAAATGGTTTATTTAGCACAGTTTTTTTTTAGTTTTTTACGGTGTTCATCTGAGGGGTTAGGTCATGTGATATGTTTATAGAGCCGGTCGATACGAACACGGTGATACCTAATATGTATACTTTTTTTTCTACCTATTTTAAACAATTTTTTTTTACTTTATTTTGGGAAAATTATGTTTTTGTTTATTTTTACTTGAAACTTTTAATTTTTTGGGGGGAAAACTTAATTTTTTCAACTTTTTTTCACTTTTTTTTTGTCCCACTTTTGGTCTTGAACTTTTGGGGGTCTAATCCCCTTTACAATGCATTTCAATACTTCCGTATTGGAATGCATTGGCTGTATGAGTAATACTGTGTGTATTACTCATACAGCTTCCAGCCTGTGAGATCCAGGGGGCTGGATCTCACAGGCTCGTCACCGGAAGGCAGCACAATGCCTTCCTTAGACATCACGCTGCCTTCCATGCCATCGGGTCCCCCCTACAGCTGCATGGGGACCCGATGGCACCGCCGCCCGCCGCTGCCGCACCAGGTAAAAGCCGCAAACCGCAGGTCTGAATTGACCTGTGGTTTGCGGCGATCGTCGACATGGGGGGGGTCACAGGAACCCCCCAGCTTTGTGACAGGATGCCCGCTGAATGATATTAGTGGACATCCTGTTCCAATTAACCCCCGCCGCGCCGCAATCGCGTTTTAAAGTTAGGACGTACTGGTGTGTTCTGGGTCCTTAAGGACTCGGCAAACAGATCGTACCGAAACAGATCGTACCGATACCGATAAGTCCCTAAGGGGTTAAAAGGACTTTTGGGTCTCTGAAAAGTTTTTTGTATAAAAATCTTCCTTTTACACTCCCTACTCTGTCTGTCCCTTCCTATGCACAGCTCTGCCTGACTACGAATGAGCCGAACATGCGTCATCGGGTGCTATATAGCACCCGATGAGGTGTTCCGGCCAGATGAGGTGTTCCTTGCAGGCGAGAACTGAGGGCAGTTCTCGCCTGCAAGTTTATTACAGCCAAGAAACGTGCGGAGAGGAGACTCGAGCATGGCGCAACAGGTGTTCGGCCGAGCATGCTCGATCATCACTGCTAATTTGCATATCTTTGGGTTTTGGGAGATATTCAGATTGGCTTTCCTGAGGGCCACCCTGCAAATCAGATAAAGTACAATAATGCCATAGTCACAAAAAATATTATAGTGCTAATGCTACGCTTATTTATAAAGTGAGATGCTTGGCAAATAACAAATATCCTTGCTTTATTAGCGGAAAAAAATGATTAAAATGGAAAATCTGCCCAAAAATTTGAAATTCTGAAATTTCATATCCATTTTCAATTAATTATTGTGGAACACCTAAAGGATTAACAAAGTTAGTAAAATCAGTTTTGAATACCTTGAGGGGCGTAGTTTCTAAAAGGCGACCACTTTTCTGGAGTTTCTACTCTAGGGGTGCATCAGGGAGGCTTGAAATGGGACATGGTGTCAAAAAAACAGTCCATCAAAATCTGCTTTCTAAAAACCATATGGCATTCCTTTCCTTCTGCATCCTTCTGTGTGGCCATACAGCAGTTTTTGACCACATATGGGGTGTTTCTGTAAACAACAGAATCAGGGCAATAAATATTGAGTTTAGTTTTGCAGTTAATCCTTGCTTTGTTAGTGACAAAAAAAGCTCTTTTCCAATAAAAGGAAGGAAAACTGAGTGCCTTGTACCAGGAACCCAACTTTCTCTCACTCTCTAATTTCAGGACAAATGTAGCATATTTAATTCTAGTCCAAATCATTTATATTTTTTGGGCAAACCAGACCCGAAACAAAATTTGCACATCTCTACAGGTGAAACTAAAAATTAGAATATCATGCAAAGTTCATTTATTTCAGTAATGCAACTTAAAAGGTGAAACTAACATATAAGACAGACTCATTACATGCAGAGCGGGATATTTCAAGCCTTTATTTGTTATAATTTGGAGGATTATAGCTTACAGCTTATGAAACCCCAAAGTCTCAATTTTAAGGTACCATTTGCTCAAAGGGTATGGATTAATTAGCTGACTAGAGTGTGACACTTTGAGCCTAAGATATTAAACCTTTTCACAAAATTCTAATTTTAAGCTGCAGTAATGCAATTCTTTTTAATTTGCATTACTGAAATAAATGGACTTTTGCACGATATTTGTCATGACAAGGAGGTGGGGAAGGTGCAAACTGACTCCACTAACACCTCTGTCCCTGACTACTTGCACTTACCCGTCCTAGGCAACAGAGCGCAACTGGGCGGCGATCCCTAACCTGAGTAAATGCGGGAGAGACAAACAAAACAGACAAACACAGAGATGTCAAACTAGAAAGGTCAAAACCAGGAGGTCAAGGCGGTACCAGGGGACAAGCAGAAGCAGCATCAATGTACAAATCGGGAGTCAATATCAGGAGAAGCGAGTAAGACACAGGGAGCAGGCGAGGACATGTCAAAGTAAAGCAGAAGTCAAATACCAAGAGAAGCGACAGTACAAGAAGAGCAAGCAAGAGACGAAGCCAAAAACGAGCCAAGCCAAGGGATGCAGGTACCAACATGCATGCCGAGCCTACTCTATACCTTTCCTTGTGCCAAACAGCTTCCAATGAATGTAGTGCCATAAAGTTCAGGAAGTGTTGGATCCACATGCATGCTGGGTCCACTCTGCCTTTTACCCTTTTTGGTGCCATAATGGCCTCCATTACTTACAAGGGATGCAGGTACCAACATGCATGCCGAGCCCACGCTATACCTTTCCTTGTGCCAAACAGCTTCCAATGAATGTAGTGAGAGCAGGACTCCCAGGCTATGAGCTGTGCACTACGATTGGCCAGCGCTGCAGCAAGGGACAACCCTAATACAAAAACTCTGCCGAGTACAACAGAGGGAGCTGCAGACAGACCGGAGTCTATACCGGGCGAAAGGAGCGGTGCCCAGACATACTAGTAAGTGCAGGGGGACCCCTGGGCACCGCTCTGCCCACTGATATAGTTAGTTTTTACTCTTTAAACTAGTGAAAGGTCCTCTTTAAACTAATTAAAATCAGCCTATGGGGCAGACAGGCTAATCAGGAGTGCACGACTCGCTGGAGTGCCACATCTCCAGCATTGTAAATCTGCAAAGAAAAGGGGGTTAGTCAAAACTTCCCAGTGCTCAGGTGCACGCTGCCATGGCAAAAACCTAGAGAAAAAGACAATGCAGCAGCACCCTGCAAATCAGATAAAGTTCAATAATGCCATAGTCACAAAAAATATTATAGTGCTAATGCTACACTTATTTATAAAGTGAGATGCTTGGCAAATAACAAATATACTTGCTTTGTTAGTGGAAAAAAATGATTAAAATGGAAAATCTGCCCAAAAATTAGAAATTCTGACATTTCATATCCATTTTCAATTAATTATTGTGGAACACCTAAAACAGGCATGTCCAAACTGCGTCCCTCCAGCTGTTGCAAAACTACAACTCCCAGCATGCCTGGGAAGCTTACAGCTATTAGGGCATGCGATCCCTAACCTGAGTAAGTGCGGGAGAGACAAACAAAACAAACACAGAGAGGTCAAACTAGCAAGGTCAAAACCAGGAGGTCAAGGTGGTACTAGGGGACAAGCAGAAGCAGCATCAATTTACAAACCAGGAGTCAATAGCAGGAGAAACAGGTAAGACACGGGGAGCAGACGAGGACACGTCAAAGTAAAGCAGAAGTCAAATACCAAGAGAAGCGACAGTACAAGAGGAGCAAGCAAGGGGCGAAGTCAAAAACGAGCCAAAATACTAATACCAAGTAGCAATATCAAAGGGAATATACCCAAGGAATAGGACCTTAATCACTCTGTGGCCAGCAGGCTGCCTGTTAAATGGGGGAGAGAAGGAGTCATGTGCCGTATCCAGTGACACATGACTCATCCCCCTGCATACAGATGAGCGCCGAGTGCCTAGTTCGGTGCTCAGACTCTTCGCAGTAACTATGGGAGCGGAGGACACCGGCTACACTAAGGAGGCGTGCGTGGCTGGGTCCTCTCTGTCCCCCTTTGCTCTGGAGATGATGACACAGCGCACGTCCTCCCTCCGAACTTATAGCAGGGCGCCGGCCGCACTGGAGGGACGGAGCGTGAAGCTGGTGCCCTGTGACAATATTCAGATTTTTCGAGTTTCACCTGTATGTATTACATCAAGATACTGTGAACACATTGTGCTACCTTACCATTTATATTCCTGTTTCATTCTACACATTTTATTACTATTGTAAATTTTCAATATCAGTGTGCAGTGTGTGTAGAAGAAGAAGGACATTTAATAATGCCTCTGTCTGTAAATTACTGCACACAAAAAAACACCTTTTTCTACGACTGTTTAACAATCTGTGTACCAAACCTGTGACTTTTCATTCATAGGTCTCATAATAAAATATCATGTAAACAGAAGAATGGAAAACAAAAACCAAAGCCTCATTATCCGAGAGTCAGCATGTGGGTGGCTGTAGTAGTGTAAACAGCAGTAGCAGCACCAGCCATTCAACCAGTAGTAGTACTAGCAACAGGCCACAGTTTCCCCTCACTTCTGGCTGCACATTATTATTGAGGACAAACTGGATGACATTATGAACTGATTGTCTCATTCTTCCTCTCAGTCACAGCAGGATGATGTCTAAATCACCTTGCCTTGGAACCAGGCGGTCACAGTATTCCTCCTGCTCCTCCTTGCACCCCCAGAAAAGCCTTTCACTTGCATCGTTTTTTTTTTTTCCTATTAAAGGGGCAGCAAATCCTCACCTGCTATACAAGATACTTAAGAGGGTCTGCATGCTGATGAGTTGTGTGAGAAACGTCTGCATAATCATTTTGACTGCCATGAGGACAGCGTTCAGTTGGAGGCGGGGGACCCCATGCATATAGCTGTTTTGTTATTGATGGTAGTAGTAGTAGTGGCACTTGTAGCCATGGTAAGGGCAGTGATGGTGACAGTTAAAACTCGAGGCAAATACAGTACACAGCAGCAAATTGGGAGGGGGGGATCAAGGAGCCCACAATGACATATCGCAATCTGATAAAAGTCACAGGAAGGGTGAGGACTATGATGATGATTGTGTGTTGGACAGGACCTGGGCGCTGGACTGGGGTGCTGAGGAGAAGAAAGAGATATCAGAGAAGGAGAGTAGTGGCCACAGCAACAATAAAGAGCAGAAGCAACATACAGCCAGAGCCTCAAAAAAAAAACTGTGAGGGTCAGATCGGCTTTTATTGTGAACACAGTGACCTTCATAATTCTTAAAAGGAAGAAGTTTGGAACAAATCTTATTAGAGCTGGCTATCCCTTTAAGCTAAGTAATCGGGGAAAAGGGTCATCGTACGAGAGGTAACCAAGTGCCAAAAGGTTACTCTGGCTAAAAGATCCTGTGCACAGATGGGAGAAACTTCTAGAAAGCCAACCATCACTTCAACAAGAGTTTTGGCCTCAATTCTAAGTGTCATGTGTGGAGGAAACCAGGCACTGCAAATCACCTTCCCATTACCACCAGGGCAGCATGGTTGTGGCAGCGTCATGCTGCAAGGGTGTTTTTCAGTGGCTGGGACAGGGAGACTGGTCAGGGTTGAAGGAAAGCTGAATGGAGCAAAGTACAGAGATATTCTTAACCACCTCCCATCCGCCCATAGGATATAAACGTCTGGGAGGTGGATCTCTATTTCTGAATGGATGTTTTAAAACGTCCGTTCAGAAACTGCAGCTGCACGCTAATCGTGCAGCTGCTGATCGGGTTGCCCGCTGTCAGTGACAGCAGGGCAACCCAGAGAGAAGGCAGGGACAGTGCCCAGGTGTCCCTGCCTTCTGGATCGCTGCATACACAGCGCTCTCCGAGCGCTGTGTACACAGAGCAGGAAGCGCTATGTGCTTCCTGTTTCGGCTAGGTGGTCATGTGACTGCCGGGACCGGAGAGTGCAGGAGCTGTGTGAGGTCTTTCACAGACCTCGATCAGCCCTGCACTGAGGCTGTACAGCGCTGTATTGTGCTGTACAGCTTCTCTGGGGAGTGCATTTCTCCTGTAACTGGGGCTACTATGTCAGCCCCAGTTACAGGAGAAATCAACAGTGAAAAAAAAAAGAAAAAGTGAATTAAATGTCCCCCAGAGGTCTTGTATGACCTTATGGGGGACAAAAAGTGTAAAATAAAAAATAAAAAAATAAAGTGTTGAAAAAATAAAATAAAAAAAAGGTTTCACATGTAAAAAAAAAAATCCCCAAGTAAGGAATAATTATTATTTTTTTAAATAGAAAAAATAAAATAAAATAGACATATTTGGTATTGCCGCGTCCGTAAAAACCAGCTCTATAAAAATATCACATGACCTAACCCCACATGACCTAAAAAAAAAACTGTGTCAAAACAAGCAATTTTTGTCACCTTACATCACAAAAAGTGCAACACCAAGTGATCAAAAACGCATATGTCCCACAAAATGGTACCAATAAAACCGTCCCCTCATCCCGCAAAAAATTAGCCCCTACATAAGAAAACCTCTCAAAAAATAAAAAAAACTATAGCTCTTAGAACATGGAGACACTAAACATCATTTTTATGGTTCTAAAAATGCTATTATTGTGTTAAAGTGAAACAAATAAAAAAAAAGTATACATATTAGGTATTGCCGCGTCCGTAAAAAACAGCTCTATAAAAATATCATATGACCTAACCCCTCGGGTGCACACCGTAAAAAAAAAAAAGTCAAAACAAGCAATTTTTGTCACCTTACATCACAAAAAGTGCAACACCAAGTGATCAAAAATGCGTATGTCCCACTAAATGGTACCAATAAAACAGTCACTTCATCCCGCAAAAAATTAGCTCCTACATAAGAAAATCTCTCAAAAAATAAAAAAAAACTATAGCTCTCAGAACATGGACACATTAAAACAAATATTTTTTTTGTTTCAAAAATGCTATTATTGTGTAAAACTTTAATAAATAAGAAAAAGAATACATATTAGGTATCGCCACGTCCGTAACAATCTGCTCTATAAAAATTACTGAACCCCTCAGGTGAACGCTGTAAAAATAAATAAATAAATAGAAACTGTGCTAAAACAACCCATTTTTTGGTCACCTTGCCCCATAAAGTGTTATAATGAATGATAAAAAAAATCATATGTACCCAAAAATAGTAGCAATTAAACTGGCACCTTATCCCCTAGTTTCTAAAATGGGATCACTTCTTGGGAGTTTCTACTGTAAGGGTGCATCAAGGGGCTTCAAATGAGACATGGCATCTAAAAACCACGTGGAGTTCCTTTTCTTCTGCGCCCTGCCGTGTGCCCATACAGCAGTTAATGACCACATGTGGGGTGTTTCTGTAAACCGCAGAATCTGGGTAATAAATATTGAGTTTTGTTTAGCTGTTAACCATCGATGTGTTAAAGAAAAAATTGGATTAAAATGGAAAATCTGCCCAAAAAGTGAAATTAAAACAATTTGATCTCCATTTGTCACAACCAGACATCTGAGAAGCTCTGACTGATGCCTTTCAGAGCCTCCTCCTTGAGCTTTCTTTGTTCTGGTTTTCAGTTCCTCATCTCGTTAGCCTCTCTCAGCTGTCTTGTAGTTAGACTGATTGCATCCCTTTAAATTCCTCCCCATAATGCATTAGTGTGCGGTTTATACAACTTCCTGGAGTGTGTGTGCATGCTGATCCTATTTCCCAGTCTTCTACAAGATAAGGGTTGTACATTCATTTGTGATTTTCTGCTTGCTGGATCCCAGGTGACCCTGACTCCCTCCGTGTCTAGTGTAGGGAGCCGGTGGTCGTGTCCCCTCACTATTGTAGGGTGTTCAGGTGTTATATAGTCGAGGTATTAGGATATACGATCATCCACCATTGGGGTGTTCGCATAGGCTGAGCAGTCAGGGAGAGTGCCAGGTCTTATGCAGGGGTCTCCCTTTTGTTCCTTATTTTTGGATCCAGTGAGTCATATATTCATTTTGCATTTTCTTGTTTCTTGTACACCTTCCATGACACCATTTTCCTTTAATTCTTATGGAACACCTAAAGGGTTAACAAAGTTAGTAAAATCGGTTTTAAGTAACTTGAGGGGTGTAGTTTCTACAATGGGTTCATTTATGGAGGTATCCACTATGTAGGCCCCACAAAGTGACTTCAGACCTGAACTGGTCCTTAAAAAGTGGGTTTTGGCAATTTTCTTAAAAATTTTAAGAATTGCGTCTAAACTTCTAAGCCTTCTAACGTCCTAAAAAAATAAAATGACATTTCCAAAATGATGCCAACATAAAGGAGACATATGGGGAATGTTAAGTAATAAATATTTTATGATGTATCACTTTCTGTTTTAAAAGCAGAGAAATTGAAATTTAGAAAATTGCGAATTTTTCTAAATTTTTGGTAAATTTGGGATTTTTTCATAAATAAAGGTGAAATATATTGACTCAAATTTATGACTATCTTGAAGTACAATGTGTCACGAGAAAACAATCTCTGAATGAGTTGGATAAGTAAGGCGTTCCAAAGTTATTACCGCATAAAGTTAGATATGTCAGTTTTGCAAAATTAGGCCTGGTCAGGAAGGGGGCAAATGGCCCAGATGGCAAGTGGTTAATGAAAACCTGATCCACAGTGCTCTGAACATCAGACTGGGCCAACTGCTCACCTTCCAACAATACAGTAAAACAATAAGATTCTAAGCACACAGACAAGACAACACAGGAGTGGCTTAGGGATAAACTCTCTGAATGTCCCTGAGTGGCACAGCCAGAGTCCTAACTTGAGGGACGTGAAAATGGCTGTCCATCGACAGTTCCTATACAACCTGACAGAGCTTGAGAGGATCTGCAGAGAAGAATGACAGAAAATACCCCAAATCCAGGTGTGCAAACCTTGTGGCATTGTATCCAAAGAATACAAGTAATGGATCTAAATATTTATGTTAATGCAATACTTTAGTTTTAGCTTTCAACAAATTAGCATTCGTTCCGAACATTTTGTTTTCACTTTGTAACTATGGGGTGCTGAGGGCAGAATGATGTAGAAAAACTTTATTTTTTATTTTATTTTAGCACAAGGCGACAACATAACAAAATATAAAAAAAGTGAAAGTGTCTGAAGACTTTCCGAATGCCGTAAGGTTGACTGCTAGTATTAATATTTTTTGTGTGTGTAACTGGAAAACTCCTATAACAAATGACTTAGTTTATTAAAGGGGTATTCCCATCTGAGACAAAAGGGGCATATCACTAGGATATGTCCCCATTGTCTGAGACCCACACCTGTACCTAGAATGCAGCAGGGAAGGTGGTGGCTGGAGGACCCTGGGTTTTTCCGGGTCCGGCCACCACCAAGCGCGCTACCCATAGTAGTGAATGGGAGCGCACTGCGCTTGCACGGCCACCACTCCCATTCATATCTATGGGGCTGACGGAACTAGCCAAGCCAGCACTCGGCTATTTTTAGTGGACCCATAGAAATGAATAGAGGGTGGCTACGCATGTGCAGTGCACCCTTCACACTTTCAGGGCTCCGTTCTCGGTGTAGGTGCAGGTCCCAGAGGTGAGATCCTCACCTATCAGATAATGGGGGCATATCCTAGCGAAGTCCAGTGGGCGATCCAACTTTGATGAGTGATAGAGTGATAGTTGTCAATCACTGAGTAGGACTGCCCACTGGACTCCTACTCCTAGAAAGTGGAGGGATTTAAATTTATGAACTACCCATTATTTTAGTCTGGGACAGCAAAAAATATTGACAGCACACTGATGTCACCCAGTGCTGTTAACATCTGTGGGTCCGTCCTGCAAATCAGAGAACATGTGCTATTCTTGTTCGTTTGGGGATAAGAATAGACGTTTCTACTACTGAGCACGTGAAAAATGGGGCATGCACATAGCCGTTATCAGTATTTTGCAGATTCGCGGTTTGAGGACCATAAAATGCATATAGTTGTGTGCATGAGGTCTTATACTGAATCTTTTTCCATAACTATGTAGACATCTAGTCAGCTCCTCCTACTCTATAACATGCTGCTGGCATGATTAGGCTACATCTTCAATGTGGCAATTTCAATTAAATAACAGATATAAAGCCATGCATTCTGGAATACTGTATAACTATTGTGGATCTTTAGCTGTAAATGGATACTTAGATGTGAATTGATGTGTTCCAGAAAAGGAAAAGTGCTGAGGTGAGGTAATTTTATAATAAAATAATGGGATACTTACAAACAGAATTTCAGCGTGCCTGTCACATACTGCGTGATAAATAATGGAAATCCATTACAGAGTCTATATAGCACTGACTAATCCCTGCATTTTAATGTAAGACAGTCCTGAATGAACAGACAGTTTTTACCTACCATTTATAACTAGAGATGAGCGAATTTTTAAAAAATTTGATTCGCTGGTTTCGTCAAATTTTTTGGGGAAAAATGTAATTCAATCTTAATTTATTTGTGGCGAATTAATAAAAAAAAATGGCTATTTTCTGGCTGCAGAGAGCCTTTATAGTGGTGTAGAACACTGTGCCTTGCAGCAACATGCATAGGGAGTCTGCTTTGGTAGTAAAATAATATTGTCCATATGACATACAGATGACAGGCGTCGCTCTTAGAATCACTGCACACTTCACTTATTTGGGCAGTCACGGGGTCAAAACTGACCAAAAAACTCAAGTATAAACTCAGCTTTACAGGTCGATGTTAGCACCAAGAAGAAGCGCCAGTAGTGTTGAGCGTGAATATTCGAAAGGCACATTTTTATCGTGAATATCGGCACTTTGAGAATTCGCAAATATTTAGACTATAGTGATATATATATTTGTAAAGACGAATATTCATTATTTTTTTATTTATTATTTTTTTCAGAACAGTACACATCAGGTGGTCATCCTTCCCTTCTTCTAGCTTGTGGGCAAATGAGAAGGCTTTGTCATAGCTTAGCAACATCCCTAGTAACCAATAGAAAAGTTGCCTACCCCATGCCAGTATTTCACGGGCATTACGCAAATAGTACATTGCCGATTTTCGCAATCAAGAATATATTTTCAAATGCGCGAATTCAAGAATATATGACGAATATTCTACAAAATATTTGTGAAATTTTGCGAATTTGAATATTCCCCCTGCCACTCATCACTAGTCGTCAGCTGATTCCACATAGATGTCAACAGAACCTGTTCTAATAAACGCTTGTACAAGTAGAGCCCCCCCCCCAACAGAGTGGAGAGGGTGTCAGCAGTAACTTTGTGTTGATGTCACTGATTATTTTGCCTTTTCTCTGATCCGTCAGAACCATAAACCACAAAAAACGAATCCTTTCTGTGGAGCATCCACCTTCCATCGGTCAGCACTTGCTCAATAATCCATCAGTATTGCTAATGCCCAAAAAAACAGGAGTGGATCCAAAACAGAGATGATACGTGAACAGAATATTTGCATGTCTTCTGTGTTTTCTACCCACTCCTGCTTTGGCTACCAAATCACAAGCCAATTCTTTGGGGGGTTTTTGAACGGGGAAGAAAAAAAAATATTTATTTAACAAACAGGACATTAACACACATAAAATACAACACAGAAGGGGCAAAACCACAAGATTTAAAAGAGATACTGAAAATAAATTGCTTCATCCACAAGAATGGCTTGACGACTAGTGTCGGGGTGACCACGATGGTAATTCATATTGATCATGAAATGTATGGGGTTATGGCTGATAACTGGAGGACAGTCCAGCAAACACGCCAACTCCAGCTCATTTCTACAGTGCAGGCTAGAGAATTGCAATGCAGACCGTCGATGTGCAGAGGTCAAGCTTCCGGGAGGATACCTCGGGCTGTGAAAATGACTGCTCCTTCGTGCCGATGACCTACTTCTGGGGGTTAACACCCCATCAGTTGGTGTTTGCATATGCTTGCGATAAATAATGTCACCATTCACTGACTGTAAACAGAGATCTTGACAGACAAATGTATCAAAATATGCCGCCATCTTTCTAGGTGCCACATCTCCAGTTCCCTGACCAGCCAGCATCCGTTAAAGGACATGAAGCAGTGGAATGACATCGATCATCCCGTAGTCCTGGCGACTGACAAATAACCTGGCTTCCTCAAAGGGCCTGAACAAATGGCAGGTGTCACGCATGAGCTACCACTGGCTGATATCGAAGTTACACAGGGGAGTACTTCTGTCTTGGATCATCAAGAAATCGTCGATGGCCTTTCTCTGTTCGTATAGTTGGTCCAACATATAGAGGGTGGAATACCAACGGGTGGAAACGTTGCATATCAGTCTATGTTGTGGTATGCAATTCTGCCTCTGCAGCTCATGGAGGGTGTGTTTTGTGGTGTATGACTGGCTGAAGTGCATGCAAAGTTTCCTGACCTTTTTTAGGATGTCTTGCAGATGGGTGGAAGACTTCAGAAACCGCTTGACAGCAAGATTGAACACATGTGCCATGCAGAGCACATGGCTCAGCCCTCCTTGAAGCAGCACCAAAACCATGTTCTTCCCGTTGTCACCATGGTTCCGATTTTCAGTTGTTGCAGAGAAAGCCAGGATTCGATTTCTTGCTGAAAAACACAGAGCAGTTCCTCCCCTGTATGACTCTGTTCACCCAGGCAAACCAGGTGCAGAACAGCGTGAGAGTGATGAGAGGGATCGCACATGGCTTGCATACACTACATGCCTCCAACATAATTCTTTGATCTCTACATGAAAATAATATATTTGGTGTAAATTGCTCAAAGGGGCATAGTTGGAGACATTGACTTCACAAGATATACAGAGCATTGGAGTTTGCTTTGAAATTTAAAATTTCACGACTGCATAATTCAGCCCATCCGACAGCCAGTCCGACATAAAAAATGTCACCACTAAGTAATTTGTTCCATATCGCAAAAGGAGGTGCACAATCACCCATACATTTTCCTAAAAAAAAAACTGTGTCACATAAATAATTCCACCACTAAGTAATTCGGTCCATACTGAAAAAGGTGGTGTACATTCACCCATACATTTTCCCAAAAAAGCCAGTGTCACATAAACAATTTCACCACTAAGTAATTCAGTCCATACCACAAAAGGAGATGTATAATTACTAGTGAAGAGCGAGCACCAAAGTGTTCGGGTGTTCGGTCCGAACACATCTCGATATTTGTGCGCTCGGCCGAGCACCCGAGTATAATGGAAGTCAACCAGGCACCCCTGCTTGGATGAGGGGAGGGTGCCTGGACCATAGAAAAAGGTCTGAAAGTGATGTAAACACCTCGGAAATCGATCAGGAACAGCAAGGGAACCATGTCTGGGTGCATCTTGGTCACCAATGTCGCTGCTGGGAACCATGTTGTCCAAGTTGTAACAGACTGAGAAAAAAACAGACAAAACCCCACCCTCACAAAAAAAAATCCTTTTTAGAGGAAAAATTGTTAGGAAACATTCTTTCCTGTAGATTCAATTGTATATACAGTGTGAGTGCTGCCAAAAATTACAAAGAAGAAGAGATACAGCCTGTATATCACATAAAGTAGGGCCTCATTCACATGGTGCTACAATTGTTCAGGTAGTGGGACTCCTACACTTATAAAGCCTATGCACTAAGTGAAAGGGCTGCCAAAAATGACAAGGAACTCGCACTACAATGCACCCTTTATTACACATAAAGAAGGGCATCATACACACCCTTTGAAAATTATCATTGATGGCCTGCTTGTGACCCTCAAAAACATTAGGAGCAAGGGCCGGTTGATCTGACCACCTAAGAAGTTAATTGACCTGGTCAGCACAGGCTACCAAGAAAGAATGACCAATTTCTGATCGTAATGCTCTTTTGGGTTCCAGAGAATGTCACATAGCAGAGTTAGCGCAGGGAATGGCAGTCAGCACATGCTACCAAGAAAGAATGATCAATTTCTAATCGTAATGTTCTTTTGGGTTCCAGAGAATGTCACATAGCAGAGTTAGCGCAGGGAATGGCAGTCAGCATTTGTTGCCTCTTTACATTATGGAACTGTACCACAATTACAAGCTGCTATCTGACTATCTTGGAATTCTATTGTCTACCCCAAAGAAAGATCTAGGGAAAGTGGCACATACAATGAAAAAAAGGAATACAATTGTATTGTGAAAGGGTCTAATATCTCCTGAAATGGCATCTCCAAAGGAGAGAGGAGAAAATGGAGTCAAGCCTGACATTTAAAAAAAAAAAAAAAACGTTGAAATATTTACCCCTGTGCCACTATATAAACCAGAGTCCTGTAAAAAAACACATGTGTGAAAGATTCACCACTGAAGGAAACCAAATAATGTTTCCTTCCAAGTCTGAAACATAGAAAATAATATACCATGTCAGCTGACCCCCCATAAAAATTGTACAGTCGTGGCCAAAATTTTAAGAATGACACAAATATTAGTTTTCACAAAGTTTGCTGCTAAACTGCTTTTAGATCTTTGTTTCAGTTGTTTCTGTCATGTAGTGAAATATAATTGCACGCACTTCATACGTTTCAAAGGCTTTTATCAACAATTACATGACATTTATGCAAAGAGTCAGTATTTGCAGTGTTGGCCCTTCTTTTTCAGGACCTCTGCAATTCGACTGGGTGTGCTCTCAATCAACTTCTGGGCCAATTCCTGACTGATAGCAACCCATTCTTTCATAATCACTTCTTGGAGTTTGTCAGAATTAGTGGGTTTTTGTTTGTCCACCCGCCTCTTGAGGATTGACCACAAGTTCTCAATGGGATTAAGATCTGGGGAGTTTCCAGGCCATGGACCCAAAATGTCAACGTTTTGGTCCCCGAGCCACTTTGTTATCACTTTTGCCTTATGGCACAGTGCTTCATTGTGCTGGAAAATGCATTGTTCTTCACCAAACTGTTGTTGGATTGTTGGAAGAAGTTGCTGTTGGAGGGTGTTTTGGTACCATTCTTTATTCATGGCTGTGTTTTGGGGCAAAATTGTGAGTGAGACCACTCCCTTGGATGAGAAGCAACCCCACACATGAATGGTCTCAGGATGCTTTACTGTTGGCATGACACAGGACTGATGGTAGCGCTCACCTTTTCTTCTCCGGACAAGCCTTTTTCTTGATGCCCCAAGCAATCGGAAAGAGGCTTCATCGGAGAATATGACTTTGCACCAGTCCTCAGCAGTGCATTCACCATATTTTCTGTCCCTGATGTTTTTTTTTTGGGAGAGAAGTGGCTTCTTTCCTGCCATCTTGACACCAGGCCATCTTCCAAAAGTCTTCTCCTCACTGTGCGTGCAGATGCGCTCACACCTGCCTGCTGCCATTCCTGAGCAAGCTCTGCACTGGTGGCACGCCGATCCCACAGCTGAATCCTCTTTAGGAGACGATCCTGGCGCTTGCTGGACTTTCTTGGACGCCCTGAAGCCTTCTTAAAAAGAATTGAACCTCTTTTCTTGAAGTTCTTGATGATCCCATAAATTGTTGATTGAGGTGCAATCTTAGTAGCCACAATATCCTTGCCTTTTTATGCAACGTAATGATGGCTGCACGCGTTTCTTTGCAGATCACCATGGTTAACAATGGAAGAACAATGATTTCAAGCATCACCCTCATTTTAACAGGTCAAGTCTGCCATTTTAACCCAATCAGCCTGATATAATGATCTCCAGCCTTGTGCTCGTCAACATTCTCACCTGAGTTAACAAGACGATTACTGAAATGATCTCAGCAGGTCCTTTAATAACAGCAATGAAATGCAGTGGAAAGGTATTTTGGGGATTAAGTTAATTTTCATGGCAAAGCAGGACTATGCAATTCATCTGATCACTCTTCATAACATTCTGGAGTATATGCAAATTGCTATTATAAAAACTTAAGCAGCAACTTTATTTCCAATATTTATGCAATTCTCAAAACTTTTGGCCATGACTGTAGGTGAGGGCCTGCAGGTGAGCTGACCCTCCCTGAAGAGGGACATGAGGATATCTTATGCACTGATCCCCAAACTCTTAAGCCCTCAAAGTCAGAAGAGATGACAGGGGGGAATGGCAATTAGTGTTTAATTGGTGGATGATGGGGATGAGACACAGTTGTCAATAAGTAGGGTCTTACTCCCCTGTGTTACGTGCTGGCCAATCATCTGTCCTAGATGCAGGCCTGGATGACTCCCGCCCTGCAGCTGGGCCTTTCCAAGCACCATCTGCTAGCACACCACTTTCTGTGTCCAAGCACAGCGTACAGACGTCCCCAGGCCTTTGATCGTAAGCGCCAATACCCCACCACCCTCCCACAGGCTATAGCGCTAAATGCACACCTTTCAAAATTTGTAGGCATGGAAATGTTACCATCTAGGCCTGTGGACACTGAGGCTTTCCTCAGCCTCATGGCGGCGGCCGTCCTTTATTACTCAGTCCCCAGCCGCCACTATTTTTCACGGTGTGCAGTCCCCGCATTACACCAGCAATTGTTTGTGTGTCCCGTAACATCACCCATGCGCTGACCAACGCAGTTATTGGGAAGGTCCACTTAACGATGGACACATGGACAAGTGCTTTTGGCCAGGGACGCTACATTTCCGTTATGGCACGCTGGGTGAACCTTGTGTAGGCCGTTTGCGAGTCAGACCCTGGGATGTCACAGGTGTCCCCGACGCCAAGGATTAAAAGGGTCACACGTGTTATCGCTGTACTCAGAAGAAGTAGGGCAATGTGTTGGGGTGTATTTTTACATATACCCACGCTGGGTGAAAGAAATATCTCTGTAAATTGACAACTTTGTAAACATTTTTTTTTTTTAAGTTGTCATTTACAGAGATATTTCTCACACACAATATGGGTATACCGGTATGTAAAAATACACCCCAAAACACATTGCCCTACTTCTCCTGAGTACGGCGATACCACTTTTTTGCAGTCTAGGTGCGCAATGGGGCCCAAATTCCAATGAGTTCCTTTTAGGAGTGCATTTTTAGGCATTTGGATTCCAGACTTATTCTCACGCTTTAGGGCCCCTAAAATACCAGGGCAGTATAAATACGCCACATGTGATCCCATTTTGGAAAGAAGACACCCCAAGGTATTCAGTGAGGGGCATGGCGAGTTCCTAGAATATATATTTTTTGCCACAAGTTAGCGTAAAATTATTTTGCAAGAGAAAAAAAACAAAAAACATTTTCCGCTAAAATATTCTAGGAACTCGCCATGCCCCTCACGGAATACCTTGGGGTGTCTTCTTTCCAAAATGGGGTCACTTATGGGGTATTTATACTGCCCTGGCATTTTAGGGGCCCTATAGCGTGAGAAGAAGTCTGGCATATAAATGTCTAAAAAAATTTACGCATTTGGATTCCGTGAGGGGCATGGTGAGTTCATGTGAGATTTTATTTTTTGTCACAAGTTAGTGGAATATGAGACTATGAGGCTATGAAAAAAAGCATAAATAAATATCAATTTCCGCTAACTTGTGCCACAAAAAAATATATAATCTTCTATGAACTCGCCATGCCCCTCAAAAGTGATCTTTATAGTGCCGCAGCGATTTTACAGTGTTTTTGCAGTGATCAGAAAAAAAATATCCTGTCATTGAGGTGGGGCGGACTGAACGCAAGTGTGCGCACAAGATCAGGCCTGATCGGGCGAACACTACGTTTTTTGTAGAGCCTATAGAACATGTCCTATTCTTGTCTGCAATTGCGGACAAGAAAAGGCATTTTCTATATAGTTCTGGCAATGTGCGGATCCGCAAAATGCGGAAAGCACATTGCTGGTGTCCGTGTTTTGCAGATCTGTGGGGTCAGTGTTTTGCGGATCTGCTGATCTGTGGATCCATTGATCCGAGGATCCGCAAAACACATACGGACGTCTGAATGGAGCCTTACAGGGGGGTGATCAATGACAGGGGGGTGATCAGGGGTTAATAAGGGGTTAATAAGTGACAGGGGGGGTGTAGTGTAGTGTGGTGCTTGGTGCTACTTATTACAGAGCTGCCTGTGTCCTCTGGTGGTCGATCCAAGCAAAAGGGACCACCAGAGGACCAGGTAGCAGGTATATCAGACACTGTTAACAAGACAGCATCTAATATACCTTTCAAGGGTTAAAAAAAAATCGCATCTACAGCCTGCCAGCGAATGATCACTGCTGGCAGACTGTAGATCAACTGGTTTACCTTTCGATCCTGTGAACGCGCGCTCCTGGAAATCTCGCCTCTCACGAGATGATGCGCCTTTGCATCCAAGAGGAATAACCCGGCCGCCCGCAGGACGCAATCCTGCGTTAGGCGGTCAGGTAGTGGTTGATCTTACAGCCTAGTCTGAAAATCAAACTCAAACAATAACAATAAAAACATGAAACCTTGGAACTTAACAGGCCCAGCCCTCAGCAAATCAGGGCCATCACAAGGGCAGAAAACAACCTATGTCCAGTGAAGAAGGTAAAATTGTACATGGGGCAAATGCTGATATGGCCATGTGGATTCTACCTTAATGTCCGGGGTCCGGCCATACCATGCCTAGGCCACGTGTTCTCAATTTTCTCCAACCTCCCTCCTTTTGCCTGAGCTACTGGTGAAGGTGCGCTGTGTGCCCATTTCCAAAAGTCATCTACTGGTGGTGTCGGTTTGGCAATGGTGCTGCAGACTATTGTGCGACATGAGCATGCACTGGAACTCTACATTCTACATGTGATCCAGGCTTTGTGAGCAGCAGAGGGCTGTAGTGGAATACCAGCTGCAACAAGCTCTTGTATGTCTGACCTCTGTGAGGTTTTACGCAACTTTGAAGGATAAACACCGATGGTGAGTGGCGATGCCACCATTATCAGCCGAACCACACCACTTCTGTGTCTAGTGAAACGCTGTCTGCTAACGATGAAGGCTGATGCCTCACATGGGGAAGAAGTGGAAATAGGGGAAAGAGATTTCACAAGGTGATAGCCAGAACACCATCAGTTCGGCTTCTCAGTGTGAATTGGATGAGGAGGAGGAGGAGCAAGAGACAGTTGCCTACGCTACAGAGGGTAGTAGCAATAGCAGGTTTATTCCATCTGTTCTGCATAGATGGGCAGAAGAGGAGGAATAAGAAAAGGAGAATGAGAGTCATTCTCCTGATGACGACAGCAAAGTCTTGCCTGGCACACATGGCTGACTTCATGTTAGGCTGCCTTTCCCACGACCCGTGCGTTAAAGTACTGTGTATTATAGTTGGTATTATAATTGTTATTATGGTTTATGGTTGTAAAATATGTTATGGTTATTTGGTTATTTATGACAACATGGATTACTGTTTGTTCACCGTTATCGAGCCCCCCTACAAAGGGAACTTCTCATCTCTCATTCCTCTCATTCCAAAACAATGCAATAACAGAATGTCCTTGTTTAAAAATTGCTTAGGAAATTTCCATATGATAACAGTGGAGGCAGAGAGAGGAGGTAAGCCAATGGCAGGGCCTGTTAATTAACATTAATTAACACATAAATAACCAAATAACCATAACATATTTTACAACCATAAACCATAATAACAATTATAATACCAACTATAATACACAGTACATAGTTCCTTGGCCAATTCAGGAGGGGAGATGAGGGGGACACACCGCAGTTCCAACAGAGGCAGGACAACACTCTGCAAGGCCTGGGACAGTTTCATGACACCCTGCCAGCACCCTCACCCTGATGCGTAGCCTAGTGTCACAAGGAGGGAAACATTGTGGAAGATTGTGAAGGAGTACATAGCAGACCGTGTCAGCATCCTCGATGATCCCTCTGTACCTTACAACTATTGGGTGTCCAAGCTGGACAGGTGGCATAAACTTGCACTCTATGCCTCAGAGATGCCCTGCTGCCAGCGTGTTGTCAGAGCGGGTATATAGTGTTGTTGGGGGCATAATAACTGATAAGCGCATCCGTTTGTCAACTGAAAATGCTGACAGGTCGACTCTTAAAAAAATTAACAAGGCCTGGATTGCCCCTGACTTCTCTACTCCACCAGAGGAAAGCGGGTGAACAGCAAGGTACTTTAAATGTGTTGTTTTGTAAAGTACTGAATACACTGTATTCACATGCACCTCTGCCACCACCAAAAAGATTTTATGGTTCAATCTACTTTTTCTTGTCCTTCTCCTACTCCTCCTCCTCCTCCTCCTCCATAATATCAACATGCTTTTTAGGCTGCCCTCGTTCATAATGTTTTATAAGGTCAGCGAAACCCTTGCACAGGTTCGGGGGCGACACTCAGAGCCATCTCTGTGGGCACCCTTACTCTTGAAAAAGTCTATGGTGCACCAATATGCCTTGCAGTTTTCCTGCCATTCATCAGCGCCGGGTACGCCATGAATGGCACAGGCAGAACATTGACTTAGGCAGGCCACTATAGCTAAATAATAAGGAACATGGATGATATACTATATTGGACTGTAATATTCAGGGTACATGATCGTGTGGGCACTTTGCGATAAATACATGCGTTTGTGGTTGCAGTTTGGGAAATCGGTTTCTAAAAGGTTTGCCATCGCCTTCACTGTTTTTGAGGGTCAGCACACCTGGAGGGCCTCATCTACATTATTTTACTGTGTTTCATTGGGCCTAGGGCCACAGCCTCTGCGTGAACCATCAGAATCACGGCCACTTCCACATCCCATACTCGCCGCCTTCTTAATATGAAATGTTATATATGCTTAAAAGTATCTAACACCTACAGTATTGTAGGATATGTACGTATATGCGCCAATCAATAAAAACTGGTATTTTGGATGCACACACTTTATATAGGGGATGTAGCTCTGATAATGTCGCAGACTACCATACACCGTCTGCAGATGAAGTACAGTATATGTTAGTAATATGTATGAAATGCACACACAGTAGATGTGGCACAAATATTTTACTTCTCACAAAAATACACTGTTTTCACATGTGGTACTGTATTTGAAACAGAGAGCCACGCGCTATGGACACTAGATTTTGAACAGATTATTTATTTTGTATATAGTATATGCCCCAGTAATGAACAGAATATGGACACTAGATTATGCACAGATTATTTAGATTGGCGCAACAGACACTCTTTTCAAATCTGATAGAGTATTTGTCACACAAATCCACAGTACATGGACAGTATATTTGGCACAAAACAGTTAAATTTGTCCCAAATATAAATAATTCTCTGCTAACTACTATATATATGGTTGCGGCCTAAACGCAGACACAGATGTGCCCAGAAGTATTGAAATTTGTCCCAAGTCGAAATAATTCTCTGCTAACTAAATTCACACACACATCAGACCCAAAATACTGAAATTGGTCCCAAATAGAAATAATTCTCTGCTGAACTACTGTACGTATATATAGTTGCGGACTAAATTCGCACACACATGAGACCCAAAATACAGAAATTTGTCCCAAATAGAAATAATTCTCTGCGGAACTACTTACTGTATATATGGTTGCGACCTAAATTCACACACAGATGTGACCAAAACCAGTGAAATTTGTCACAAATATAAATAGTTCTCTGGTAACTAACTGTATTTATGGTTGCTGCCTAAATTCACACAGATGTGACCAAAACTAGTGAAATTTGTCCCAAATAGAAATAAATCTATGCTGAATTACTGTATATAACGGTTGCGGACTAAATTCACAGACCAAACTAGGGATTTTTATCCCAAATATAAAGAATTCTCTGCTGAATTACTGTATATATGGCTGCGGCCTAAATGCAGACACAGATGTGACCCAAACTAGTGAAATTTGTCCCAAATATAAATTATTCTAGGCTGGAATACTGTATATAACAGGGATAGCCAACCTGCGGCTCTCCAGCTGTTGCAAAACTACAACTCCCAGCATACCCGGATAGCCTACAGCTATCAGCCTACAGCAGGGCATGGTGGGAATTGTAGTTTTACAACAGCTGGAGATCCACTGGTTGGCCAGCCCTGCGATATAATGTTTGTGGATTGAGCGCACACACAGATGTGGCACAAATTAGGTTAATTTCCCCAGAAAAATACATTTCTATGATGGAGCAATGTATATCCCACTAGCAGGCACACTCTAGTGAATAAGCCCCTTTTTAGAGTTTCTGCTAAACACACTGCTTTCTTATGGTGTACTGTAGATCTCACTGATATGTAAGCGATAGATTGGATGCAGTCAGCAGATGCTGTCTCTTGTCCCTGGAAGTAGGGTTCCTACCCCGTTAAGTATATCTCAAAATTACTCCAGTGACACAAGTAAATCTTCTCGAATAGTGATATTTTTCATTTTTATGCGGCTAAGTAGTGACGTTTCGGCCCACACAGCCTTTTTCAAACTGGTGCCGCTTTTAGAGGAACTTGAAAAACTTGAAAGACGATGGCTTGCCAAATGTGCTGCTGTACTGCCGGAAGGTGCCATGGTAGCACATTTGGCAAGACTCAGCCATCATTTTTCAAGTTTTTAAGTTCCTCTAAAAGCGGCACCAGTTTGAAAAAGGCCGTGTGGGCCGAAACTTCACAATTTAGCCGCATAAAAATAAAAAATATCACTATTCAAGAAGATTTACTTGTGTCACTGGAGTAATTTTGAGGTGATCTCACTGATATGTAATATTTATTTCTTTTGAAAGCTTTTTGGTACTGAACACAGCGATTTTCCATCCCTGCATTATCTGTCCCTTCCTGCAGATGCCAGTCCCTAATACCGCTGAATTTAACCCTTGTTAAAAAAAATAAAATATGCTGCACTGCTGTCAAACACACACTTTAGTCCTGAAGAGGACTGTTTTGTCTTTCAAGAGCTTTTGGGGAGTTCAATCGTTGTAAGCAAACCGCTATATGTCCCTGTCTGCTCTCCCTGACGCTGAATGATCCGATCGTGGGACATTGGCTCCTATATAAACTAGTACCAGGTTAGCTATAAGCCCATGGCATTACACTGGAGGGAAATACCTTAACGCTGATTGGATGCTTCAGGAGGCGCCAAACGTGCGGGGCGGAGACTCAAGCAATACGACGAGCACACGTGGTATTCGGCCGAGTACCGCCACGTGCCAAGCATAGCGATGCTCGATCCGAACCAGTATTTGGCCGAGCATGCTCGCTAATCACTAATAAGCACCCCTAAATTTTCCCCAAAAAAATCCATACAACTGCACCACTGTACGTCAAGTAGGCACTTTTTTTTTTTAAACTTTTACACTACACAAGGCTTTTCAACATATACAGACGTGGACAAAATTGTTGGTACCCTTTGGTCAATGAAAGAAAAAGTCACAATGGTCACAGAAATAACTTTAATCTGACAAAAGTAATAATAAATTAAAATTCTATAAATGTTAACCAATGAAAGTCAGACATTGTTTTTCAACCATGCTTCAACAGAATTATGTAAAAAAATAAACTCATGAAACAGGCATGGACAAAAATGATGGTACCCCTAGAAAACACAGAACATAATGTGACCAAAGGGACATGTTAATTCAAGGTGTGTCCACTAATTAGCATCACAGGTGTCTACAACCTTGTAATCAGCCATTGGGCCTATATATATGGCTCCAGGTAATCACTGTGTTGTTTGGTGATATGGTGTGTACCACACTCGACATGGACCAGAGGAAGCAAAGGAAAGAGCTGTCTCAAGAGATCAGAAAGAAAATTATAGACAAGCATGTTAAAGGTAAAGGCTATAAGACCATCTCCAAGCAACTAGATGTTCCTGTGAGTACAGTTGCACATATTATTCATAAGTTTAAGATCCATGGGACTGTAGCCAACCTCCCTGGACGTGGCCGCAGGAGGAAAATTGATGACAAATCTAAGAGACGGATAATCCGAATGGTAACAAAAGAGCCTAGAAAGACTTCTAAAGAGATTCAAGGTGAACTTCATGCTCAAGGAACATCAGTGTCAGATCGCACCATCCGTCGTTGTTTGAGCCAAAGTGGACTACATGGGAGACGACCAAGGAGGACACCATTGTTGAAAACGAATCATAAAAAAGCAAGACTGGAATATGCCAAACTACATGTTGACAAGCCACAAAGCTTCTGGGAGAATGTCCTGTGGACAGATGAGACAAAAATCGAAGTTTTTGCCAAGGCACATCAGCTGTATGTTCACAGACGAAAAAATGAAGCATATCAAGAAAAGAACACTGTCCCTACTGTGAAACATGGAGGAGGCTCTGTTATGTTCTGGGGCTGCTTTGCTGCGTCTGGCACAGGGTGTCTTGAATCTGTGCAGGGTACAATGAAATCTCAAGACTATCAAGGAATTCTAGAGAGAAATGTACTAGCCAGTGTCAGAAAGCTTGGTCTCAGTCGCAGGTCATGGGTCTTGCAACAGGACAATGACCCAAAACACACCGCTAAAAACACCCAAGAATGGCTAAGAGGAAAAAATTGGACTATTCTAAAGTGGCCTTCTATGAGTCCTGACCTCAATCCTATTGAGCATCTTTGGAAGGAGCTGAAACATGCAGTCTGGAAAAGGCACCCTTCAAACCGGACACAACTGGAGCAGTTTGCTCATGAGGAGTGGGCCAAAATACCTGCTGAGAGGTGCAGATGTCTCATTGACAGTTACAGGAAGCGTTTGATTGCAGTGATTGCCTCAAAAGGTTGCGCAACAAAATATTAAGTTAGGGGTACCATCATTTTTGTCCATGCCTGTTTCATGAGTTTATTTTTTTACATAATTCTGTTGAAGCATGGTTGAAAAACAATGTCTGACTTTCATTGGTTAACATTTATAGAATTTTAATTTATTATTACTTTTGTCAGATTAAAGTTATTTCTGTGACCATTGTGACTTTTTCTTTCATTGACCAAAGGGTACCAACAATTTTGTCCACGTCTGTAAGTGCAACGTTAAGAAACTGGTCTTGGACTCCAAAGCAGAGGCTCTCCTGTCATGTCTTGTGTGCTGTGGAAGTCGAAATGCAGACGGACCAGATAAAAACACATGAATGTTTTCAACTTACTGAAACAGCTTGATTTAATTGTGAATAGATGGTAAAGACAAAGTCTGCTGGTGTGTTATCATCAGCGTCTTCATTATGTTTACTGCACACCGTAATTCGGTCCATACAGCAAAAGGAGGTGTACAATCACCCATCAATTTTCCCCCCAAAAAAGTGTTTGAAATAAAAAAATGTCACCAATGAAAGTATAATGGAATTCAGCTCATACAGAACAAAAAAAGCCTGTTTCACATAAAAAAATTCACCACTACATAATTCGGTCCATACCGCAAACAGGGCTTCACCACATTTAAGTGCACCACTGAACGGCAAATAGGCCCTTATTTTTTTCCACTTTTTCCACTACACAAGCCTTTTCAACATATAAGTACAACGCTGAACGACGAATATATTTTTCTTTTGCCACTAATTCACGGCAGACAGGGCATTAGAATATATAACTGCAGCACTGAACGCCAATCAGGCCCTTTTTTTTCCCACTTTTCCACTACACAAAAGGCTTTTCAACATGTAAGTGCAACGATGAACGGTGAATATATTTTTATTTTGCCACTAATACACGGCAAAAAGGGCTTTACAACATATAACTGGCACCGCATAAGTAAGATGTACTCTAGAAATATTTCCTTGTAATAAACCCTGTTAAAGGCTGTATCAAACAGATCCCCAGTCAGTGCACCAAGCTGTAATAGGATTGTTCCTATTACCCAGTCTGTAACCTCCCCTACTAAACCCTGTTCTACACAAATGCTGTGGAACAATTCTTCCCTATCTTTTCACTGCACTTCTAAATCATTTTTTCACCACAATCAAGTCTTTTCTATCACTGTCCTTAGCGCCTGCAGACTTCTCTCCCTATACTAAGTACGCTAGTAAATGACAGAATCTAAGATGGCTGCCGCTATTTATAAGGCTATTACATTACAGGGCTGACTGGCTGCTGATTGGCTGCATGCATGGCATTATGGGTGATCCCGCCTTCCCAGAGTTCCCTTCTCCATGTCCTCACACGTGCAGCAGTCATTTTAGGTGTGAATCGAATTGTTCCTGAAATCCTGATCGAATTCCACATCGTCAGCTTCGATTCACCCATCTATATTTATAACCCATCTATTGTTAGGTTTTCCTTTAAAGTATGGCATGGGTATTGTAGTCAATTGTTCCTAAGACAAGTCTCAGCAGTGATATATAGTACAGACCAAAAGTTTGGACACACCTTCTCATTCAAAGAGTTTTCTTTATTTGCATGACTATGAAAATTGTAGATTCACACTGAAGGCATCACAACTATGAATTAACACATGTGGAAGCACTTGTTGGCCCTTTTGCCTTCACTCTGCGGTCCAGCTCACCCCAAACCATCTCGATTGGGTTCAGGTCCGATGACTGTGGAGGCCAGGTCATCTGGCGCAGCACCCCATCACTCTCCTTCATGGTCAAATAGCTCTTACACAGCCTGGAGGTGTGTTTGGGGTCATTGTCCTGTTGAAAAATAAATGATGGTCCAACTAAACGCAAACCGGATGGAATAGCATGCCGCTGCAAGATGCTGTGGTAGCCATGCTGGTTCAGTATGCCTTCAATTTTGAATAAATCCCCAACAGTGTCACCAGCAAAGCACTCCCATACCATCACACCTCCTCCTCTATGCTTCACCGTGGGAACCAGGCATGTAGAGTCCATCCGTTCACCTTTTCTGCATCGCACAAAGACACGGTGGTTGGAACCAAAGATCTCAAATTTGGACTTATTAGGCAAAAGCACAGATTTCCACTGGTCTAATGTCCATTCCTTGTGTTCTTTAGCCCAAACAAGTCTCTTCTGCTTGTTGCCTGTCCTTCGCAGTGGTTTCCTAGCAGATATTTTACCATGAAGGCCTGATTCACACAGTCTCCTCTTAACAGTTGTTCTAGAGATGTGTCTGCTGCTAGAACTCTGTGTGACATTGACCTGGTCTCTAATCTGAGCTGCTGTTAGCCTGCGATTTCTGAGGCTGGTGACTCGGATGAACTTATCCTCCGCAGCAGAGGTGACTCTTGGTCTTCCTTTCCTGGGGCGGTCCGCATGTGAGCCAGTTTCTTTGTAGCGCTTGATGGTTTTTGTGACTGCACTTAGGGACACTTTCAAAGTTTTCACAATTTTTCAGACTGACTGACCTTCATTTCTTAAATCAATGATGGCCACTCGTTTTTCTTTACTTCGTTTTTCTTTACAGCTTTTTTTTTTGCCATAATACAAATTCTAACAGTCTATTTAGTAGGACTATCAGCTATGTATCCACTTTACTTCTCCACAACGCAACTGATGGTCCCAACCTCATTTATAAGGCAAGAAATCCCACTTATTAAACCTGACAGGGCACACCTGTGAAGTGAAAACCATTTCAGGTGACTACCTCTTGAAGCTCATCAAGAGAATGCCAAGAGTGTGCAAAGCAGTAATCTAAGCAAAAGGTGGCTACTTTGAAGAACCTAGAATATGACATATTTTCAGTTGTTTCACACTTTTTTGTTATGTATATAATTACACATGTGTTAATTCATAGTTTTGATGCCTTCAGTGTGAATATACAATTTTCATAGTCATGAAAATAAAGAAAACTCTTTGAATGAGAAGGTGTGTCCAAACTTTTGATCTGTACTGTATATCACATCTATTTTTTGCCATGGGTTTTATTAAAAGCCTTGCTGCAGAAGTGACACAGATATGCACACACTGCAATAAAGACAAGTCTTTTAAAATTGCAGGTTTAGGTACAACAGTGAGGTTTTGACTATTTTGAACGTTTTTGAGCAATTCTGTGATTGCCAGCTGTGTCTTTATGAATAGGTATTGTGTGCGTTTCCCAGAGGATTCCACATCACTGGCACATTTTCATTTCATTCATTTTTGGTTGGTGACTGATTTACAATGGCAACTATCACACATTGCTTTGTGCTATGTCCTAAATAAAAATGACTGATCCTAGCAATACAGCATTGTGACTCGCCGTTAGACACATTGGTTTTAAGAAACAATAGCTCAGTTTCATCTCGTGGTTACAAAAATCAGACAAGACAACAAGCTGAATGAATAAAGTTGTAGCCATTTGAACGGTATACTGGTGTTATTTATTTTGACCTATGACAGAAACTGGCATAAAAAAGTTGAACGCCCTAGTTTACAACTTTTTGAATGCCTACCCGCCTAATTTAAGCTCATCCTCTGGCGACACAGGGATTATCAAAGAACAGTTTAAAATGCCAGCCTTTGATAAATGTCCCCATTGTATATATCCACAGGTCACATGTAGTTGTCTCCATTGCTACTTGTAGATAAGGTTATGTTGCTTGTAATGCAGGCTAATTTACAGAGAGCAATAACACTGCAGGTTTCCCCAAGTTCCTCTCTACATTATATTCAAGGGGTGGAAGATCTACTACTCCTAGGGTTGGCATATGGCCAGTACATTGAGGAAACAATAAGTCTGAGAAGAAAGGAGGCAATGTTCATTAAATTCAATTTATTCGTGAGAAAAACTAAAATGTTGCATGGACATAAGTATTCAGACCCTTTGCTATGGCACCTGTAATTTAGCTCTGACAAAAAAACTTCTGCTGCACTGAAGAGTGCAGAGGCCTATATAATTAATAAATGGAAGACATTTGGAACAACCAAACTTTTAGAAGAGCTGGCCACCCCACCAAACTAACTAATCGGGGAAAAGGGCCCTGGTAATAGAGGTGAACAATAACCCAGAGGTTGAGCTGTAAAGATCATGTGTATAAATGGGAGAAACTTCCAGATAGTCAACCATCACTGTAGCACTCAATCAATTTGGGTTTTATGGCAGAGTGGCCAAAAAGAAATCTCTCCTCATTAAAAGAAACATAAAAGTTTGCAAACAAGCACCTGAAGGACTATTAGACTGTAAGAAACAAGATTATTTGCCTTAATTCTAAGTGTCATGTTTGGAGGAAATCAGGAACTGCCCAATACTATCCCTACAGTGAAGCATGGTGGTGGCAGTCGCTTGCTGTAGGGGTGCTTTTTAATGGCTGGGATAGGAAGACTGGTCAGGGTTGAGGGAAGGCTGAGGCTGGTTTCATACGGGCGTTGTGGAAAAAGATGTGGGTGCGTTGCGGGAACATTCACGATTTTTCCGTACGAGTGCAAAACATTGTAATGCGTGAGAAAAATCGGCATGTTTGGTACCCAAACCTGAACTTCTTCACAGGTTCGAGTTTGGGTTCGGTGTTGTATAGACAGTATTATTTTCCCTTATAACATGGTTATAAGGGAAAATAATAGAATTCTTAATACAGAATGTATAATACAATAGGGCTGGATGGGTTAAAATAAAATAAAATTTAACTCACCTTAATCCACTTGCTCGCGCAGCCCAGCTTCTCTTCTGGCTTCTCTTCTGTCTTCTTCTTTGAGAAATAGGACATTTGATGACATTGCTGCGCTCATCGTTCATCACATGGTCCATCACATGATCCATCACCATGGTGATGGATCATGTGATGGGCCATGTGATGAGCGCAGTTATGTTATCAAAGGTCCTATTCCTCAAAGAAGAAGACAGAAGAGAAGCCAGGCTGCGCAAGCAAGTGGATTAAGGTGAGTTACATTTTATTTTTATTTTTTTTAACCCCTCCAGCCCTATTGTACTGTGCATTCTGTATTAAGAATGCTATTATTTTCCCTTATAACCATGTTATAAGGGAAAATAATAATGATCGGGTCTCCATCCCGATCGTCTCCTAGCAACCGTGCGTGAAAATTGCACCACTTCCGCATTTGCTTGCGATTTTCACTCAGCCTCATTCACTTCTATGGGGCCTGCGTTGCATTAAAAACACAGAATATAGAACATGCTTCAATTTTCATGCAACGCTCATGTGCACAGCCCCATAGAATTGAATGGGTCCGTATTCAGTGCGGGTGCAATGCGTTCACCTCCCGCATTGCACCTGTGCGGAAATCTCGCCCGTGTGAAAGGAGCCTGAATGGAGCAAAGTATAGAGATATTTTTTATGAAAACCTGATCTAGTGTGCTCTGGACAGCAAACTGGGCCAAAGTTTCAAGTTCCAACAAGACAATGACTCTAAGCACACAGCCGTAAAACTCAGGATTTGCTTAGGGACATCTCTGTGAATGATCTTGAGTGGACCAGCCAGAGCCCTAACTTGAACCCAATTGAACATCTCTGGACAGACCTGAAAATGGCTGTCCACCGACAGTCCCCATAAAGCCTGACAGAGCTTGAGAGGATCTGCAGAGAAGAATGACACACAATCCCCAAATCCAGGTGTGCAAACCTTGTGGCATCATACCTAAGAACTTATGAGAAGATTTTAGGTCATTTATAGCAGAATGATGGGGATTTATTTGATTTTTGAAAATTATAGCACAAGGACAAAATATAGCAAAATGTAAAAGAAGTGAAACGGTATGAAGACTTTTCGAATGCACTGTATGTGGCTCTCAGATGGAGTCTCTCAAAAAGACTGTGGCTTCCAGTAGGCAAACTAGTATTATTTTACCAGCACCACTCCCTACTTCCTCTGCTGCAGTTTCGACTGTGGGCTAGACATCTTCCTTAGGGCTCGTGCACAAGACTGTTGGTGTTTTTGCGGTCCGCAAATTACGGATCCACAAAACACGGATACTGGCCAGGTGCATTCCGCATTTTGCAGAACAGAACGTCCTGGCCTCTATAGAATTGTCTTATCCTTGTCTGTAAAATGGATAAGAATAGGGCATGTTCTATTTTTTGCGGGGCTGCGGAACAGACATATGGGTGTCGTGTCTCATTGCGGCCCCATTTAAGTGAATAGGTCTGGATCCGACTTGGAAAAAATGTGGATAGGATGCGGACAAAAAACACTAGGGAACACTTCTTACTTCTACCTTGTGGCAGTCACAAACAGTGTTGAGCGTGAATATTCAAATGACTAATATTTATCGCAAATATTTCAAATATAGTGCTATATATTCGTTTTTTTGAAAATTTGTAATTTTTTTTCCATCTGAAGTCATGACTCCTCCCTGCTTAAATTGCTTGACAAGCAACTTAAGCACAGAGGAATCAGAACTTCAGATGAAAAAAATGATGAATATTCTAAAAAAACAAATATATAGCACCATATTCTATAGTGCTATATATTCCATTTTGACCCACGCCTGTATTGATCGCGTAATATTCTCAGCTTATGCAATCATTATATTGCCGATTTTTCGAGTAAAGAAATGTAGAATATATAACGAATATTCGAATTCGTGAATATTCGCCGAATATTCTACAAAATACTCGTGAAATATCGCAAATTTGAATATGACCCCTGCCGCTCATCACTAGTCACAAAGCAATAGTAAACTGCTGCTTTTATCACCTAAGTCACGGTTTTACGTCTGATGCAGCTCCTGCCCCTCCTGAAAGGACCACTGTGCACATATCATCTAACCAGCATCAGTGCCATGTGCACATTTACAAATACCAACCCAGCATGGAGGACAAGCCATCACAAAACAATATATTCAGAACTTGTAAACTGACATGGCAAAGTAGACATAAACTATACATGATTTGCCCCACTGCACCTTACATACAGTTGTGTTCAAAATAATAGCACTGTGTTTAAAAAAGTGAATAAAGCTCAAAATCCTTCTAATAGCTTCTATTTCCATACGCACAAATGCATTGGGAACACTGCACATTCTATTCCAAATATAAATATGAAGAAAAATATATCACATTTGTGTTGTTCCTCTAAAATAATTAAAGAAAAGTGAATATTAGACTGTTCAAAAAAATAGCAGTGTTTGTATTCTTCTTTACAAACGCAAACATTCACTGTATAAACTGAAAAATGTTTGAAGATTTTGCTTTTCTTTGAATCACGTAACTAATATTTAGTTGTATAACCACTGTTTCTGAGGACTGCTGTACATCTGTGTTGCATGGAGTCAACCAACTCCTGGCACCTGTGATCAGGTATTCCAGCCCAGGATGATTGGACTACATTCCACAGTTCTTCTCCATTTCTTGGTTTCGCCTCAGAAACTGCATTTTTGATGTCACCCCACAAGTTTACTATTGGATCAAGACTCGGGGATTGTGCTGACCACTCCATAGCGTCAATCTTGTTGGTCTGGAACCAGGATGTTGCATATTTACTTGTGTGTTTGGGGTCGTTGTCTTGTTGGAACACCAATTTCAAGGGCATTTCTTCTTCAGCATAAGGCAGCATGACCTCTTTAAGTATTCTGATGTATTCAAACTGATTCATGATCCCTGGTATGTGATAAATAGGCCCAACACCGTAGTATGAGAAACATCCCCATATCATGATGCTTGCGCCACCATGCTTCACTGTCTTCACAGTGTACTGTGGCTTGAATTCAGTGTTTGGGGGTCGTCTGAAAAACTGTCTCCGGCCACTAGACCCAAAAAGAACAATCTTACTTTCATCGGTCCACAAAATGTCTCTTTAGGCCAGTCAATGGGCTCTTTGACAAATTGTAACCTCTTGAGCACATGTATTTTTTTCAACAGTGGGACTTTGCGGGGGCTTCTTGCAGATAGCTTGGCTTCACATAGGCGTCTTCTAATTGTAACAGTACTCACCGGTAGCTTTAGACCTTTCTTAATCTTCCTGGAGCTGAATGTTGGCTGAGTCCTTACCATTTGCTGAGCAGCCTATAAATTTCTGCACTTATTTATATGTTTTCCCCTCTCCAATCAACTTTTTAATCAAGGTACGCTGTTCTTCTGAACAATGTCTGGAACAAACCAGTTTGAGAAATGTACTGTAACCAGCATGTACAACATTTGCTGCCTATCTTCCTTAAATAAGGGCAATAATTACCACCTGTTTTTCAAAGAATCAATGACCTCACTCATTGAAATCCACACTGCTATTATTTATGAACATGCCCCTTTTAATAAGTGATTGAATTACAGAGAATCAGCAGCAAGCATGGCATGACTGTTGGGTCTGTTGGGTTTCAATTACTCTACTACACCTGCAAGTAAATTATTTGCCATGTAGAAATATAATTTCTAACAAAAACAGTGATTGATCAGGTTAGTGATGTCTGACTGCTATTATTTTGAACACAACTGTGTTGAATAATGAAGATAATTCTTATTGCTAATGAGACATGCATTAAAGGGGTGTTTCCATCTAAGACATTAATAACATAGTTCTAGGACATTTCCAACTATTTCTGGCAGTCCCATAGAGAGGTGGCTGGCTGTGCATATGTGGTGCTCTGTCCAATCACTGCTATGGTATGCCTCCCAAATGTCCCTCTTTTGGAGGGATAGTCCCTCTTTTTGACCCAAGTCCCTCTGTTCCTCTTTGATCCTTAAATGTCCATCTTTTTGACCTGGGGAATTAATGCCTAAATCAATACATTTACTAAAAAGCTCCTTAGTAAACTATCTGTATGGGTTCTGCCTGTATATTAGATCATAACTTCATTATTTTGTGCAATTTAGACCTTAAAATATCTATAATCTGATGATTTATGAGCTAATATTTAAATGGATATTGAAGTGCAAGAAAAAAAATTGTCCCAGGAGCTTCACATGCTGTAAAAAAAATAAAGGAACGTACAATCACCAAACTAATCCACAGCTGCTGCAGTTGTGACGGGAGTCAGAAATTATGCTTTGGCCAGAGTTAGAGACGTGGCCTAGTATGAAAAAAAATTAAGCAAAGCGTGCCACACATATTGTCCCTCCTTACGATTTTTTAAAGTTGGGAGGTAGGCTATGGGACTGTCTTTCGAAAATAGTCACATGCACTCAGCTATTTTCAGAACTCTCACAGCAGTAAATAGGTAGCCCTCAATTCACTTTCAGGGCCCTGTTCTGGAAAAAAAGAGAAGGTTTCCGAGTTGGGACCCACACTTATCTGACTAGTGATATGCTATAAGTGACTGAGATAGGCAATAAGGCTGGGTTCATATTCCCATTTAGCTTTCCATTATTCTGATCCCTCAGAAGAACAGAACCTTTTTTTTATTTTTTATTGATCTGTTATTTTGAGCATCAGTTATGATCAGTTTGCGTCACTTCCATCAGAGATCAGTAATTTTTGACAGAACAAAATATCCTGCATGCAGTACTTTTTCTCTGTCGAAAATAACTGATCTTTAACAGTGACACAAACGTTTTGTTTGTTTTTGTGTTTTTCTGTTCTTCTGATGGATCAGAAGAACGGAAAGCTAAACAATGATGTGAACTCAGCCTAAGGAGTGCATGAACAAAAAACATGTATACAAGTCACAAGGATGTGCAATGTACTATAGCTTTAGGTCAGTGTGCTCTGCTGTTCTCTAGTGTCTGCTAAATGTAACTGCAGATTCACAAAACCAACATACTAACTACAAACAGAATCTTTAGGGGATAACTGCGCAAAATCTGGTCTGCATATCCTGGGGATACATACTACAGGTTTTTGGGGTCTATATGGCGCACTGCTGCAGGATAATACTGTTATAAAATCTCTATGTTTAGCAATTTAATAGAGGCTATGTGATTAGCTCTGTTTAGGATGCAACGTGCTGACGTATGAGGATACCTTTGCAGACTATGGAGTCAATGTGGCACTAGAAAAATTCACTATAAATCTGGGTTCACATTAAGATGGAGCACATAAGATGTGGGGGAAAAAAAGCTCTCAAAAAGTTAATCTTACTGTAAAACAATGGCTTAACGTAAAAACTGCGTATTTGGTTTGTATTTTACTTTTGCGTTTTGTTTATTGGAGCCAATGAATAAATCGGGCAGCAAAAAGTAAGTGGGAAGTCCCTGCTGTCATTTCAACAATAGTATGTGCAACAATGCCTAAAAGTAAGAATCAATCACAGCAGAAATTTGCTTTGCTCAAAATATATTTATTTTAATTCAAGAAGGTAAGTAATGCGGCAATATGTATGAACATTTTCGGCTCACTGGCTTTCATCAGACACTTGAGATACAAGGAAACAAATTAACGAGAACAATAAAAAGAATAACGACATGGAAAATAAAGACATGAAAAATAAAATAAAATACAATGACTGCAATGATGAAGGATGAAAAAAAATGACAATACTGCTGTATCCTCAGCTATGTATATAGAGAAGAGATCCTTAGGTCACTGGAGTTATCTCAGGCTTCACTCGGGTGTCCATAACATAGATGAAAGAAGGATCCAGATATCTTAGTGTATGTCACATTAAGGTCTAGATTAGAATGCTGACTGTCTCATAATAGGTATCACGGTAATCAATATATGGAGCCTCTCCATATACAGAAGATATCGTCTATATATCTTTTCCAAATGATGCTATGTGTTTTGAATAAATGATTCAGGTATATGAAGGTCTCTTCAAAGTCTGCCATTTAGCAATTAACATAAGGCAGGGCTACATTTGACCCCATCGTGGTGCCCTGTTTCTGTAAGTAGTAATTATCCTGGAACATGAAAAAGTTGTTATGTAGTACTGTCTCTAGTAGATCGAGACACAATGAAATTACCTCCCTATGTAAATCTGTATTTTCTTATCATGCTGGTATGCCGTTATCATGTTGTATGGAGGTGTACAGACTAATGACATCCCAGGTTACAGACAATTGGATTCCCTACCTTCTGATAGAATTACCTGGGATGTCACTAGTCTGTACACCTCCATACAACATGATAATAGCATACTATCAGTAAGAAAACCTTAGAAGCCATTACAGCAATGCCTACTAATGGCATGGTTGTAATTGGCCAGTGCAGCATGTGACCCAGCCTCTATATAAGCTGGAGTCACGTAGCGCTGCACGTCCCTCTGCTCTGATAAGTGTAGGGATAGGATGCTGCTGCTGTGAGGGAGAGAATAGGAAAGAATCTTTAATCTGAAGTGCTTGTTAACTCAGCCATCTACATAGATTTAGTTTTGTGGGTGCAGTGCACAATCTTTTTACCCTGCCCTGAGCCCAGTGACACAGAAAAATAACTTTTATCCATCTGTTAGTTAGGTGGGCGGTGGTGGCCATTTTATGCAAGCTCAGTGCACCAGAACAGCATATGTGCATTTGTGACATTCAAATACAAGCTTGAAATACTGCAATAATAATATGGGTTTAAAAAAACACCCGTTTTTGGCAATATCCTACATCTGGTGCCTTTGCAGCATTTGTTAGTGTGAAATACAAGCTTGCAATACTTCAATAATTTTCTGGGTTTAAAAAAAACACAATTTTTTTTGCAATACCCTACATCTGGGGCCTATGCTGCATTTGTTAGTGTGACATACAAGCTAGAAATACTGCAATAATATTCTGGATTTAAAAAACACCCATTCTTGGCAATATCCTACATCTGGTGCATGTGCAGCATTTGTCAGTGTGAAATATAAGCTTGCAATACTTCAATAATTTTCTGGGTTTAAAAAAACACCCATTTTTTGCAGTACCCTACATCTGGGGCCTTTGCAGCATTTGTCAGTGTGAAAGATAAGCTTGAAATACTTCAATAATTTTCTTGGTTTAAAAAAACACCCATTTTTGGCAATATCCTACATCTGGGGCCTATGCTGCATTTTTTTGTGTGAAAAACAAGTTTGAAATACTGCAATATTAATCTGGTTTTAAAAAAACACCCATTCTTGGCAATATCCTACATCTGGTGCATGTGCAGCATTTCTCAGTGTGAAATATAAGCTTGCAATACTTCAATAATTTTCTGGGTTTAAAAAAACACCCATTTTTTGCAATACCCTACATCTGGGGCCTATGCTGCGTTTGTTCGTGTGACATACAAGCTAGAAATACAGCAATAATATTCTGGATTTAAAAAACACCTATTATTTTTTTTTTTTTGCAGTACCCTACATCTGGGGCCTTTGCAGCATTTGTCAGTGTGAAAGATAAGCTTGAAATACTTCAATAATTTTCTTGGTTAAAAAAACACCCATTTTTGGCAATATCCTACATCTGGTGCCTTTGCAGCATCTGTCAGTGTGAAATACATGCGTTAGATACTGGTGTTCGATTATTATTAAAAAAACAACCATTTTGGGCAAAATACTAAATTTGCAGCCTTGGCTGCATCTGTCAGTTTGAGATAAAAGCTAGAAATACTACAATAATTTTCTGGGTTTAAAAAAACAAAAACACATTTTTGGCAATACCCTACATCTGGGGCCTATGCAGCATTTGTTAGTGTGACATACAAGCTAGAAATACTGTATTTTTAATATTCTGGGTTTTAGGGAGGAGCATGCGTGCAGAGGCACGGAGGTAACGTCGGCACTCCCCCTCTGCATGTTCGAGCTCCCAGCCCGAGATGAAGTCGGCTGGGCCCAAGCTCTGAAGCTGCTCTAATCACCTCCCTGTGGGCGCCCTAGACGCCGCCCTGAGGATGATTTAGCTACTGTTTGGGGGGCCGCATTGACTGATGTCCTGAAGTTGAACCCTGCCATCCCCGGTGCTGATTTACCTTGGTTGCTGCTCTGCCTTCTTTTCTGCTGCCTGATTGAGTGCTGTTTTGCTGCTTGCTACTACCCTGCCAACTGCTGGCTGCTGCTTTTCTCTGCACCCGGAGTGAGTATATAGAAGGCTCCAAGAGACGGGGGACGAGCGGAGCCGCATATAAGCTCTACGAGTGAAGGTGGACTGGTTCGGTTGCGTGAGTACTTCCCTCCTTCCTTCCCTCTGCTCCTCGGAATTGTGGTGAGATACATACTTACCTGTTGGAGCTGCGCTAACTAATAGTCAATATAATACCGAGTGAGGGTACGGGCTTGGGGAAGTTGAGGAGGTGACGATATCAGGTCCTAAATTACATACATGGGTTTTGAGTAGTTCCCCCCCCCCATTAGGGAGTCGGTGGGGCTCCTTAGAGTTAATCTACAAAAATATAAAGATATGCTGATAGAGGTTGAGAAAAAAACATCGGAAGTGGAGGACCGATTGCAGATAACGGTTAAAGAAAAAGAATGTTTAAAAGAAGAAAATAGGGAACTGAAAAACAAATTAGTACATCTAAAAAAATAGGTCTAGGAGGGTCAATCTGAGATGTCTGGGAATTCCAGAGGGCGCAGAGGGGCAAGACCCCCGCGCATTTATGCAAACGTGGTTGAGGGAGCAATTGGTTCAGGACATCTCTGATTATAAAAACTTTGTGGAGCAGGCATATAGACAGCAAAGATACCTCCTCTAGGTACGAGACAGAGAGTAATTATCCTTAGCTTATTATCAGTTAGGGATAAGGAGGAGATATTGCGTAGGTCAAGGAAGAGAGGGAGGCTAGAATACTCAGGCACAGCAGTAATGTTATTCTCTGACTATGCAAAGGAAACAGCAAATGAAAGAAGTCGGTTTACTGGAGTGAAAAAAAATGCTGCGCTTGAATAATGTGAAATACTCATGTTTTTTTGATACAGCAGAAGCGGTTGGAGAATGGGCTAGAGAAAAGATAAAGAGCTGAGTGGTATTTAGGTTGGGGGTCGGCTGAGGGGGGGGAATGCTAAGTTAGAAAACCAGGGCTGAGGCTATCCTGGCTCATTCAGAAGGGATGGAAGGGGGGTTAAGTGTGCCTTTTGTGTGTGTTTTTATTATATATTTTTTTCTCTCTCTTCTTCTTTTCTCTCCCATTCAGTGCTCCTCTCTCCCTCCCATCCTCTGGGGCCCGAATAATATCCAGATAATGGCTAGATCCAAGAATAAATTACATGGGAATTATCTTGTGGAATATTAGGGGCTTGAGCAGGGGCATAAAAAGAGTTGCGGTTTTTGATGCAAGACATAGTTCTCTCCCTGCTATAGTCTGCTTGCAAGAGACACACCTGACAGGCGAGACAATGGTTGGGGTTTCCAGGCCATGGATGCAGCACTCCTTCCATTCAGTATATTCTTCATATGCGAGAGTGGTGAGCATATTAATACAGCGGGATATAGACATAAAAATAGTGAAAGTAGTTGTGGATAGGGAGGGGTGCTATGTCTTGCTTGATTGTATACTGGAAGGCAGAGCATGGATAATAGCAAGTGTGTAGAGTCCTGGCCAAAAGTTTTGAGAATTACATAAATATTGGAAATTGGAAAAGTTGCTGCTTAAGTTTTTATAATAGCAATTTGCATATACTCCAGAATGTTATGAAGAGTGATCGGATGAATTGCATAGTCCTTCTTTGCCATGAAAATTAACTTAATCCCAAGAAAACCTTCACACTGCATTTCATTGCTGTCATTAAAGGACCTGCTGAGATCATTTCAGTAATCGTCTTGTTAATTCAGGTGAGAATCTTGACGAGCACAAGGCTGGAGATCATTATGTCAGGCTGATTGGGTTAAAATGTCAGACTTGACCTGTTAAAAGGAGGGTGATGCGTGCAGCCATCATTGCGTTGCATAAAAATTGCTTCACAGGCAAGGATATTGTGGCTGCTAAGATTTCACCTCAATCAACAATTTATAGGATCATCAAGAACTTCAAGGAAAGAGGTTCAATTCTTGTTAAGAAGGCTTCAGGGCGTCCAAGAAAGTCCAGCAAGCGCCAGAATCCTCTTCTAAAGAGGATTCAGCTGCGGGATCGGAGTGCCACCAGTGCAGAGCTTACTCAGGAATGGCAGCAGGCAGGTGTGAGCGCATCTGCACGCACAGTGAGGCGAAGACTTTTGGAAGATGGCCTGGTGTCAAGAAGGGCAGCAAAGAAGCCACTTCTCTCCCAAAAAAACCCATCAGGGACAGATTGATCTTCTGCAGAAAATATGGTGAATGGACTGCTGAGGACTGGGGCAAAGTCATATTCTCTGATGAAGCCTCTTTCCGATTGTTTGGGGCATCAGGACAAAGGCTTGTCTGGAGAAGAAAAGGTGAGCTCTACCATCAGTCCTGTGTCATGCCAACAGTAAAGCATCCTGAGACCATTCATGTGTGGGGTTGCTTCTCATCCAAGGGAGTGGGCTCACTCCAAATTTTGCCCAAAAACACAGCCATGAATAAAGAATGGTACCAAAACACCCTCCAACAGCAACTTCTTCCAACAACCCAACAACACTTTGGTGAAGAACAATGCATTTTCCAGCATGATGGAGCAAAAGTGATAACTAAGTGGCTTGGGGACCAAAACGTTGACAGTTTGGGTCCATGGTCTGGAAACTCCCCAGATCTTAATCCCATTGAGAACTTGTGGTCAATTCTCAAGAGGCGGGTGGACAAACAAAAACCCACTAATTCTGACAAACTCCAAGAAGTGATTATGAAAGAATGGATTGCTATCAGTCAGGAATTGTCCCAGAAGTCTATTGAGAGCATGCCCAGTCGAATTGCAGAGGTCCTGAAAAAGAAGGGCCATTACTGCAAATACTGACTCTTTGCATAAATGTCATGTAATTGTCGATAAAATCCTTTGAAATGTATGAAGTGCGTGTAATTATATTTCACTATATCACAGAAACAACTGAAACAAAGATCTAAAAGCAGTTTAGTAGCAAACTTTGTGAAAACTAATATTTGTGTAATTCTCAAAATTTTTGGCCACGACCGTAGATCCCTCCACCCATTAAAATCGACGTCCTATTAAAAATACACAATATTGCACCTAAGGCATGGATAAATCACTTTTAGTGGTGGGGGACTTTAATAATGTAACAGATGTAAGATTAGACAGATCTAGAATAGGCAACACCCAAGTTTTTTGTATGTGATCAAAATTAAAAAATATTACAGAGGAGATGGAATGGATTGATATTTGGAGGGTTATGTATCCAAAACTAAGAAAATATTCATGTTTTTCAAAGACCCACAGGAGTTTATCATGAATTGATTTAGTTTTTACAAATAATAAAGGTTCACTAGATATTGGTGGGGTTAAATATGGACAACGTGAAATTTTGGATCACAGTCCAATTAATATAAATATTTTTTTTAAAAGAGGGATGAATATAAATATAGGATGGATAAATATGATGGGTACACACAGTAAGATCCTAAAGGAGATAATAGAGGTTTTTATTTGTATAAATGATGATTCAGCGGCAGTTAATATGGTATGGGAGGCCGCAAAGGCCTTTACCAGAGGGATTATTACAAAATATACAAGAAAGGAATAAGAGAGAAAATAAATAACCTGGAAAAAGAGACGGAAAAAAATAAAAAAAGTATATTGAGAATCCCACAGAGCAAAATTATACTGCGTGGACAGAGAAAGTTTCCAAATTAAAAGACGAATTACGGTATTCTTGCTGGCAGAACATCAAAAAGAAAACTATGTAAGGGACAATTACATTTATGCAAATATACCGGGAAAAAAGTTAGTGGCCTTGTTAGCGGCTCAAACAAAAAATAATAATTACATCCATTGTTTAGTGGATGAACCGGGACATAAAATTACTGAACAAATGGCTAAAATAGAACTGCTTAAAGAATACTTTGCAGATATATATAGCAGTAAAATAAATAAATGCTCGGAACAGATACAACATTTTTGGGATGAAATTATTATTTCTAGGCTAACAATAGATCAATGTAAGTCCCTGGAAGCTCCTTTAACTCCTTTAGAGAATGATACATTATCTAGGATAACAAAGAACAAGGCCCCAAGAATAGATTGTGGTTTATGCCCAATATAAAGAAATATTAATACTGAAAATGGTTATGATGTGGGAGACCTCGAAGCAGATAGGGAAATTGCCAGATACCCTGCGAGAAGCTTTAATCACACTTATTTAAAAACCCGGAAAGGATCAAGTTTTTCCGGACTCATACCGTCCAATTTCATTCATTAATACTGATAATAAAATATTAGCAGGGATTTTGGCAACTAGACTCAGGAGTGTGGTCTCGGTTCTTGTTCAAGCTGGGTTCATGTCAGGAAAAACTACAACTGATAACATTATGAGATATTTTGTGAATACCCAGTTTGAACCCACAAACTGCGGAGAACGGATGATTGTAACCATAGATGCCTCAAAGGCTTTTGATACTATAGAATGGCCTTCTTTGATTTGGCCTTTTTTGATTGGTACATTGAGGAAAATGGGATTTGGCGACAATTTTGTTTCTTGGATAAAGTTATTATATACTGAAAATTCCTGAAGGGTGATAGTTAATGGGGAATATTCTAATAACATATATATTGGCAGAGGGGTTAGACAGGGATGTCCCCTTTCTCCTCTTTCTGCTATTTGCTATAGCTATGGAGCCGCTTGCTGATATGATCAGGCAAGATAAAGATATTGTGGGGTTTAGATATGGTACTCACGAGGAAAAAATTGCTCTGTATGTAGACAACATTATGCTGTTTGTAGGTTCACATGGATCACTTTCTAAGATTTTTCAAGTATTTGATCAGTTTGTTAAATATGCTGGTCTTAGAATAAACTGGTCTAAATCAGCTTGTGTCCTGATTGATCCTCTGAACAACTTTAGACTAGGTTTGCTGGAAATTAAGATTATTAATGAACCTGTTAAATATTTGGAGTATCCAGATCACCCCTAATCCCAGGGACTATGTACAGTTGAAAGTGGTCCCAAAAATACAAGAAATTAGGAAGAAAATAGAGGTCTGGAGAAGATTGAATGTCTCGATGGCTGGTCATATCTCTCTGGTGAAAATGTGTTTATTACCCGCTCTGAACTATATTTTGTGGAATACACCGGTGATGATCCCCAATAGATTTTTTTAAATAATAACTAGTTTATTAATGGATTTAATATGGCGTGGGAAAAAAATGAGGATAAAGGCACAAATATTGTGCATTCAGGAGAAGGAGGGTGGATTATCAGTACTAGACTTTATTTCATTTCTGGTTATATAAAAAAAAAATGATATTACGGAGTGACACGTAAAGAGACAAGAATATAATAGCAGGGATTAATAAAAGATTGTAAAAATGTAATATCTTTCAAATATTGGAACCAGGTATTCTGACACAACAGGATTGCAATAAGACACCTCTAATTGTGTTGATGGCTAAAATTTGGAAGGTGGCAAGAGACTTGACTTCCCAGAGTGGTTTCCATGCTGATACCATACTGTGGGATAATACTTATCTCACAGAGTTAAAGTCGATTGAACAACAAATTTGGTGGAAACATGGAATATATAAATTAGGCCAGGTATGGGAAGAAGGGGATATAATTCCCTATGAAAAACCTAAAGATAACTGTCAACTGAAAAATACAGAGTTGAGTTTTTTTTATTTTCAACTAAAACAAGCACTGAACAAGATGCTAGGAAAAGGTACACAAATAATTGCCCTACTGCAGCCTTTAGTTAATATCATTAAATTAACACCAGAAATGTGTTTTCAAGAATATATCAATGCTTGCTATACCAAAAGACCAAGAGAAGAGCAGTTGATAGTCAAATGTATAAATGGCAGAGGGACCTAAATTCTCAACGGGAAGATTTTTGGGATCTGGCCATACAGGCCAAAAATAAGGCCTCAAGGAATTTTTCTCATAGAATTACTCAATTTAATATACTGTACTGCCTCTACTACTCTCCCAAGATGTTAATGAAGTGTTATAAGTCTAAAGAGTTTATGTGTCCAAAATATGGTGAGGTAGGAGCGGATGATATACATGTATTATGGACATGCGTAAAAATCCAAGAGAACTGTGAAAAGGTTTATGAAAAAATAGAGGAATACCACCAGTTTAAAGTGCCAAGGCAATTTGAAAAATGTATTTTGGGGGTGATGGATGGAATGGATGCCCCCCAACACAGATAGATAGCTTCCTTCTATTGCAGGCCAGGAAATGCATTGTTGGACGCTGGGGGTGGAGTTGTGCTACCACGGTCAAAGAATGGGAAGGCTCCGTTAGAGTCTCGCTTGCCAGGGAGGAATTTCATTTGGTAGGCAATAATAAAAAAAAATAGATGCACTAGGTTATGGCAGAAATGGTCAAAAAAAAATGAGCAGTCTTGGGGAGGAAGAGTAGGGACCAGGGGCTGTGGGGGAGTTGGGGAGACGGGGAGACTGAGGATGGTGAAGAGAAGAGCAAAATATTCTGGGTTTAATAAAACACCCATTTTTGCCAATACCCTACATCAGGGGCCTATGCTTCATCCGTTAGTGAGAAATACACACAGATACTGGTGTTCTATTCTGTTATTAAAAAAACACCCATTTTGGGCAAAAAATAATAATTTGAAGCCTTTGCTGCATCTGTCAGTGTGAGATACATGCGTTCGATACTGGTGTTCTATTCTGTTGTTTTAAAAAAAAAACAGTTTGCTAAAACAAAACAAAAATAAAATTGCAGCCTTTGCTGCATCTGTCAGTGTGAGATACACACGTTAGATACTGGTGTTATATTCTGTTATAAAAAAAACCACCCATTTTAGGCAAAAAATTATAATTTGCAGCCTTTGCTGCATCTGTCAGTGTGAGATACACGCATTAGATACTGGTGTTCTATTCTGTTATAATAAAAAAAAAAACATTTTGTGCAAAATACTTAATTTTCAGCCTTTGCTGCATCTGTCAGTGTGAGATACACGTGTTAGATCCTGCTGTTATATTCTGTTATTAAAAAAACACCCATTTTAGGCAAGATCCTAAATTTGAGAAATATGAGGAGAGCTTCAAATAAGGGACGTGGCCCCAGTCGTGGTGCTGCTGGTGGAGCTCCTGTTGCAGGGAGAGGACGTGGTCGAACTGTGCCAGCTACACGCACAAGTGAAAGACCTTCCTCTGGTGGAAGTAGGCGACAGAACTTTCAGCGTTATTTGGTCGGGCCTAATGCGGCTCTACGAATGGTGAGGCCTGAACAAGTACAAGTTATAGTATATTGGGTTTCTGACAGTGCCTCCAGTTCCTTTACATTGTCTCCCACCCAGTCTCCTGCTGAAAGATCAGAGTTGGCACCTGCAGCCGAAGTCCATCAGTCTTTCACCTTACCCCCTTGCAAATCAGCCAAGCAGTCTGAGCCTCAAGTCATGCAGCAGTCTCTTCTGCTTTTTGATGACTCTGCTAGCAGGCTTTCCCAGATAAGTACATGGGAGGACAACTGCAGCACGCCTCAGATAATGCCGAAGCACAGGTGTCAACTGCTGTGGCTTTCGAAAGTGTGCAGACTGACAAGGAGGGCAGGGGTGAAGACTGGGTGGAAGATGATGTGGAGGAAGATAAGGTCTTTGACCCCACATGGAATCAAGGTCATGCGAGTGACCTGTGTAGTTCGGAGGAAGAGGCGGTGGTCGCACAGAGCCACCAGCACAGCAGAAGAGGGAGCAGGGTGCAAAAGCAGGGTGGCCATCCCCTAGACAGTACACCTGCTACTGCCCACCGCAGCAAGGGACCGAGCACCCCCAAAGCCAGCTCCAAGGAGTTTCCTGGTATGGCAGTTCTTCAGACAATGTGCTGACGACTAGACACAAGTGGTTTGCACGCTGTGCAATCAGAGCCTGAAGTGAGCCATAAACATTCTAAACCTGAGTACGACCTGCATGACCAGGCATCTAAGTGCAAAGCACGAGCTGCAGTGGAGTAGACACCTCAAAAACCAAGAAAGGTCTCTTGCTCCTCCTGCTTCCTCTTCTGCTCGGCCTCTTCATCCACCTCGGGAGTGACAGTGCCACCTGCCACCCCGCAAACAGGATCTGCTAGCAACACCACCACCTGGGTCACCAAGCATCTCCACAATGCCCCACAGAAGCATTCAGCTCTCAATCTCCCAAACACTGGAGCGGAAGAGGAAGTACCTCCCTGGCCCTGAATGCCAGCATTTCAAAATTACTGTACTTTGAAATGCTGTCATTCCGTCTGGAGAAGACGGAGAGCTTTAAAAGCCTAATGGCGGTGGCTGTCCCACTGTACGTCGTGCCCAGCCGCCACTACTTTTCCAGGGAGCCATCCCTTCCCTGCACAACCAAGTGGGGGAAAAAATCAGGTGTGCACTGCGCAACGCCATCTGTGGCAAGGTCCACCTAACTACGGATACGTTGACCAGTAAGCACAGTCAGGGACATTATATCTCCCTAACAGCAAACTGAGTAAATGCAGTGGTGGCTGGGCCTGAGGCAGATAGCAGTTTGGCACATGTCCTTCCACCACCGAGGATTGCAGGGCGCTTCAGTTTGCCTCCTGTTGCTTCCTCCTCCTACTCCGCTTTCTCATCCTCTACCGCCTCCTCATCCGGTCAGCGTAACACCTTTACCACCAACTTCAGCACTGACAGGGATAAACGACAGCAGGCAGTTTTAAAACCTGTTTGGGGGACAAACTCCACACTGGGCAGGAGCTGTGGATGGGCGTTGAACAACAGACCGATGAGTGGTTGCTGCCAGTGAGCCTCAAGCCCGGCCTGGTGGTGTGCAATAATGGGCGAAATCTCTTAGGAGCTCTGGGACGAGCCTGTTTGACGCACATCCCTTGCCTGGTGCATGTGCTGAATTTGGTGGTGTAGAGGTTCCTTAAAAATTACCCAGATATGTCAGAGCTGCTGCAGAAAGTGCGGGCCGTCTGTACGTGCTTTCAGCGTTCTCACGCTACTGCTGCTCGCCTGTCAGCGCTGCAGCATAACTTTGGCCTTCCCGCTCACCGCCTCATATGCAACGCTCCCACAAGGTGGAACTCCACCTTGCACATGCTGGCCAGACTGTGCGAGCAGCACAGGCGATAGTGGAGTTTCAGCGGCATCACGCACGGGTGAGTCGCTCTGCGGAACAGCACCACTTCACCACCAATGACTGAACCTCCATGCGAGACCTGTGTTCCTTGTTGCGCTGTTTCGAGTACTCCACCAACATGGCCAATGCCGATAATGCCATTCTCAGTGTTACTATCCCACTTCTATGCCTCCTTGAAAATATGCTTCTGGTGATGATGTAAGAGTATGAGGCACAGGAGGAGGAGGAGGAGGAAAAGGAATCATTTCATAGGGTTTCCGGCCAGTAATTCACAAGTGGCTCCGAGGCTGGGTTCCTGCACCCACAAACGCCAGGTACACAATTGTCCAGCCAGGGCACAGTTCTGGACGATGAGGAGGTGGAGGATGAGGAGGAGATGGAGGAGGAGGAACCTTGTTAACAGCAGGGTGGCACTCAAACCAGCTCATGGCCATCACTGGTGCGTGGCTGGGGGGATACAGAGGACACAGACGATACACCTCCCACAGAGGACAGCTTGTCATTGCCTCTGGGCAGCCTGGCACACATGAGCGATTACATGCTGCAGTGTCTCCGCAACGACCACCGAGTTGCCCACATTCTAACTTGTGCTGATTACTGGGTGGCCATGCTGCTGGATTCCTGTTACAAGGACAGCGTACCGTCCTTAATTCCATCACTGGAGCATGATCATAAGATGCGCGAGTACAAGCGCACGCTTGTAGACGTGCTGCTGGTGGCATTCCGACCTGACAGCGGGGCCACAGTGGAAGCACAAGGCGAAGACAGAGGAGGAGGAAGAGGTCGCCAAAGCAGCTGGGGCACCACTAGCACCTCAGAAGGCAGGGTTAGCATAGCCGAAATGTGGAAAAGCTTTGTCAGGACGCCACAACAACCAGCACTACCAGCTGATATGGAACGTCTTTGCAGTAGGCAGCATTTCAGCAACATGATGGAGCAGTATGTGTGCACATGCCTACACGTACTGAATGACGGGTCTCCCCCTTCAACTTCTGGGTCTCCAAATTGGGCACATGGCCTGAGCTTGCCCTTTACGTCTTGGAGGTGCTGGCCTGCCCTGCAGCCAGTGTATTATCTGAATGTGTGTTTAGCACAGCAGGGGGCATTATCACAGACAAGCGCAGCCGCCTGTGATAATGCCCCCTGCTGTGGACAAGCTCACGTTCATTAAAGTGATCCAGGCATGGATTCCACAGGACTTGTCCGTATCTAATGCAGAATAGACATGTATACCGGCCTTACCCAGCCATTGTTATACTACAGTGCAATTGCTCATCGTTGTATTTTTGATATTTCCCACTTTTTTGGGGTGTACCATAATTATTATTTTTTTATTAAAAAACAAAAAACAGTGTTGGCTAAATTGTCCTCCTCCATCGCTGCTTCTACCTACACCGCTATGTCCCCCGCCGCCTCAACCTCCTACTCCATATGGACCTCCACCTCATACATCAAGATAATTATTTTTTTATTTGTACGTATTTTATTTTATGTAATTTCACAAATTTGTCTGTTACATTTTCCTGTGTAATTGTCCAATGTTTTGCTGTGATATACCCCTGCTCTACCTCGTAGACAGGTAAACAAATTTCACTAATTTGTCTGTTACATTTTTTTATGAAATTCATCAATTTTTGGCTGTGATATACCGAAGCTCTACCTAGTAGACAGGTAAACAAATTTCACAAATTTGTCTGTTACATTTTCGGGTGTAATTCACCAATTTTTGGCTGTGATATTCCCCTGCTCTACCTAGTTGACAGGTTAATACATTTCACAAATTTTTCTGTTACATACAGTCAGGTCCATAAATATTGGGACATTGACACAATTATAAAATTTTTGGCTCTATACACCACGTCAATGGATTTGAAATAAAACGAACAAGATTTGCTTTAACTGCAGACTGTCAGCTTTAATTTGAGGGTATTTACATCCAAATCAGATGAACGGTATAGGAATTACAACAGTTAGCATATGTGCCTCCCACTTGTTAAGGAACCAAAAATCATGGGACATTTGGCTTCTCAGCTGTTCCATGGCCAGGTGTGTGTTATTCTTTCATTATCCCAATTCCAATGAGCAGATAAAAGGTCCAGAGTTAATTTGAAGTGTGCTATTTGCATTTGGAATCTGTTACTCTCAAGATGAGATCCAAAGAGCTGTTCCTATCAGTGAAGTCAGCCTTCATTAGGATGAAAAAACAAAACAAACCCATCAGAGAGATAGCAAAAACATTAGGCGTGGCCAAAACAACTGTTTGGAAGATTCTTAAAAAGAAGGAATGCACCAGTGAGCTCCGCAACACCAAAAGACCAGGAAGACCATGGAAAATAACTGTGGGGGATGACCGAAGAATTCTTTCCCTGGTGAAGAAAACACCCTTCACAACAGTTGGCCAGATCAAGAACACTCTCCAGGAGGTAGGTGTATGCGTGTCATAGTGAATAATCAAGAGAAGACTTCACCAGAGTAAATACAGAGGGTTCACCACATGATGTAAACCATTGGTGAGGCTCAAAAACAGGAAGGCCAGATTAGAGTGTGCCAAACGACATCTAAAAAAGCCTTCACAGTTCTGGAACAACATCCTATGGACAGATGAGAACAAGATCAACTTGTACCAGAGTGATGGGAAGAGAAGAGTATGGAGAAGGAAAGGAACTGCTCATGATCCTAAGCATACCACCTCATCAGTGAAGCATGGTGGTGGTAGTGTCATGGTGTGGGCATGTATGGCTGCCAATGAAACTGGTTCTCTTGTATTTATTGATTATGTCACTGCTGACAAAAGCAGCAGGATGAATTCTGAAGTGTTTCGGGCAATATTATCTGCTCATATTCAGCCAAATGCTTCAGAACTCATTGGACGGCACTTCACAGTGCAGATGGACAATGACCCAAAGCATCCTGCAAAAGCAACCAAAGAGTTTTTTAAGGGAAAGAAGTGGAATGTTATGCAATGGCCAAGTCAATCACCTGACCTGAATCCGATTGAGCATGCATTTCACTTGCTGAAAACGAAACTGAGGGGAAAGTGCCTCAAGAACAAGCAGGAACTGAAGACAGTTTCAGTAGAGGCCTGGCAGAGCATCACCAGGGATGAAACCCAGCGTCTGGCGATGTCTATCCGTTCCAGACTTGAGGCTGTAATTGACTGCAAAGGATTTGCATACACAACCAAAAGATGTTAGGCTAGCATGTAAGGAAATGTGTGTGTACATAGATAGAAAACCTAAAAAGTCACACACATATATATTTGATAATTCTTTATTAGTAGAAAAATACAATAATAGTTACATATATGGCGGTTTCAATTAATGGTAAAAAGTGCAGGAGTATAAAGTGACAAGTGCATGAAGCCACCAATCCAATCCAAAAACTGATATGTCAGATAGGTAAGATGGTACATGGGGTAATGGGACAATTGATATCTAAGCTGATGCAATGAATGAAAAAAATCCCACTAACAAATTGCACAGAGAGTACAATGTCCCTATTACACCACCAAAAAGTCACAAATAAGAACCTAAGTCGCCCTGTAGTTGCAGAGCGGTCAGCAGATAAAACTAACATCAGTGAACAGACGCTGATCCGCCTGCAAGCAACAGTTCAAATATAATGGACGATGAAATCCTATACTGACCAGGAAGGATGGTGTGATGACTCCTTGCCCGACGCGCGTTTCGCCTTGCTTCTTCAGGGGGCGTATGGTTGCTCCTGGTAATGAGCCAGTATAAATACCTCTATATGTCTCCCTCCCATTAAAAACCTCCCACAGCAACGGCCAATTGACAATCGTACAGATCGGGGGGGGGGCCTCCCAAGTAATCGTGCCGGTGTTAGCACTAATCACCAAACCCGGAAGTGTCCCACGCTACGTTCATAGCAACCAGGACATGCGCATAGTGCCACTTCAAGGGAAGACCTCCGCGCATGCGCCCATCACTCCAACCGGGGACATGACCGCAAGACGTCATACCACACAACTCCGAGATCTCGCGAGAATGTGGACATAGAGGCAAACTTCCTTCGTAGTGCACTGAGTGCCCTCAGTCCTGGCGCATGCGCTATAAAGCTAAAAAGATCCGCAATGGGCCTCAAATCTGGTGATCATCACATGACTATGTAAATCGCGTCATGTGATTCACCCACCTGAAGGTGAAAATACCATAATACATCATGGCACAAGGTTATAAATATACATCGATCATAATTCAACAATCACCATTAAAACAATTCAATATATATACAACAAGGTGAATTAGACCATCAGAAAAACAGTTCATATGATGATACATCTGAAAGGGTTCCTGATAATACAAGGGAACCTGAGCGTGCTCCAATAATAGATTTGAGCCTAGAGGTGAGGTGCGATGGGCGCATGTCCAATAGCACCGCAGCAGTAGACACAAAACAGTGTAATAAAATAATAACTACATAAAGCTACATGAGCTAAAACAAGTTAATAATAGGGGAAGTGCCCAGTGCAAAAAGTGGTGCTGGTGAAAGAAGAAAGGGAGGGGAGTGCAAAGGGTGACATGCAAGTGAAAAAAGTGAAAAGATTTAATAATATAAATAATTATATATATATATATCCACATAACATGTGACCGGTTGATATTGGCCCAGGTCCACATAATTTAACCCAGAGATAACACTTATCAGATATTAATATATACAGAACTGCTTTTCTAAACAATTAATAATATGGATGGGCTGCAGACCATACAGCCCTATCTAAAGTCTTCCAAATGAGAGTCCCCATCAACCTTGACAACCCAACAGGTTGGAGATATATCAAAGGTCAACCAAGGCCAGATAAACGACAATTGAAGGGAACAGGAATGGAGGCACAGAATGGGAAGATTGCAACAGATGGTACATCCAATTCCAACGATGCAAGGCACCAACAACGTAGCTAATGGATAGAAATGGAAGCCCGGAATGGGAGAATTGTAATGGATAATGCATCAAATTCCAACGATGCAAAACACCAACAGCGTGGTCAATGGACATCGGCCGATCCCAGCAATTCTAAGGAGACAAAACTCACATAAATGAAAAAACCAGGAGAACCAAACACTAGTGGTACATGGAGCAGTTAAAAACAAAAAAGAAAGAAAACAATAGTAAAAATGATAACTGCTAAAATCAGTCGGTACTATGGGATACCGGGTCAGAGGGAACAACCACAAAACATATCTATATAAATCAAAACTAGGATGAAAAGTGTTGGAGGGGAAGGAAGATAGTCAAAGAAGACCTATCATACCCAGGTGCCTCACAGAAAGGGGACAAAACTGTTACCCTCATTAAGACCCAGGGGGACGTTGGTGTTCAGGGTGTAGATCCACCTTGTTTCTTTCTGAGCCAGTATCTTCTTCCAATCGCCACCCCTAGGGGACACAATAACTCGATCGATCCCCCTGAATCTTAAGAGGGTACCGTCACAGTTATGCCATTCCTTAAAGTGCCTAGCCAACGTCTTAAGCTGCAATGTATCCTGTTCTTCTTTGGCAGCCTCGATGGAGAGAATGTGCTCACTAACTCTCCGCCTGAGCTCTCTGGATGTTAAACCCACATATATAAGGTCACAAGAGCAGATTGCCCAGTAGATGACCCCTACTGTGGTACATGTTATAGGGTGTGTAATCATATATTCCCTATGATGGCCCGAATCCCAAAAGTGTGGGGCCCTGTCCATGTTGGCACAGCCCACACACTTGCCACACTCTCGGCTACCCCAAGGTACACCTTTTGTGCCGAAGAGGCCTGGAGTCTTCTGCAAATAGTGACTCCGAACTAGATGGTCCCTGATGTTTTTAGCTCTACGGTAGGTAATACGCTTATAAGGGGGGACCCAGGTTTGTAGCTGAGGGTCCAAATGTAACACACCCCAATATTTGGTTAATACCGCCCGTACCTCTCTCCATTGTTTGTGATAGTTAGTTATCAAACGGATCTCGTCCACAGAGTCCTGTCTTTTTTTCTTCTTAAACAGAAGATCAGACCTCTTTTCCGATCTGGCTCTCAAATAATATATTGCTTGATCAATACATTGCTTACCATAGCCCCGTTGCTGGAATCTATGTCGCAAATCCTCTGCTTGTAGTTCAAAGGCGGAATCTGTGGAGCAGACCCTCCTCGCCCGAAGAAATTGGCCCACTGGTATACTTCTGATGAGACTGTTGGGGTGTGCTGATTGTGCACTGAGAAGAGAATTGACCGACGTCTCCTTTCTATAAAGATCCGTCTCCAAGAGGCCCTGTGAATCCACCCGAAAGACCACGTCCAGGAATTCCATATTGGTCCGACCCACCTTGAATGTGAGTTTGATATTTTTACTATTCCTATTGAGCTCACTGATGAGAAGCCCAAATTCTTCCTTGGTCCCCTGCCAAATGATGAGCACATCATCGATGTAACGTCCCCAAAATAGGACCTTGCTCATCATTGGCAGGGGATCCGTCTGGAGGATCTCCCTCTCCCACAGCCCCAGGAACAGATTTGCGTACGAAGGCGCACACGAAGCCCCCATCGCTGTTCCCTGGAGCTGTAGGTAGAAGGAGCCCCCATTTGCAACCAAGTATTAAAAAGTGAAAATTTGATTTCTGATTATTATTTTGTCCCATTACTTTTGGTCCCTTAACAAGTGGGAGGCATATATGCAAACTGCTGAAATTCCTACACTGTTCAACTGATTTGGATGTAAATACCCTCCAATTAAAGCTGACAGTCTGCAGTTAAAGCACATCTTGTTTGTTTCATTTCAAATCCATTGTGGTGGAGCCAAAAATGTTAGAATTGTGTAGATGTCCCAATATTTAATCACCTTACTGTACTTCTGCTCTACCTAGTGGACAGTTTAATAAATTTCCCAAATTTTTCTGTTACATTATCGGGTGACATTTTACAATTTTTGCCTTGAATATACCCCTGCTCTGCATAGGTGACAGGGACCGAAATTTTTTAAAATAATCTGTTCCATTGGTGGGTGACCGTTAGTGATGAAAAACCCCTTTTCTGCATAGGTGACAAGGAATAAAATTTCTAAAATTCGTCTTTAATTGGCCATTTCATTCGATCCTTCCGCTTTAATAACTTGTCCCACATTTCAGCTCGATCACATTGCAGCCATTGACCTCCCTTGGATGTGGTATCACTTTCTCACGCTCCCTCTCCGGCGTGGAACCCTGATTCGCCACTAACTGTGATCATGGTAGGTGCAGAAAAGAACATCGAAAGTTGATAGAGAAGATATCCAATTGGATCGTGAACATCACGGGGGCGTGCGACATGATGGGGCAGTATGTGTGCACACGCCTACACGTACTGACTGATGGGTCTGCCCCCTTAAACTTTTGGGTCTCCAAATTGGGCACATGGCCTGAGCTTGCCCTTTATGCCTTTGAGGTGCTGGCCTGCCCTGCAGCCAGTGTATTGTCTGAACAAGTGTTTAGCACGACTGGAGGGGGTTATCACAAGTTATATTTCCCAAAGTTTTGGGGTGTACCCTAATTTAAGCAAATAAAACATAAATTAAAACAAAAAAACTGTGTAGGGTACCTCCTCCTCCTCCACCGCCGCTTCCACCTACACCGCCACATCCACTGCCTCCTCAACCTCCTACTCCACATGGACATCAGCCTCCTAGATTAAGATTATTATTTTTTATTTTTATGTTATTTAAAGTCATTTCCCTATCCACATTTGTTTGCAAAGCACTTGCCATGCTCTTAACCACATTTTGCTGCCCTCTAGCTCTTTCCATGACATTTTTAGAGCCATTTTAATGCTCAAAAGTTCGGGTCCCCATTGACTTCAATGGGGTTCGGAGTCAAGTTCGGGTCCTGAACTCAAACTTTTTTGTGAAGTTCAGCCGAACCCGTTGAACCCGAACATCCAGGTGTCCGCTCAACTCTAATTGTTTATTAACATTTCCTTGGATAAATATTTCTAGACATTATTGGAGGACATTGTAATATATGGGTCAATATAAGTTCAAGACTTTATTATGCAATGAAATTAATCTACATATTTTCTTTCATTTCAGGCTCCATAATTTCCATCAGGACCCGGTGCCGCACAAGGGTATCCTTTCAACTATATCCTTTTTCTTTCTTTATTAGTCTTGTTATTATGTTTGTCATGTTGTTATTGGTTGGCTCTTTATCACTCGTTCTATATCCTTGAGATTTGTCACTATAGAATTTTATCCCTTCCTATGTGTTTACCTCCCCCTGATTACCTCCTCCACCTCACATGGCTTGCGCTTCACCATGAATAGTTTCCGGCCTGTGGAGCGCATTTCTGTCCACCGTGCATTCCAGGCCTTGATCTTCTTCCGTTGTTTGGAACGAACAGCGTCCTGCTCTCTACACGTGCCCTCCAACCTCCATTTTGAGTTGGGTACGCCTACTCCTCCTATTTAGGAGAATCTAGCTTGTTCTCATACACATACCACTAACCTATTGGCGCCAGAGGGCCCTGTACTTTAGGTGTATTTCTATAGGTTTGCTTGCTCCTCCTCCCATTGGTTGCTTGACGCACATGGAGGTGACTAGGAGCAGCACACCACATGTGCGGAGTCTGCGCTCCTGAACATAGAAGCCCAATGGCTTAGGTAGGTTTAGCGTAGGACCGACATGACCTGAAAACACCTTGGCGCTTGGTAGACGGGCACAGATTTGTTTGGATCAAAATATATTGGCTAAATGTCTCAGACTTTATCATATCAGAGTGAGGACTTTGTCCATATATAATGCTTGCATCTATTTTACTAAGTGCATTATTATCTTATTTCTGTGATTTTCCTCAATAATATGGCCAGTGACATTTGCAAATTTATATATCATACCGTGCAGGATGTTTTAATATTATTTTTTTCTGTGATTATTTTGTCTATGTAGTATTTGCTTGAGGGAGTGGCACCTTTAAGTGTGAATGAGCACCTATTTTATCTTGGGAGTAGCATTCCTTTGCACTTTTACCCTTTCTATCCAATAGAACGCCTTGATTAGGTGGTACTCATACACATACCACTAACCTATTGGCACCAGAGGGCCCCTGCACTTTAGGTGTATTTCTATAGGTGTGCTTGCTCCTCCTCCCATTGGTTTCTTGACGCACATGGAGGTGACTAAGAGCAGCACACCATGTGTGCGGGGTCTGTGCTCCTGAACATAGAAGCCTAATCTCTTAGGTAGGTCTAGCGTAGGACCCGCATGACCTGAAACCACCTTGGTGCTTGGTAGGCGGACACATATGTGCTTTTGATCAAAATATATTGGCTAAGTGTCTCAGATTGTATCATATCAGAGTTAGGACTTTGTCCATATATACTAAGTGCATTATTATCTTATTTCTGTGATTTTCTTCAATAATATGGCCAGTGACATCTGCAAATTTATATATCATACTGTGCAGGATGTTTTTATCTTAGTTTTTTTCTGTGTTTTTTTTTTGTATTTTTATTTTCTTCTTCACTACCTAACTGCGGCATAGGTAAGCTTTGATCATGGACGTTAGGATATATTGACCCTTGATTACAAATAAATAAATGCTATATAGGCTATAGATATTGCAGTATGGATAACTAAATACTGAGATTTGCTATTATTTTAATACTCATTTTAATATCTTAATATACTATGAATATACACTGGTATATTGATACTGGTCCCAAATACGTTACCTATAGGATATACTTTCACTCTTGTTGCATTTATATAGATGTGTCTTGGGACATCAGTGTATATTGACCATTGGCAACAGAGGTGGATGATTACCGTGATACCTATTATGAGACAGTCAGTATTCTAATCTAGACCTTAATGTGACATGCACTAAGATATCTGGATCCTTCATTCATCTATGTTGTGGCCACCCGAGCGAAGCCTGAGATAACTCCAGTGACCCAAGGATCTCTTCTCTATATAAATAGCTGAGGATACAGCAATATTGTCATTTATTTTCATCCTTCTTCATTGCAGTCATTGTATTTTATTTTATTTTTCATGTCTTTATTTTTCATGTCATTTTTCTTTTTATTTGTTTCCTTGTATCTCCAGTATCTGATGAAAGCCTGTGAGCCGAAAATGTTCATACATATTGCCGCATTACTTACCTTCTTGAATTAAAAGAAATATATTTTGAGCAAATCAAATTTCGGCTGTGATTGATTCTTACTATTAACTTCGGTGGGAACCCTATGCACAGCATACATTCTGCAGGGAGTGACAAAGTTTGTGACAATGCCTAAAGTCAGTGTTCAAACAGCCCCGTTGCCGTCAATGGTGATCTTTAGAAAATTCCCTAGAAGATACGAATCACATTTCCTTTTCCTGTAAACATGGTTCCCATTAAACTGCTTTTACAATGCAAAGCTCAGACTATTGTCCCGATAATAAACCATGGATCTCAGACCAATTTTCTTAATGGCATTGAAAACTTACATTAGTCTCGCAGTCAGACAATAGAGCTATGAATAATGTACTAATATTCAAAACCATGTATCTCTCACATTAAACTGCACAATTAAAATCATATGAATCATTCCATCATGTTTTGTACAGACTTCATAGAAGGTTAAAAATAAGAAGCGAACTGCTGGTTCGGAACAACTTGATTTTCCTGCAGTGACACAATGACATAAATGATGAAGAAGGATGCATAATAGAGGAAAATATTGGAAAGGAGACACTGATTTATTAGAACGACCCCCAGTGTCGACAATTAGCAAAAAAATGGTAAGGGGTTGTATGCTCTGTGCATCCATAGCAATAGGAAGCATGCAGCAGTCTGCAGACCCCTGCCTCTTTAGCAGCACGCTTTGCATTCAGGCTGGTGAGTCAGACGTCTTAATGAAGGGAGGAATTTCGGAGCTGTGAATAAGATGGGGTGGAGATTCCAGTGTGCAGACCATGAGCTCTGTCCACAGCATTTCTAGAAAGCAGGGAGAGTACCGTAAAGACTTGCTGTGGCAATCCTGCCATACCCTCTACTCAGGATTCAGAACACACCTTCCACAACGGATATACTTCCAATAGAAAAAAAAAACAATACTGGTGAAGGCAAAATAAAGTTTATGGATGAATTGACAAGTGGAGAAATGTAGTAGTTCTGAAAATATCCATCTTAAAGTAACAAGAAACTTTATAGGACTTGGAAAGAAGCTGGACTGACTGGAGTGTGGAGTGGGAAAGGGTACCGGAGAAGCAGGCAGAGCTGACAACCATGTATGGCCAGTCTCCAGGATCCCAGAGGTTTACTGCAGACAAGAGGATGTGTGGATATACATTGCAGTGTGACCAGTGAAGACACCAGCAGCACAGTCTAGTTGTTATTTTGGTGTCTACAAGGAGACAGCAATTCAGCACTACGAGGCGGACAGCTCCTCTCAGCCACAGCATCCAGTGGACCCTTCAGCTGCCAGATTTACACAGGGACAATGGAAGGTGAGATCACAAGACTCGATTTGCTCTGACGTAAAACCTCTATAAGTTCATTAGTATGTGGTTCTATTATTTTTGTCATACCAATAACAGCTTCCAATAATGAACAGTTGTAGGGCTGCATTTTACACAGTGCTGTCAGCTGCAGTGCCATTTCTTCCCAGAAAACGTGTTTTCTGATATTGGACAAACAAGGCACATCAATCTGCCCTTTACCAGGGATGGCAGCTTTTCTTTCTGCGCAGGGAGGTGACATTAGCTCCTTACTGTCTGCACGGTACCTACTCTATACTGCAACGCTATTTCATCTACTAAGCTTCAGATGTTCTACTAATGCAGAAATTTAAAGAGGGCTTTTAGTAGCAGTAATGCATCCTCCTGACTGGGAATTACACACTAAAAAAGTAAAGCTGAGATACTGTCCTAATACATTTAGCACTATACCTGCACTTTCAAAGGTTTCTCTTTGCAAGGCAAAAATGTAGATCGAAAAAGACAGACAGGGACTTGTATAGGAAAATATATGGTCTGCAGAGAGTGTCTACCATTCACCAAACCCAACCTGAAAGTCTTCTGCTTGCTGTAACCATAAGAAGTCAGCCCTAGGAAAGGAAAAACACCAAGATGATAACAAGAATTGTTATATCATAAAATATCATGGCAGGTAGTGGAAAGAGATGGATGGAGATAACAGAAATATAGTAAATGTGTTTTCTTAAAGTAGCAAAGCAACTAATTAACAGGCTTATAGTGTAAAAAGCACCTGTATCACACTGATATCAAAAAGAGTTGTGCTAAATGACAATTATAGCTCGGCTGCATCCATATTAAATATGTATGTCACAAAACCTTTCTTTTTTTTGGATCCAGATTAGAGGGGGGCACTATAAGAGATCCGTTAGCATGTCTTCTTGTAATGTGGGACATCTGTTGCTCTCTAGAACTTTTGGGACCAGAGATGCAAAAAACATACACTGTGTGTAAGTCCTGTTTGTCGATATCATTATAATTTACGCCACAGGGGTGAGCTGGTGTTCACATGCGTCATGGATACTCTCCAGGTATGTGAATGTATACTATTGTCATATATTCACATTATGAATTTTTTTAGATATTGAATGTGGGGGAAGTGCTTTACAGGAATACCATATAGAAGCCTGATCTCAGCCTTTATGGAAATATAAATTAAAAAAAAAATGAATATCCCAATCTGGGGTTTATAGTTCAACCTGGCCATAAAGGTGCAGGTTTCAAAAACTTGACTTACTGTAGGCAACATTAGGCTTATACATATCAACTGCCAGCATTGAATTAACATATTACTATTTTATTTGCCTTGAAACAAAAGCCAAACACACTTTTTCTTAAAGGGGTTGTCCAGGACCCCCTGAGTTTTTGGTGATCCCCCTAGTATTTGATCTAATACAAGAATCATACTCATGTAATATACAGTAGTAACATAACAGTTTATAAGGCTGAGAAAAGACATCTAGCCATCCAGGTCAGCCTGTTATTCTTTTTTGAATAACCCAAATTTTGATAATTTTACTGTACTGTAGATCCCTTATTGCAGTTATTTCTTTAGTTGCCCTCCTCTGGACCTTCTCCAGATCTACTAAGTCTGCCTTGTTTACAGGAGCCCAGAACTGTACACAGTACTCCATGTGTGGTCTGACTAGTGATTTGTAAAGTGGTAGGACTATGTTCTTATCACCGGCATCTATGCCCCTTTTGAGGCAATCATTATCTTATTGGCCCGACACTGGTTTTTGCAGCTTAGTTTGCGGTTCACCAAAATTCCTAGGTCCTTTTCCATGTCAGTGTTACCCAGTGTTTTACCATTTAGTATGTACAGGTGACTTTTTCCTTCCCATGTGCATAACCTTACATTTGTCAGTGTTAAACCTCATCTGCCACTTCTCTACCCAAGCCTCCAATCTATCCAGATCCCTCTGTAGTAGTATACTGTCCTCTTCAGTGTCAATTACTTTAGACAGTTTAGTGTCATCTGCAAAAATTGATACTTTACTGTGCAAGTCTTCTACAAGATCACAAATAAATATATTGAAGAGAATAGGGCCCAATACTGACCCCTGAGGTACTCCGCTAGTGACAGTGACCCAATCTGAGTGTGTACCGTTAATAACCACCCTCTGTTTTCTATTACTGAGCCAGTTACTTACCCACATACAGACGTTTTCTCCCAGTCCAAGCATTCTCATTTTATATACTAACCTTTTATGTGGTACAGTGTCAAATGCTTTGGAGAAGTCCAGATATACGACAGCCACTGATTCGCCGCTGTCAAGTCTAGAACTTACCTCCTCATAGAAACTGAATGAATTAGTTTGACATGACAGATCCCTCATGAAGCCATGCTGATATGGCGTTATTTGCTTGTTTTCAATGAGGTACTCAAAGATAAAATCTCTTAGAAATCCTTCAAACAGTTTACCCACAACAGATGTTAAACTTACCGGCCTATAGTTTCCGGGCTTTGTTTTTGAACCCTTTTTGAATGTTGGCACCACATTTGTTATATGCCAATTCTGTGGAACACTCCCTATCAATATAGAGTCCAAAGTAACATAGTACATAAGACTGAAAAAAGACATTTGTCCATCCAGTTCGGCCTGTCATCCTGCAAGTTGATCCAGAGGAAGGCAAATGAAAACTGTGAGGTAGAAGCCAATTTTAACTACTTTAGAGGAATAAAAAATGTCCTTCCCGACTCCAATCAGGCAATCATAATAACTCCCTGGATCAACGACCCCTCTCTAGTAGCTATATCCTGTAATATTATTATGCTCCAGAAATACATCCAGGCCCCTCTTGAATTCCTTTGTACTCACCATCACCACCTTCTCAGGCATAGAGTTCCATAGTCTCACTGCTCTTACTTTAAAGAATCCTCTTCTATGTTTGTGTACAAACCTTCTTTCCTTCAGACGCAGAGGATGTCCCCTCGTCACAGTCCTGGGGATAAATAGATGATGGGATGGATCTTTTTTCTAAAGTGAATAACTTTGATAATCTTTCAGGGTACTGTAGTTGCCCCATTCCAGTTATTAATTTAGTTGGCCTCCTCTGGACCCTCTCTAGCTCTGCTATGTCTGCCTTGTTTACAGGAGCCCAGAACTGTACACAGTACTCCATGTGTGGTCTGACTAGTGATTTGTAAAGTGGTAGGACTATGTTCTTATCACAGGCATCTATTCCCCTTTTGATGCAACCCATTATATTATTGGCCTTGGCAGCAGCTGCCTGACACTGGTTTTTGCAGCTTAGTTTGATTTTTATTAAAATTCCGAGATCCTTTTCCATGTCAGTGTTACTGAGTGTTTTACCATTTAGTATGTATGGGTGACTTGCATTATTCCTTCCCATGTGCATAAACTTACATTTGCCAGTGTTAAACCTCATCTGCTACTTATCTGCCCAAGCCTCCAATCTATACAGATCCCTCTGTAGTAGTATAGTGTCATCTTCAGTGTTAATTACTGTACACAGTTAAGTGTCTCATCTGCGAAAATGTATACTTTACTATGCAAGCCTTCTACAAGACCATTAATAAATATATTGGAGAATAGGGCCAAATACTGACCCCTGAGGCACACCACTAGAAATAAGGGTCTGGCTATGGCATTACTTAATTTTTTCGGGGTACGGGGGTGTATGCCATCTGGTCCTGGCGATTTGTCTATTTTTAATCTTTTTAAGATGCTGCTCTATTTTTTTTCTGGGTCCTGCCAGTGAATGCAATGGAGAAAAAAGTATTTAATAGCTTTGTTTTCTCCTCATCGCTATCTGCAATGCCCCCCCCCCCCCATCACTCTGTAAAGGCAGACAGCTTCAGATTTATTTGAAGACCATTTTAGGACTAGTTTTACTCTGTTTCTCTGTTTGGCAATTAATATCCCTGTCTCTAGTTTGGCTGCTTTTATTTGTCTTTTACATATTCTATTTTTTTCCTTATACTTTTTCAATGCTTCCTCCCTACCCTCCTGTTTTAGTGATTTAAATGCCTCTCACAATTAGACTTTGGGATTGGCAACTATTTCCCAGGTGTTCCTCAACCTGCACATCTGTTGTTCTGTCAGGTCTTTTGGTTAATACTAAGTCCAATATGGCTGTCCCTCTAGTTGGGTCCTGAACCAGTTTGGAAAGGCAATTGTCTTTGGTTATTGCCAAGAACCGGTTTACTTTATGAGTTATATAGGTTTCCGTTTCCTAGTCCATATCATTATGACTTGCTGCCTCATCTATATCCTTTTTTAGTAGATTTTCTGTGGACTCTGGTATATTAGGCGGCTTATAATAAACTCCTATTAATATTTTTATTATTGCTTTTTCTACCCACAGTGACTCTACATGCTCATGTTTGTCAGTCACTTATATCTTTCCTGAGTATAGGCTTTAGACAGGATTTTGCATAAAGGCAAACCCCTCCCCCTCTCAGTTTTTGATTAGTCTTTCTAAACAGACTTTAACCCTTTACATTAACTGACCAGTCATAACTATCATCTAGCCATGTCTCAGTTATTCCCACTATGCCATAGTCCTCGTCACACATCACTAATTCCAGTTCCCTATTTTTATTAGTCAGGCTTCTGGCATTAGCATACATACAATTGAGAGGTTTATGTATATTTTTTACCCCACACCTTTCCTTATGAACTGTTCTAGTCCCTCCTTTCATTCCTCAGTCAGTTCCATTACCTCTCCCAAGGTCTCTATCTGCACTATCTTACCCTCCTATAATGTAATTACCCTCCCCCAGTCACTAGTTTAAACACTCCTCCAACCTTCTAGCAATCTTCTCCCCCAACAACAGCGGTTTCCCCATTAAGGTGCAGCCCATTCCTACGATAGTGTCTGTAGCTGACAGAGAAGTCGGCCCAATTCTCCTGGAAACCAACCCCCTCCTCCTTCGTATACCAGTTATTGAGCCACTTGCTAACCTCCCTAATCTCCTGCTGCCTTTCTTGTGTTACTCGTGGTACAGGTAGTATTTCAACAAACACCACGTTTGAGGTCCTTGCCCTAAACTTGTGACCTGAATTCCTAAAATTATTTTAAGGATGCTCCATCTACCTGTAATTGGTTTCAATATGGACCATGATTAATGGATCTTCACCAGCCCATCCCAGTAATCTGTCAACCTGATCCGTGATATGTCAAACTTGAGCACCAGGAAGACAACACCGTTCAATTATCCCGGTCTTTGTGACAGATCAACCTAGCTGTACCCCTAATAAACTGAGTCTTCTACTACCAACACCTGTCTGCCCTGTTATCCTGGTCCCCTGCTTACTGGACCCGACATTCCCCTGACTAACAGAGGAAGTGTCTGGCTGCAGCAGTGCTCTCACTGAACTAACATCACCCTCATCTGCCAACCTTGCAAACTTGTTGGGGTGTGCTAGATAAGGGCTAGCCTCCCTGGCAGTCTTCCCTATACCCTGCTTTCTAAATGTTATCCAGCTTGCTACCTCACTATTCTGAGCCTCCATGCTACAACTATACCCCACATCTACCCCACAGAGTGCCTGCTCAGTGAGCAGCAAACTCTTCTCCAAATTGCCAACACTTCTCAGTGTTGAAGCTCATTCGTTGAGATACACAATGTGCAATTCCAAACAAGTTACTTGCTCACATTTTGAACAAAGATATGCACTGTCAAACTGCTGTCCCAGGACTGCATACATTAGACAAGATGTGCACTGGATTGCCCTGTCAATAATGGAACACATGCTAAATGGGGATTATGCAATAAAAGAGAAAGAAAAAATACAGTGCAGTGATAAGCAACTGACAAAGGCCTTGTTCACATGTCAGTTATTTCATCAGTTATTTCCATCAATTATTGTGAGCCAAAACTGGGACAAAAGCACAGAACAGTTGCAGATCATTTCATTATACCATACCATATCTCTGTGTAGCCTCCATTCCTGGTTTTGGCTCACAAAAACTGATGGAAATAACAGATGGGTGAAAGTCCCCTCCTAAAGTTCCTGAATCTCAAATTCATTGTAATTTGAAGTCACGCACTTAATACAAAAACACACTTGAAATCAAACACTCAGTCCCTCTGCCCAGGCTTCAATCTTCCTGTCCCAGGCTAATTATGTTGGATTGAAAGGCCAACATATTGTTCTTTGATTTTTGTTCATATTTCAGCTTATTATTATTCTTCTCCGCCCCCCCCCTTTTTTTCTATACGCTACTCCTCCTATCAGATTTCTTTAATTGATTTAAATGGGAAAAATTAAAAATGCTGCCATTCTCCCATTATTGATGTCATGGACTTTAAATATCACAAATGTGGTCATTGGGTGTTTCCACTTCAAGGTTAGAAAAAACAACCAATCAAATTTCACTCATTGATTTTCAGGAGAAAAAAAATAAAACTGCTGTCATTATTACATGTTAAATGCCATAATTCCCAAACTTTAAAGTGTTAGTAACAAGCTGCTACTGTGTTTGAGAAACTGACATCTCGCCCCCTACTTGCTCTAACCACCTACCATCCGCACGTTGACTATAAACATCCGGGAGGTGGATCTCTATCTTTAAATGGACGTTTCTGAACGTTCATTCAGAGATGGCAGCTGCACGCCAATTATGCAGCTGCAGAGCGGGTTGCCCGCTGTCAGTTACAGCAGGGCAACCCTGAGAGAAGGCAGGGGCAGTTCCCAGGTGTCCCTGCCTTCTAGATCACTGTGTATACAGAGCAGGAAGCGATATGCGCTGGGAGAGTCTGTCTTCCACAGACTTCAATCAGCCCTGCACTGAGGCTGTACAGCACTGCATTCTGCTGTACAGCTTCTCTGGCGGGTGTATTTCCCCTGCAACTGGGACTACTATGTAAGCACCAGTTACAGGAGAAATCAACAGTTAAAAAAAAAAAAAAATGTGAAGTTAAATGTCCCTCAGAGGTCTTGTATGACATAATAGGGGACGCAAAGTGTAAAATAAATAAAATAAAGTGTTAAAATAAAAAAAATGAAAAACAGGTTTCACATGAAAAAATAAAAATTCCCAAGTAAGGAATAAAAAAAATGTTAAAAATAGAAAAAATAAAATAGACATATTTGGTATTTCCGTGTCCGTGATGGTCAGCTCTATAAATATATCACATGATCCACCCAGTCTGATATAAACACCATAAAAAATAAAAAATAAAAACTGTGTCAAAAAAAGCAATTTTTGTCATCTTACATCACAAAAAGTGCAACACCAAGTGATCAAAAAGGCGTATGTCCCATTAAATGGTACCAATAAAACAGTCACCTCATCCCGCAAAAAATTAGATTCTTAAGACAATCGGTCAAAAAATAAAAAAGCCATGGCTCTCAGACTATGGAGACACAAAAACATCATTTTTTGGGTTTCAAAAATGCTATTATTGCGTAAAACTTAAATAAATAAGAAAAAGTATACATATTAGGTATCGCCACGTCCGTAACAATCTGCTCTATAAAAATGTCACATGACCTAACCCCTAAGGAGAACGCTGTAGAAATAATTTGGGGTCACCTTGCCCCATAAAGCGTTACAATGAATGATCAAAAAATCATATGTACCCAAAAATGGTACCAATAAAAACGTCAACTCTTCCTGCAAAAAAACGAGCCCCTGCACAAGACGATTGGCATAAAAAAATGGCGTTCAGAAAATGGAGACACAAAAACATAATAAAAAAAAAAGCTATGTTATGTAAAACTGAAACAAACAAAGAAAGTAGACATATTTGATATCATTGCGTCTACGAAAACTTGCTCTTTAAAAATAGCGCATGATCTAACCTGTCAGATGAATGTTGTAAAAAAAAAAACAGTGCCAAAAATGCCATTTTTTGGTTACCTTGCCTCACAAAAAACATAATATAGCACTATTAAAAATCATATGTACCCCAAAATAGTACCGGCAACTTATCCCCTAGTTTCCAAAAAAGGGTCATTTTTTGGTGGTTTCTACTATTAGGGTTCCTCAGGGGGGCTTCAAATGGGATATGGCATCTAAAAACCAGTTCAGCAAAATCTGCCTACCAAAAAACATATGGCGCTCCTTTTCTTCTGCGCCCTGCCGTGTGCCCTCACATCAGTTTATGACTACATGTGGGGTGTTTCTGTAAACCACAGAATCAGTGTAATAAATATTGCATTTTCTTTGGCTGTTAACCTTCAATGTGTTAAAGAAAAAAATGGATTAAAATGGAAAATCTGCCCAAAAAGTTAAATTTAAAAGTTTGATCTCCATTTTTCTTTAATTCTTGTGGAACACCTAAAGGGTTAACAAAGTTTGTAAAATCAGTTTTGAGTAACTTGAGGAATGTAGTTTCTACAATAGGGTCATTTATGGGGGTATCCACTATGTAAGCACCGCAAAGTGACTTCAGGCCTGAACTGATCCTTAACCCCTTCCCGACCTATGACGTATATACTCGTCATGGAGCACTGCTAGTTAGTGCTCCATGACGAGTATAAACGTCATGGCATTAAACTGTCACCATGTCTGCAGTACACACAGCCAGGCACCCAGGATCAATGCCGAGGGGGGTCCTGTGACCCCCCCGTATTGGCGATCACTTCAAACCGCAGGTCAATTCAGACCTGCGGTTTTTTAGCGCTTTATATAGTTTCTGATCCCTGCGGTCCCTGACCGCGGGGATCAGAAACTTTAAAATTGCCAAGATAATGTTTTTTTACCCCCCCTGCACCCCTTAATGGTATTATGTGGGCGGGTGGTGCAGGGGTAGGGTTGCGGGCGGTGCGGGAGGCGGGCGGTACGGCAGGCGGGATCGCGATCCCCCGCCCGCCTCCCCTTCAATAATCGTTGGTTTCTAGTGGGTATACCAGGGTGCGAGCACATTGCTGGCACCCTGGTATAAACGGCTGACATCGTTGATGCGACCGCTGTATGGAAAAGGTTAACAGCGCAGGGAGCTCCCTCCCTCTCCGATCGGGGGGCTGCTGTGCCTTTGCAGCCCCCCGATGGGAGAGGGAGAGAGCCCCCAGACAGCCCCCCGACAACCCCAGTCCTCACCCTTCACCGTCTGCGCAGTTGTGACAGACGGGGAAGGTTCCCATGGCAACAGGATGCCTTCACAGGCATCCTGCTGTCCATGGTGCTGAACAGATCTATGCTGGAAGCATAGATCTGTTCAGGCAAACTGTGAGTAAAATACAGTACTGTGCAATATATATTGTACTGTACTGTATTATACAGACATCAGACCCACTGGATCTTCAAGAACCAAGTGGGTCTGGGTCAAAAAAATGTAAAAAAAAAGTGAAAAAAGTAAAAGATAAAAAAAACATTTATCACTGAAAAAAAAAAAAAAAAATATACTACACATATTAGGTATCGCCACGTCCGTAACGACCTGATATATAAAACAATCATGTTACTTTCCCCGCACGGTGAACGCCATAAAAATAAAAAAATAAAAACTATGAGGAAATAGAAATTTTTCCCACCTTACTTCCCAAAAAAGATAATAAAAGTGATCAAAAAAGTCGCATGTACACCAAAATAGTGCCAATCAAATCGTCACCTCATACCACAAAAAATGAGCCCCTAAATGAGACAATCGCCTAAAAGCTGAAAAAACTATGGCTCTCAGACTATGGAGACACTAAAACATGATTTTTTTTTGTTTCAAAAATTATATTATTGTGTAAAACCTAGATAAATTAAAAAAAGGTAGACATAGACATTAGGTATTGCCACGTCCGTAAGAACCTGCTATATAAAAATACCACATGACCTAACCCCTCAGGGGAACACTGTAAAAAAAATTAAATAAAAACGGTGTCAAAAAAGCAATTTTTTTGTTACCTTACATCACAAAAAGTGTAATAGCAAGCAATCAAAAAGTCATATGCACCCCAAAATAGTACCAATCTAACCGTCATCTCATCCCGCAAAAATGATACCCTGAGACAATCGCCTAAAAACTGAAAAAAACTATGACTCTCAGACTATAAAGACACTAAAACATGATTTTTTTTGTTTCAAAAATGATATTGTGTAAAACCTAGATAAATTAAAAAAGGTAGACATATTAGGTATTGCCACATCCGTAGGAACCTGCTCTATAACAATAGCACATGATCATACCTGTCAGATGAACGTTGCAAATAATAAAAAATAAAAACAGTGCCAAAACAGCTATTTTTGGGGAAATTTTCCATTTTAATCCATTTTTTCCCGTAACAAAGCAAGGGTTAACAGCCAAATAAAACTCAATATTTATTGGCCTGATTCTGTAGTTTATATTAATGCCCCATATTTGGTCGTAAACTGCTGTATGGCCACACGGCAGGGCACAGAAGGAAAGGAATGCCATATGGTTTTTGGAAGGCAGTTTTTGCTGGACTGGTATTTTTGACACCATGTCCCATTTGAAGCCCCCCCTGATGCACCCCTAGAGTAGAAACTCCAAAAAGTTACCCCATTTTGTAAACTACACCTCTCAAGGTATTCTAAACTGATTTTACAAACTTTGCTAACCCTTTAAGGTGTTCCACAAGAGTAAGTGGCAAATGGAGATGAAATTTCAGAATTTCTATTTTTTGTTACTTTGCCTCACAAAAAGTGTAATATAGAGCAACCAAAAATCATATATACCCTAAAATAGTACCAACAAAACTGCCAACTTATCCCATAGTTTCCAAAATGGGTCACTCTTTTGGAGTTTCTAACCTAGAGGTGCATCAGGGGGGCTTCAAATGGGACATAGTGCCCAAAAGAACTGTCTAGCAAAATCTGCCTTCCAAAAATGGCATCCCTTTCCTTCTGCGCCCTGCCGTGTGCACGTACAGCAGTTTACAAGCCCGTATTGGGTGTTTCTGTAAACTACAGAATCAGAGCCATAAATAATGAGTTTTGTTTGGCTGTTAAACTTTGCTTTGTAACTGGAAAAAAATAGTAAAATGGAAAATTTGCCCAAAAATTGAAATTCTGAAATGTCATCTCTATTTGCCAATAACTCTTGTGGAACACCTAAAGGGTTAACAACGTTTGTAAAATCAGTTTTGAATACCTTGAGGGGTGTAGTTTCTTAGATGGGGGTCACTTTTATAGAGTTTCTACTCTAGGGGTGCATCAGGGGGCTTCAAATGGGACATGGTGTCTAAAAACCAGTCCAGCAAAATCTGCCTTCCAGAAACCATATGGCGCACCTTTTCTTTCTGCGCCCTGCCGTGTGCTCGTAGAGCAGTTTACAACTCCATATGGGGTGTTTCTGTAAACTACAGAATCAGGGCCATAAATAATGAGTTTTGTTTGGCTGTTAACCCTTGGTTTGTTACTTGAAAAAAAAATATTAAAATGGAAAATCTGCCCAAAAATTGAAATTCTGAAATTTCATCTCTATTTTCCATTAAATCTTGTGCAACACCTAAAGGGTTAACAACGTTTGTAAAATCAGTTTTGAATACCTTGAGGGGTGTAGTTTCTTAGATGGGGTCACTTTCATAGAGTTTCTACTCTAGGGGTGCAGCAGGGGGCTTCAAATGGGACATGGTGTCAAAAAAACTGTCCAGCAAAATCTGGCTTCCAAAAACCATACGGCGCACCTTTCACTCTACGCCCCGCTGTGTGGCCGTACAGTAGTTTACGGCCAAATATGGGGTGTTTCTGTAAACAGCAGAGTCAGGGCAATAAAGATACAGTCTTGTTTGGCTGTTAACCCTTGCTTTGGTAGTGGAAAAAATGGGTTAAAATGGAAAATTAGGCAAAAAAATAAAATTCTCAAATTTCATCCCCATTTGCCAATAACTCTTGTGCAACACCTAAAGGGTTAACAAAGTTTGTAAAATCAGTTTTGAATACCTTGAGGGGTGTAGTTTATAGAATGTGGTCATTTTTGGGTGGTTTCATTTATGTAAGCCTCACAAAGTGACTTCAGACCTGAACTGGTCCTTAAAAAATGGGTTTTGGAAATTTTCCGAAAAATGCTTCTAAACTTCTAAGCCTTGTAATGTCCCCAAAAAATAAAATGTAATTCCCAAAATGATCCAAACATGAAGTAGACATATGGGGAATGTAAATTCATCACAATTTTTGGGGGTATTACTATGTATTACAGGAGTAGAGAAACTGAAACTTTGAAATTTGCTAATTTTTCCAAATTTTGGGTAAATTAGGTATTTTTTTTTACTTAATTTTACCAGTGTCATGAAGTACAATATGGGACGAAAAAAACAATCTCAGAACGGCCTGGATAAGTAAAAGTGTTTTAAAGTTATTCACACATAAACTCACACTGGTCAGATTTGCAAAAAATAGCCTGGTCCTTAAGGTGAAAAATGGCTTGGTCCTGAAAGGGTTAAAAAGTGGGTTTTAGCAATTTTCAAAAACATTTAAAGAATTGCTTCTAAAATTCGAAGCCTTCTAATGTCCTAAAAAAAAATGACATTTACAAATGATGCCAACATGAAGTAGACATATGGGAAATGTTAAGTAATAAATATTTTATGAGGTATCACTTTCAGAAATAGAAATTTTGAAAATTAAAATTTTTTCAAAATTTTGAATTTTTCATAAATAAAGGTGAAATATATTGAATCAAATTTATGACCATCATGAAGTACAATGTGTCATGAGAAAACAATCTCTGAATGGCTTGGATAAGTAAAAGTGTTCCAAAGATGTTACCACATAAAGTGACATATGTCAGATTTGCAAAATTAAGCCTGGTCAGGAAGGGGGCAAATGGCCCGGATGTGAAGTGGTTAATGTTATTCCGGATGAATAAAGAATGATTTTCAATTTACTACATTGGTGAGTGCCGCCCTTTTTGTTCTATACCTATTTGGACTGTACTTAAAGTGTTTGTCACTGGGTGACTGTGGTTCACAATTAGCAAAACAAAGGGACGGGGTAACAACAGCCAATTAGATTCCAGCTATTAACCTTAATGAAAAAAATATAAACTTCTGCTATTATCATAGTTTAAATGCCTAGTGTCCCAAACTTAGCACAATTACTCACTGGGTGACTGCAGTCAAAATTTAGGAAAAGTGGGTGAAGCCTAAAACAGCCAATCTGATTTCACCTATTTACTTTAATGTGAAAATTTCAAATACTTACATTCTCACAGTTTTAAAGCCAGATACCAATCACATTTCAGCCATTCATTTTATATGGGAAAATTGAAATTGCCGCTACTCTTAGACTGTCAATGGCAGGGTCTGCAAATTTGGCATAGTCTTGGGTTGACTTGGGTTCAAATTTTAAAAAACCAGGTTAAACAGACTTTGCTTATAGCGCTAACGTTTTCAAGCCAACATCATGTGGTTTCTTCAGAAATGACACCATCTAGTTAACCTTCATATGGGCTGCAGACAAGGTGAAGTGTACCTCTGCAGCCAATCTGTAGCGGCGCATGTGACCACAACCGGAAGTAAACAAGTCTGGGACTGGAGGATCTCTGATAACAGTCAGGACACCAACCCATAGCAGCAGGCACCAGGTTAGTATGATTCTTGTTAGGGATGAGTTAATTGATTGTAAGAAAAAGCAAGACATCTTCACCTGTGAGGAGCTGTACCCACAGCTAATGAAAAGCCTACCTGCTGTTTGATTGATAGGGCTGGACATCTCGCCTGGCACTGTGAATCTCCTGCCTGCGCTGCAACTCCAAATACTCCAACTCCAAATAGCAACACAGTTGACAAACCTGAGACAAATCAATTTGTTAGAGTTGATTCTCTCATCCTTAATTCTTGCATTAGGTTAAACAAGCTAGGGAAGAAGGCTAAACATTGAGAAGAACCTGGATCACCTCTTTAAATCTATGCTGGCTACAGCTGTTTCATCCTAGTAATAACTATCCAGTAATGATGTGTTCATGTTACACACTATGCCTTATTTAAGCAGCAACACTACTAAATTGCATTGAAAAGTAAACCTAAGGCTTGTCTGGTCTGTAACCTATCCCCGAGTCATACTGGCAGCCTGCCAGTGGCAGGGAAATCTATTCTGCAGGACAGTCCTTACAGAAAGAAGCTGATTTAGCTGTCTGTGTGTGTTCACTCTTCAGATGAATTTCTTCTTGACTACCAACTATATTAATAACGTTTGTGGGTTAATATGGGTTTCTATATGACAAAAAATATGCGATATATATTTTGTTAAGCACATATCTCAACAGGTTTCCAGTAGGGATGAGCGAACTCGAACTGTATAGTTCGGGTTTGTACCGAATTTTGGGGTGTCCGTGACACGGACCCGAACCGGGACATTTTCGTAAAAGTCCGGGTTCGGGTTCGGTGTTCGTCGCTTTCTTGGCGCGTTTGTGACGCTTTCTTGGCGCTTTTTGAAAGGCTGCAAAGCAGCCAATCAACAAGCGTCATACTACTTGCCCCAAGAGGCCGTCACAGCCATGCCTACTATTGGCATGGCTGTGATTGGCCAGAGCACCATGTGACCCAGCCTCTATTTAAGCTGGAGTCACATAGCGCCGCCCGTCACTCTGCTCTGATTAGCGTAGGGAGAGGTTGCGGCTGCGACAGTAGGGCGAGATTAGGCAGATTAACTTCTCCAAAGGACTTGATTAATCGATCGATCTGCAGCTGTGCATCATTGAGCTGCTGAAATTCAATTGCTCACTGTTTTTAGGCTGCCCAGACCGTTTGTCAGTCACTTTTTTCTGGGGTGATCGGCGGCCATTTTGTGTCTTGTGGTGCGCCAGCCCTTGCTGCGACCAAGTGCATTTAACCCTCAATGGTGTGGTTGTTTTTTGGCTAAAGCCTACATCAGGGTGAAGCTGTCACACCAAGTGCATTTAACCAGCAATAGTCTGTTTATTTTTTGGCCATATACTACATCAGGGGCAAGCTGCGCCTGTCACCAAGTGCATTTAAACCTCAATGGTGTGGTTGTTTTTTGGCTAAATCCTACATCAGGGTGAAGCTGTCACACCAAGTGCATTTAACCAGCAATAGTCTGTTTATTTTTTGGCCATATACTACATCAGGGGCAAGCTGCGCCTGTCACCAAGTGCATTTAACCCTCAATGGTGTGGTTGTTTTTTGGCTAAAGCCTACATCAGGGTGAAGCTGTCACACCAAGTGCATTTAACCAGCAATAGTCTGTTAATTTTTTGGCCATATACTAAATCAGGGGCAAGCTGCGCCCGTCACCAAGTGCATTTAACCAGCAATAGTCTGTTCATTTTTTGGCCATATACTACATCAGGGGCAAGCTGCGCCCGTCACCAAGTGCATTTAACCCTCAGTAGTGTGGTTGGTCAAGCTGTCACACCAAGTGCATTTAACCAGCAATAGTCTGTTCATTTTTTGGCCATATACTACATCAGGGGCAAGCTGCGCCCGTCACCAAGTGCATTTAACCCTCAGTAGTGGGGTCGGTCAAGCTGTCACACCAAGTGCATTTAACCAGCAATAGTGTGGTTATTTTTTGGCCATATCCCAGTCTAATTCTGTCACTAAATCCATACCGGTCACCCAGCGCCTAAATACTAGGCCTCAAATTTATATCCCGCTAAATCTGTCGTTACCGCTGTACTGTTGTGGCTGGGCAAGTTATTTAGTGTCCGTCAAAGCACATTTTTTGTTCAGGGTTGAAATACAATTCCCAATTTAGCAATTTCATAATTTAGTGGTTTCTGCTATATCAGAGCTATTTGAAATCTATCCCTAAAAGGGTATATAATATTCAAGGTGCACATAGGGTCATTCAGAATAACTTCACACACACGCTACTGTGCATTTCCAAGTCTAATTCTGTTAGTAAATCCATACCGGTCACCCAGCGCCTAAATACTAGGCCTCAAATTTATATCCCGCTAAATCTCTCGTTACCGCTGTACTGTTGTGGCTGGGCAAGTTATTTAGTGTCCGTCAAAGCACATTTTTTGTTCAGGGTTGAAATACAATTCCCAATTTAGCAATTTCATAATTTAGTGGTTTCTGCTATATCAGAGCTATTTGAAATCTATCCCTAAAAGGGTATATAATATTCAAGGTGCACATAGGGTCATTCAGAATAACTTCACACACACGCTACTGTGCATTTCCAAGTCTAATTCTGTTAGTAAATCCATACCGGTCACCCAGCGCCTAAATACTAGGCCTCAAATTTATATCCCGCTAAATCTCTTGTTACCGCTGTACTGTTGTGGCTGGGCAAGTTATTTAGTGTCCGTCAAAGCACATTTTTTGTTCAGGGTTGAAATACAATTCCCAATTTAGCAATTTCATAATTTAGTGGTTTCTGCTATATCAGAGCTATTTGAAATCTTTCCCTAAAAGGGTATATAATATTCAAGGTGCACATATGGTCATTCAGAATAACTTCACACACACGCTACTGTGCATTTCCAAGTCTAATTCTGTTAGTAAATCCATACCGGTCACCCAGCGCCTAAATACTAGGCCTCAAATTTATATCCCGCTAAATCTCTTGTTACCGCTGTACTGTTGTGGCTGGGAAAGTTATTTAGTGTCCGTCAAAGCACATTTTTTGTTCTGGGTTGAAATACAATTCCCAATTTAGCAATTTCATAATTTAGTGGTTTCTGCTATATCAGAGCTATTTGAAATCTATCCCTAAAAGGGTATATAATATTCAAGGTGCAAATAGGGTCATTCAGAATAACTTCACACACACGCTACTGTGCATTTCCAAGTCTAATTCTGTTAGTAAATCCATACCGGTCACCCAGCGCCTAAATACTAGGCCTCAAATTTATATCCCGCTAAATCTCTCGTTACCGCTGTACTGTTGTGGCTGGGAAAGTTATTTAGTGTCCGTCAAAGCACATTTTTTGTTCTGGGTTGAAATACAATTCCCAATTTAGCAATTTCATAATTTAGTGGTTTCTGCTATATCAGAGCTATTTGAAATCTATCCCTAAAAGGGTATATAATATTCAAGGTGCAAATAGGGTCATTCAGAATAACTTCACACACACGCTACTGTGCTTTTCCAAGTCTAATTCTGTCAGTAAATCCATACCGGTCACCCAGCGCCTAAATACTAGGCCTCAAATTTATATTCAGCTGAATTTGAATACAATACATTGGGCCAAATAATATTTTTGTTGTTGTGGTGAACCATAACAATGAGGAAAACATCTAGTAAGGGACGCGGACGTGGACATGGTCGTGGTGGTGTTAGTGGACCCTCTGGTGCTGGGAGAGGACGTGGCCGTTCTGCCACATCCACACGTCCTAGTGTACCAACTACCTCAGGTCCCAGTAGCCGCCAGAATTTACAGCGATATATGGTGGGGCCCAATGCCGTTCTAAGGATGGTAAGGCCTGAGCAGGTACAGGCATTAGTCAATTGGGTGGCCGACAGTGGATTCAGCACGTTCACATTATCTCCCACCCAGTCTTCTGCAGAAAGCGCACAGATGGCGCCTGAAAACCAACCCCATCAGTCTGTCACATCACCCCCATGCATTTCAGGGAAACTGTCTGAGCCTCAAGTTATGCAGCAGTCTCTTATGCTGTTTGAAGACTCTGCTGGCAGGGTTTCCCAAGGGCATCCACCTAGCCCTTCCCCAGCGGTGGAAGACATAGACTGCACTGACGCACAACCACTTATGTTTCCTGATGATGAGGACATGGGAATACCACCTCAGCATGTCTCTGATGATGACGAAACACAGGTGCCAACTGCTGCGTCTTTCTGCAGTGTGCAGACTGAACAGGAGGTCAGGGATCAAGACTGGGTGGAAGACGATGCAGGGGACGATGAGGTCCTAGACCCCACATGGAATGAAGGTCGTGCCACTGACTTTCACAGTTCGGAGGAAGAGGCAGTGGTGAGACCGAGCCAACAGCGTAGCAAAAGAGGGAGCAGTGGGCAAAAGCAGAACACCCGCCGCCAAGAGACTACGCCTGCTACTGACCGCTGCCATCTGGGACCGAGCACCCCAAAGGCAGCTTCAAGGAGTTCCCTGGCATGGCACTTCTTCAAACAATGTGCTGACGACAAGACCCGAGTGGTTTGCACGCTGTGCCATCAGAGCCTGAAGCGAGGCATTAACGTTCTGAACCTGAGCACAACCTGCATGACCAGGCACCTGCATGCAAAGCATGAACTGCAGTGGAGTAAACACCTTAAAACCAAGGAAGTCACTCAGGCTCCCTCTGCTACCTCTTCTGCTGCTGCCGCCTCGGCCTCTTCTGCTGCTGCCGCCTCGGCCTCTTCCTACGCCTCTGGAGGAACGTTGGCACCTGCCGCCCAGCAAACAGGGGATGTACCACCAACACCACCACCACCACCTCCGTCACCAAGCGTCTCAACCATGTCACACGGCAGCGTTCAGCTCTCCATCTCACAAACATTTGAGAGAAAGCGTAAATTCCCACCTTGCCACCCTCGATCCATTGCCCTGAATGCCAGCATTTCTAAACTACTGGCCTATGAAATGCTGTCATTTAGGCTGGTGGACACAGACAGCTTCAAACAGCTCATGTCGCTTGCTGTCCCACAGTATGTTGTTCCCAGCCGCCACTACTTCTCCAAGAGAGCCGTGCCTTCCCTGCACAACCAAGTATCCGATAAAATCAAGTGTGCACTGCGCAACGCCATCTGTAGCAAGGTCCACCTAACCACAGATACGTGGACCAGTAAGCACGGCCAGGGACGCTATATCTCCCTAACTGCACACTGGGTAAATGTAGTGGCAGCTGGGCCCCAGGCATAGAGCTGTTTGGCGCACGTCCTTCCGCCGCCAAGGATCGCAGGGCAACATTCTTTGCCTCCTGTTGCCACCTCCTCCTTCTCGGCTTCCTCCTCCTCTTCTTCCAGCTGCTCATCCAGTCAGCCACACACCTTCACCACCAACTTCAGCACAGCCCGGGGTAAACGTCAGCAGGCCATTCTGAAACTCATATGTTTGGGGGACAGGCCCCACACCGCACAGGAGTTGTGGCGGGGTATAGAACAACAGACCAACGAGTGGTTGCTGCCGGTGAGCCTCAAGCCCGGCCTGGTGGTGTGTGATAATGGGCGAAATCTCGTTGCAGCTCTGGGACTAGCCAATTTGACGCACATCCCTTGCTTGGCGCATGTGCTGAATTTGGTGGTGCAGAAGTTCATTCACAACTACCCCGACATGTCAGAGCTGCTGCATAAAGTGCGGGCCGTCTGTTCGCGCTTCCGGCGTTCACATCCTGCTGCTGCTCGCCTGTCTGCGCTACAGCGTAACTTCGGCCTTCCCGCTCACCGCCTCATATGCGACGTGCCCACCAGGTGGAACTCCACCTTGCACATGCTGGACAGACTGTGCGAGCAGCAGCAGGCCATAGTGGAGTTTCAGCTGCAGCACGCACGGGTCAGTCGCACTACAGAACAGCACCACTTCACCACCAATGACTGGGCCTCCATGCGAGACCTGTGTGCCCTGTTGCGCTGTTTCGAGTACTCCACCAACATGGCCAGTGGCGATGACGCCGTTATCAGCGTTACAATACCACTTCTATGTCTCCTTGAGAAAACACTTAGGGCGATGATGGAAGAGGAGGTGGCCCAGGAGGAGGAGGAGGAGGAGGAAGAGGGGTCATTTTTAGCACTTTCAGGCCAGTCTCTTCGAAGTGACTCAGAGGGAGGTTTTTGGCAACAGCAGAGGCCAGGTACAAATGTGGCCAGCCAGGGCCCATTACTGGAGGACGAGGAGGACGAGGATGAGGAGGAGGTGGAGGAGGATAAGGATGAAGCATGGTCACAGCGGGGTGGCACCCAACGCAGCTCGGGTCCATCACTGGTGCGTGGCTGGGGGGAAAGGCAGGACGATGACGATACGCCTCCTACAGAGGACAGCTTGTCCTTACCCCTGGGCAGCCTGGCACACATGAGCGACTACATGCTGCAGTGCCTGCGCAACGACAGCAGAGTTGCCCACATTTTAACCTGTGCGGACTACTGGGTTGCCACCCTGCTGGATCCACGCTACAAAGTCAATGTGCCCACCTTACTTCCTGCACTGGAGCGTGATAGGAAGATGCGCGAGTACAAGCGCACGTTGGTAGACGCGCTACTGAGAGCATTCCCAAATGTCACAGGGGAACAAGTGGAAGCCCAAGGCCAAGGCAGAGGAGGAGCAAGAGGTCGCCAAGGCAGCTGTGTCACGGCCAGCTCGTCTGAGGGCAGGGTTAGCATGGCAGAGATGTGGAAAACTTTTGTCAACACGCCACAGCTAACTGCACCACCACCTGATACGCAACGTGTTAGCAGGAGGCAACATTTCACTAACATGGTGGAACAGTACGTGTGCACACCCCTCCACGTATTGACTGATGGTTCGGCCCCATTCAACTTCTGGGTCTCTAAATTGTCCACGTGGCCAGAGCTAGCCTTTTATGCCTTGGAGGTGCTGGCCTGCCCGGCGGCCAGCGTTTTGTCTGAACGTGTATTCAGCACGGCAGGGGGCGTCATTACAGACAAATGCAGCCGCCTGTCTACAGCAAATCTGGACAAGCTGACGTTCATAAAAATGAACCAGGCATGGATCCCACAGGACCTGTCCGTCCCTTGTCCAGATTAGACATTAACTACCTCCCCTTAACCATATATTATTGGACTCCAGGGCACTTCCTCATTCAATCCTATTTTTATTTTCATTTTACCATTATATTGCGAGGCTACCCAAAGTTGAATGAACCTCTCCTCTGTCTGGGTGCCGGGGCCTAAATATATGCCAATGGACTGTTCCAATGTTGGGTGACGTGAAGCCTGATTCTCTGCTATGACATGCAGACTAATTCTCTGCTGACATGAAGCCACATCCTCTGTTACGGGACCTCTCTCCTCTGCCTGGGTGCTGGGCCTAAATTTATGAAAATGGACTGTTGCAGTGTTGGGTGACGTGAAGCCTGATTCTCTGCTATGATATGAAGACTGATTCTCTGCTGACATGAAGCCAGATCCTTTGTTACGGGACCTCTCTCCTCTGCCTGGGTGCTGGGCCTAAATATCTGACAATGGACTGTTGCATTGGTGGCTGACGTGAAGCCTGATTCTCTGCTATGACATGCAGACTAATTCTCTGCTGACATGAAGCCAGATTGTCTGTTACGGGACCTCTCTCCTCTGCCTGGGTGCTGGGCCTAAATTTATGATAATGGACTGTTGCAGTGGTGGGTGACGTGAAGCCTGATTCTCTGCTATAACATGAAGACTGATTCTCTGCTGACATGAAGCCAGATTGTCTGTAACGGAACCTCTTTCCTCTGCCTGGGTGCTGGGCCTAAATTTATGAAAATGGACTCTTACAGTGGTGGGTGACGTGAAGCCTGATTCTCTGCTATGACATGAAGACTGATTCTCTGCTATGACATGCAGAGTGATTCTCTGCTGACATGAAGCCAGATCCTCTGTTACGGGACCTCTCTCCTCTGCCTGGGTGCTGGGCCTAAATTTATGGAAATGGACTGTTGCAGTGGTGGGTGACGTGAAGCCTGATTCATTGCTATGATATGAAGACTGATTCTCTGCTGACATGAAGCCAGATCCTCTGTTACGGGACCTCTCTCCTCTGCCTGGGTGCTGGGCCTAAATATCTGACAATGGACTGTTGCATTGGTGGCTGACGTGAAGCCTCATTCTCTGCTATGAAATGCAGACTAATTCTCTGCTGACATGAAGCCAGATTGTCTGTTACGGGACCTCTCTCCTCTGCCTGGGTGCTGGGCCTAAATTTATGAAAATGGACTGTTGCAGTGGTGGGTGACGTGAAGCCTGATTCTCTGCTATGACATGAAGACTGATTCTCTGCTGACATGAAGCCATATTGTCTGTTACGGGATCTCTCTCCTCTGCCTGGATGCTGGGCCTAAATTTATGAAAATGGACTCTTACAGTGGTGGGTGACGTGAAGCCTGATTCTCTGCTATGACATGAAGACTGATTCTCTGCTGACATGAAGCCAGATTGTCTGTTACGGGACCTCTCTCCTCTGCCTGGATGCTGGGCCAAAATTTATGAAAATGGACTGTTGCAGTGGTGGGTGACGAAAAGCCTGATTCTCTGCTATGACATGCAGACTAATTCTCTGCTGACATGAAGCCAGATCCTCTGATACGGGACCTCTCTCCTCTGCCTGGGTGCTGGGCCTAAATATCTGACAATGGACTGTTGCATTGGTGGCTGATGTGAAGCCTGATTCTCTGCTATGACATGCAGACTAATTCTCTGCTGACATGAAGCCAGATTGTCTGTTACGGGACCTCTCTCCTCTGCCTGGGTGCTGGGCCTAAATTTATGAAAATGGACTGTTGCAGTGGTGGGTGACGTGAAGCCTGATTCTCTGCTATGATATGAAGACTGATTCTCTGCTGACATTAAGCCAGATCCTCTGTTACGGGACCTCTCTCCTCTGCCTGGGTGCTGGGCCTAAATATCTGACAATGGACTGTTGCATTGGTGGCTGACGTGAAGCCTGATTCTCTGCTATGACATGCAGACTAATTCTCTGCTGACATGAAGCCAGATTGTCTGTTACGGGACCTCTCTCCTCTGCCTGGGTGCTGGGCCTAAATTTATGAAGATGGACTGTTGCAGTGGTGGGTGACGTGAAGCCTGATTCTCTGCTATGATATGAAGACTGATTCTCTGCTGACATGAAGCCAGATCCTCTGTTACGGGACCTCTCTCCTCTGCCTGGGTGCTGGGCCTAAATATCTGACAATGGACTGTTGCATTGGTGGCTGACGTGAAGCCTGATTCTCTGCTATGACATGCAGACTAATTCTCTGCTGACATGAAGCCAGATTGTCTGTTACGGGACCTCTCTCCTCTGCCTGGGTGCTGGGCCTAAATTTATGAAAATGGACTGTTGCAGTGGTGAGTGACGTGAAGCCTGATTCTCTGCTATGATATGAAGACTGATTCTCTGCTGACATGAAGCCAGATCCTCTGTTACGGGACCTCTCTCCTCTGCCTGGGTGCTGGGCCTAAATATCTGACAATGGACTGTTGCATTGGTGGCTGACGTTAAGCCTGATTCTCTGCTATGACATGCAGACTAATTCTCTGCTGACATGAAGCCAGATTGTCTGTTATGGGACCTCTCTCCTCTGCCTGGGTGCTGGGCCTAAATTTATGAAAATGGACTGTTGCAGTGGTGGGTGACGAAAAGCCTGATTCTCTGCTATGACATGAAGACTGATTCTCTGCTGACATGAAGCCAGATTGTCTGTTACGGAACCTCTTTCCTCTGCCTGGGTGCTGGGCCTAAATTTATGAAAATGGACTCTTACAGTGGTGGGTGACGTGAAGCCTGATTCTCTGCTATGACATGAAGACTGATTCTCTGCTATGACATGCAGACTGATTCTCTGCTGACATGAAACCAGATCCTCTGTTACGGGACCTCTCTCCTCTGCCTGGGTGCTGGGCCTAAATTTATGAAAATGGACTGTTGCAGTGGTGGGTGACGTGAAGCCTGATTCTCTGCTATGATATGAAGACTGATTCTCTGCTGACATGAAGCCAGATCCTCTGTTACGGGACCTCTCTCCTCTGCCTGGGTGCTGGGCCTAAATATCTGACAATGGACTGTTGCATTGGTGGCTGACGTGAAGCCTCATTCTCTGCTATGAAATGCAGACTAATTCTCTGCTGACATGAAGCCAGATTGTCTGTTGCGGGACCTCTCTCCTCTGCCTGGGTGCTGGGCCTAAATTTATGAAAATGGACTCTTACAGTGGTGGGTGACGTGAAGCCTGATTCTCTGCTATGACATGAAGACTGATTCTCTGCTGACATGAAGCCAGATCCTCTGTTACGGGACCTCTCTCCTCTGCCTGGGTGCTGGGCCTAAATATATGCCAATGGACTGTTGCAGTGGTGGCTGATGTGAAGCCTCATTCTCTGCTATGACATGCAGACTAATTCTCTGCTGACATGAAGCCAGATTGTCTGTTACGGGACCTCTCTTCTCTGCCTGGGTGCTGGGCCTAAATTTATGAAAATGGACTGTTGCAGTGGTGGGTGACGTGAAGCCTGATTCTCTGCTATGACATGAAGACTGATTCTCTGCTGACATGAAGCCAGATTGTCTGTTACGGGACCTCTCTCCTCTGCCTGGGTGCTGGGCCTAAATTTATGAAAATGGACTCTTACAGTGGTGGGTGACGTGAAGCCTGATTCTCTGCTATGACATGAAGACTGATTCTCTGCTATGAAATGCAGACTGATTCTCTGCTGACATGAAGCCAGATCCTCTGTTACGGGACCTCTCTCCTCTGCCTGGGTGCTGGGCCTAAATTTATGACAATGGACTGTTGCAGTGGTGGCTGATGTGAAGCCTCATTCTCTGCTATGACATGAAGACTGATTCTCTGCTGACATGAAGCCAGATTGTCTGTTACGGGACCTCTCTCCTCTGCCTGGGTGCCGGGGCCTAAATATCTGAGAATGGACTGTTCCAGTGGTGGGTGACGGGAAGCCAGATTCTCTGCTATGGGACCTCTCTCCAATTGATTTTGGTTAATTTTTATTTATTTAATTTTTATTTTAATTCATTTCCCTATCCACATTTGTTTGCAGGGGATTTACCTACATGTTGCTGCCTTTTGCAGCCCTCTAGCCCTTTCCTGGGCTGTTTTACAGCCGTTTTAGTGCCGAAAAGTTCGGGTCCCCATTGACTTCAATGGGGTTCGGGTTCGGGACTAAGTTCGGATCGGGTTCGGATCCCGAACCCGAACATTTTCGGGAAGTTCGGCCGAACTTCTCGAACCCGAACATCCAGGTATTCGCTCAACTCTAGTTTCCAGCACATTCCATCCTTGTCTGTTCCACGGCTTTATAGGTTGAAGTCCTTACATACAGAAGCTTAAATCTAAGATTCCTGGAGCCCTCAGAATAAAATCTGGGGGATCTGTGGTTAATCTTAGGGAGTAGGGACCATTAACATGGACTGATGATTGTGCAAAGGAACAACTGCATTAATGGTCATTCCGAATCATTGCCCGGGTAAACATGTCAGCCAATTAGCAGACAACCAAACACTTATTTATCAGCAGATTTCCTAATTTATGCAAACATTAAAACCATGGTTTGTCGGCAGCACAACATCCCGAGTAAATGAGGTTGTGCTGAAGAAAATAATGCAACTAATGCATTAATGATTGTTTGTTTACATACAGTGATAATCATTGTAAAACAAAACATGCAATGCAACGGCTCTCTGCAAACCAAATAAAGTACAAAAATGCATAATAATTGCTAATGCCATACTTATAAATTAGAGATGCTTTGCAAATACATTTTGTACAAAAATTATTTAGCCCGTCTGCCGCACATGAAGGCGATCTCTGTAAGAAGGGTCCTAACACAAAATACTTACCTTTATGTGTCAAGATGGCTACGATACAATTCAAGGAGTGTAGGTCCCACATGCATGCTGGGCCTGCTTTAATTTCTGTCATCTATGGGCCCAAAATGTCCTCCATTATATCCAAGGAATGCAGGTACCAACATGCATGCCAAGCTCACTCCACACCTCTCCTGGTGCCAAATGGCCACCAAAGAATGCAATCAGAGTCCACACTATACCTCTCCTGGTGCCAAATGGCTTCCAGTGAATGAGGGGGAGCAGGCTAAGCTATATACTCACACTAATTAAAACTGCGCATTGGGATGTGCTGACTGAACCCCTTTTTCTTTGCAGTTTGTACTGGAGGTGTGGCTGACACCTCAGTCGTGCACTCCTGACCAGCTCGTCTGCCCCATAGGCTGCCTTTCTTGTGTGGCTCATGGTACAGGCAGTATTGTGGAAAACACTACCTTTGAGGTCCTTGCCTTAAACTTTTGACCTAAATCCCTAAAAATCATTTTAAAGGACTCTCCACCTTCCTCTAACATTGTCATTAGTTTCTATATGGACCATGACTGCTGGGTCTTCTTCAGCCCCTCCCAGTAATCTGTCAACCCAATCCTCAATGTGTCGAACGCTAGCGCCAGGAAGACAACACACTGTTCGGCGATCACGGTCTTTGTGACAGATTGACCATTCTGTACCCCATCTCCCAAATGCATCTGTTTGCATACAGATTGCCAGATCCGGTAGGCAGTTCCGGCGATGGAACTGCCTGCTGGAATCCTCTGCCACAAGTAAAAAAGTAGCCTTAAGTTTCAAAAGTGATAGCAGTATAACAGATCACTTTATCAAATTCTGTCCCACTTGCCTTATATACTTACTGCTGACATCAGCCTGAGTGCGTCCGAATAGGTCTGGACATGTCCATTGAAATATCTCCAATATAATGCATTAATATTATGACTGAATAGGCTTTGCATGTACTTAACCCTTTAAGGACCTCCACCTGACATGTACGGCGGAAGTCTGGTCCCCAAACATGGCGTCCACTCACACGTGCAGCGGGCGCCATAGCCGCCGGGTTTCTGCTATTTTAAATAGCAGGGACCTGCAAGACATGTATGCATTCAGCCATAAGGCTGATCGCATACATTTTCCCTTTCAGATGCCATGGTCAAATGTGACTACGGCATCTGCGCAGTCCGGAAGCAAAAGTAGCGCACTTCCGCTCCGGTAGCAGCGTTTCCAGGCTGAGATCGGGGAACTTGTTTCTTTGATTTAATAGGCTAAAGCTTTAAGCAGGCTTCGGTGACTATCAGATGACTAGGTGGCAGCAATGTATTTGTATAGTGAAGTGTTCAATGGTGACATCAATGAACACAATAGACAATCTAATGATTGCTAGTTATTGTCATCCAAGGTGACTTAAAAAAAGTTAAAAAATTATTTTACTAATATAAAAAAAAATGTAAAGTTCAAATCACCCCCCTTTCCTTATACATAAATAAAAATATTTAAACTATAAAAAAATAAACATCATGGGCATCGCTGCATGCAAAAATGCCCATACTATTAAAATATAACAATATTAATGGCATACGGCAAATGGCATAACAGGAAAAAAAAATTAAAACAGCCAATTTGCCATAAGTAAAAACCTTTATCAGAATTGGATTTTTTTCAATTCTACCCCATTTGGAATTTTTTTCCCGCTTCCTACTACATGGTATGCAACCATAAATGGTGCCATTTGAAAGTACAACTTAGTACAGCTAGGGCTATGTGAATGGAAAAATAAAAAAGTTAGGACTATGGGAAGGAGGGGGGGGGGGGGTGAAAAACGAGAATGCAAATAGGGAAAACCCCAGGGTCCTTAAGGGGTTAAAATCTAGACATGACAGGCAAATTCCGAGTTCATAATTGGAATCAGCGCTCTTTTTAGTATAAATCACATGTTTTTCTCTCAGTAGCAAAATCATTGGTGAGCGGAGAAATCCCTAGTTCTTTTCTGTCAGGTGAATGCTTAATTTTTGTGGCCTGTACTGGCCAACAGAAAAATTTGTATCCAGTGACCACCTAATGTACCTCTAGCCACATCATCACAAGTTCTTTTATGTCAGATGAATGCCTAATTTTTGGGGTCTGTACTGGCCTACAGTAAAATTTGCATCCAGTGACTGCCTAATGTACCTCCAGCCACATCATCACTAGTTCTTTTCTGTCAGATGAATGCCTAATTTTTGGGGCCTGTACTGGCCTAATGTAAAATTTTTAGCCAGTGATGGCCTAATTTACCTCCAGCCACATCATCACAAGTTCATTTCTGTCTGTTGAATGCCTAATTTTTGGGGCCTGTACTGTCCAACAGTAAAAAAAATTATCCAGTAATTGCCTAATGTACCTCTAGCCACATCATCACAAGTTCTTATATGTCAGATGAATGCCTAATTTTTGGGGTCTGTACTGGCCTACAGTAAAATTTGCATCCAGTGACTGCCTAATGTACCTCCAGCCACATCATCACAAGTTCTTTTCTGTCAGATGAATGCCTAATTTTTGGGGCCTGTACTGGCCTAATGTAAAATTTTTAGCCAGTGATGGCCTAATTTACCTCCAGCCACATCATCACAAGTTCATTTCTGTCTGTTGAATGCCTAATTTTTGGGGCCTGTACTGTCCAACAGTAAAAAATGTTATCCAGTAATTGCCTAATGTACCTCCAACCAAATATCTGATTTTTGGGGCCTGTACTCCACTGGCCTGCAGTAAAATTTTTATCAATTGACTGCCTAATGTACATCCAGCCACATCATCACAAGCTCTTTTCTTTCAAGTGAATGCCTAATTTTTGGGGCCTGCACTCCCATTGCCTAAAATAAAAATTTTCTAGGCTCCAGCAGGGTACATTTTTTAGAGTTTCCCTTTAAGATGCATAAAAATAGCCCCTGATTAAAATACATATTTTGTGTGGGAATTTTTGCCAATGATCCCCCTCTGGTATGTCACTGTCCATGTTGTGGTACTATTTGTGCACTTCTAGTAAGTATTTGGTGGCTGCAAATATGACCTTAAGGTTTTTCAGGTTTGCCTGTTTTTAAAGTCAATGGGGCCATGGGCCAATGGGGTGAGGTCCATGAACATTTGATCGCGAACGCGCGTTCGGGTTCGCGAAACGTCCCGGCTGATGTTCGTCCATCACTAATAAAACCTTTAAGTAAAATAAGTAGATAACTTAGACAAATAAAGGAAGACCTTACATATGGCAGTCAGGAATAGATGCTGGAAGCTGTAAATCACTTTCTATAATGGGCACAGGAGCTTCTTCAGGATGCTGTAGTACACATTGTCCCAGAAAAATGAATGAAGCCTCCCCTACCTGACATCCAATGGAACCGCTCACCCTGGCACAGACAGAGGGAAATGCAGAACATGTAGTACCACACTGTACTGTAAAGAGGTGCTTCTAGATAGCTAATACAGGTGTTTTATAAGAGAAATGCCCATGTTGATTGGTTGGACCTGAATCTGAGGCATTGTATGAGTATGTTGAGTCTAGTTTTTAATTGATGATGGCCCAGGAAAGACCATTGTAAGTTGAAAATATTGTATCCTTACATAGTTACATAGTTAATACGGTTGAAAAAAGACATAAGTCCATCAAGTTCAACCAAGGGATAGGTGGGTATGTGAATTCCAGAAGGAAGTGAGACCATTGTATCTTGAGGGACCACTATTTAATCAACTCAGCCTAGGGTGCCTTTGTTCTCAATAGGCAGTGGGGAGTAAACTGCAGCCATAACCCTCTTTGAATTTGTAATGCTTTATTTCCCCAACATCTACCATTGGGAAAGAGTCATGACATGCATTAGATGGTCAACCAGTCACCCTGATATGAGTGAGATCAGCAGACACCTAATGTGTATGGGCACCTTAACATTAGCCTCTTTAAATAACTGCCACAACCAGACAGCTGAGAAGCTCTGACAGAGGCCTTTCAGAACCTCCTCCTTGAGTTCTCTTTGTTGGACTGATTGCTTCCCTTTAAATCCCTCCCCATGGTGCATTGCTGGGCGGCTTATACTTCCTCTTGGAGTGTGTGTGCATGCTGATCTTGTTTTCGTGTCTGCTACAAAGTTAATTGCTGAACATTTATCTGTAATTTTCTGTTTGCTGGATCCCAGGTGACCCTGACTCCCTCCGTGTCTGGTGTAGGGAGCCAGTGGTCGTGTCCCCTCACTATTGTAGGGTGTTCAGGGGTTATATAGTCGAGGTACGTGGATATGCAAACCTCCACCTTTCGGATCTTTGCATAGGCTGAGCAGCCCGGGATAGTCTCAGGTCTTGTGCAGGGGTCTTCTTTTTGGTTCCTTAGCTTTGGATCCACGCAGTCATATATGCATGTTGCTTTGTTTTGTTTCCTGTACACCGTCCGTGACATTATAAGCCGCCCAAAACCGTCTCAAGCATGGATCCGGTTTCACTTTTGGCTGAACGCTTCCAGGGTCTTTCATTGGAGGTAGCTGATCTCCGTAAGACTTTTTCTCAGCTTCAAGTGACCGGTTCAGCTTGCGTTCATGGAGTTTGTTCTGAGCCTAAGATCTCGCTCCCGGATACGTTCTCCGGGGGTAGTGAGAATTTTGTGCGTTTTAGAGAGGCTTGCAAACTCCATTTTCGCCTTCTTCCCCATTCCTCTGGTGATGAGGAACGGAGGGTGGGGATCATTATATCGCTGCTCAGAGGTAACGCTCAGTCCTGGGCCTTTTCGCTGCCGGAGGGGGCACGGCCTCTCCGTTCAGTGGATGAATTCTTTTTAGCCCTGGGTCAGATATATGATGATCCAGATCGTATTGCTCTGGCTGAGTCTAGACTACGTCTATTATGCCAGGGTAAACAATCCGCAGAAATATACTGCTCAGAATTTCGGAGATGGGCAGTTGATACTGGTTGGAATGATGCTGCACTCCGAAGTCAATTTTGCCACGGTCTTTCAGAGGGATTGAAAGATGCATTTGCCTTTCATGAGAGGCCTATTTCTTTGGACTCTGCTATGTCTCAGGCCGTTCGTATTGACAGGCGTCTTAGAGAGAGAGGAGAGATGTCCCCTTCCTGTCATACTCAGTCCCAGGATAGTGCAGCGGTCTCATTCTGTGCGCAGTGGTCCCAGTGACGGACATTAAGGCCTCTCGTCTCATCAGGACTTTCCATAGGTCTCATCCTGAGAAGGTGGGCTCTGAGTGTCCGGAGTCCACTCGTAGAGGGAGGGGTACTGTCACAACCAGACAGCTGAGAAGCTCTGACAGAGGCCTTTCAGAACCTCCTCCTTGAGTTCTCTTTGTTGTGCTGTTCAGTTCCTCATCTCGTTAGCCTCTCTCAGCTGTCATGGAGTTGGACTGATTGCTTCCCTTTAAATCCCTCCCCATGGTGCATTGCTGGGCGGCTTATACTTCCTCTTGGAGTGTGTGTGCATGCTGATCTTGTTTTCCTGTCTGCTACAAAGTTAAGTGCTGAACATTTATCTGTAATTTTCTGTTTGCTGGATCCCAGGTGACCCTGACTCCCTCCGTGTCTGGTGTAGGGAGCCGGTGGTTGTGTCCCCTCACTATTGTAGGGTGTTCAGGGGTTATATAGTCGAGGTACGTGGATATGCAAACCTCCACCTTTCGGATCTTTGCATAGGCTGAGCAGCCAGGGATAGTCTCAGGTCTTGTGCAGGGGTCTCCCTTTTGGTTCCTTAGCTTTGGATCCACCAGTCATATATGCATGTTGCTTTGTCTTGTTTCCTGTACACCGTCCGTGACAATAACTTTCTAGCTTTGGTGCAGTGATCTATTCTTTATCTCTGTCAGTGGAGAAGGAAATTAGTGGTTGGAAAAGTATATTACTTACCATAGTGCCATTTATTAGCGGAAATGCTGGGACAGTGTGTATAAGTGGCAATTTTCTATGCAAGGGAGAAAGACAGGTGAAGGAGTTAAAAAGAGTAGACTGCAATGCATTCCTGGGAGAAGCTGGTACAATAGTTAATAGCTACATAGAATGAGCTGCTGCCCATTCACAGAAAGTGAAGATACCACGGCTGCAAAGAGGTAAATAAAAAGCTGATATCGTTAAAACAATGGTGTTCATTGCTGTAGACATTTTTTATATTTTTTTTAGTTAATGGGATAACATCATCTCTTTTCACCACAAAAAAAATGCACTGCTACAAATTTTCAGCATGCAGAACAGTAAAGGGAGATATCCTGTATCACTCTCGATAGAAGAAGGAAATTGAAGCGGATTCACATTTATACTGGTGTCACAAGATATCATCTTTCTGACAAGTGAATGTCAAGATGTAATAAAATCTAATGTAGTGTTTCTGTAGAAAGCTACTTCCACAGCAGCTTGTCTTTTACATCATATTAGCTGCTGGAATTTTATGCCTCGTTTCTTACATTTAGGCCTCATGCACACGACCGTTATGTGTTTTGCGGTCTGCAAATTGCGGATCACACGGATGGTGTCCGTGTGCGTCCCACAATTTCTGGAACGGCACGGACAGCCATTAATATAACTGCCTATTCTAACTGCAAAACGGACAAGAATAGGACAGGTTATTTTTTTTTGCGGACCACTGAACGGAGTAACAGTTGCGGACAGCACACGGAGTGATGTCCGCATCTTTTGCGGCCCCGTTGAAGTGAATTAGTCCGCATCCAAGCCACAAAAACTGTGGCTCGGATGCGGGCAAAAACAACGTTCGTGTGCATGTAGCCTTGTAGAAAGGAATGTGCTGTGGGAGCTTGTGCACAAAGTTAAATCTTATCTACCAGGAGAAATAGAACTTAACTTGAATGTTTGCTCAAAGTTCCAATGTCACTGGTTCAAATATGGTCACAAAATAAGATTTTACAAAAATACAGTACCTGAGGCTGAAAATGAGAACTTGACTGTGCTGCCGAATCCTTATGTGCAGTAACACTTTGCAGTTTCTCCCTTGGATATTGTGCTGTTTGATTAAAAGGCTTTGGACACTTCTACATTGATCTTTTTTTCCTTATTGTTTATTTACTTCCAAGATGAAATATTAAAGCGTTTCTGTGTTGAGATGTGGATGTACGTGCCGTTATAAAAAGTCTTCACTAAGTTTGGGGGAAAACAAATGCTCATTTATTTTGTGCAAATCTAAAACAGGACAAAACTAAATAAAAGTAGAGCAATCCTCAGAGGTAGCAGGTAAATAGGGTTATTTGCAACTACCTTGGTAGCAAGTAGCTCCGTCAGTACATACACTGTTAACTCTACTCCATCCGTAAGACCCAGGATCATGTAGTCTTAAAGGGACACTATAAATTTCCAAAACATAAGTGTTACAAGTTAACCTTGGTAACTATCTCATTAAGGGCTTACGCATAAAAACGTTTTTTTTTTCCATGTCTGTTCCATTAATTTTTTGTGGTCAATATTCAGAACCATTCACTTGAATAGGGCCGCCAAAAAACGGAAAAAAGACTCTATGTGCATTCAGATTCCGTATGTCTGCATGGCCGTTCTGTAAAAAAAAAATGACATGTCCTATTATTGTCCGCATTACTAATAAAGATAGGAGTGTTCTATTAGGAGCAAAATGCGGAATGCACACGGCCGGTATGCAATTTTCAGACTGCAAAACATCCAACAATTGTGTGCATAAACCCTAAAGAGGAGCTTAAATTCTACCAATCTACTTCATATGGATATCATGAAATAGCCAAGTTATACCAAAGAAACAAATATATTCTTTGCCTGCAGCTGTGCCTCACTTGGGTTAATCACACCCTGTAGGGCAGGTAAGGTCATAATGCTGGGTTTAGTATAAATAATAATAATCTTTATTTATACAGCACCAACATATTCTGCAGCGCTTTACAATCAGGATAATGCCCTAGTTTGTCTGAAGAATTAATAGCGGAGAGAGAGATAGGTTTGCTGGCCTGAAAGACACACAGATACACAGACTAATGTCATATTCAATCCCCCAGGAGTCTCACTTCAGCAAATGGCATTTATCATTAGTGTTGGCCGTGAAAATTCGAATAGCGAATATTAATCGGAAATATCGTCACTTCGAGAATTTTAAAATTTTTAGAATATAGTGATATATACAAACCAGATTCCAAAAAAGTTAGGACACTAAACAAATTGTGAATAAAAACTCAATGCAATGATGTGGAGATGACAAATGTCAATATTTTATTTGTAATAGAACGTAGATGACAGATCAAACGTTTAATCCGAGTAAATGTATCATTTGAAAGGAAAAATACGTTGATTCAAATTTTCACGGTGTCAACAAATCCCCAAAAAGTCGGGACAAGTAGCAATAAGAGGCTGGAAAAAGTAAATTTCAGCATAATGAAGAGCTGGAAGACCAATTAACACTAATTAGGTCAATTGGCAACATGATTGGGTATAAAAAGAGCTTCTCAGAGTGGCAGTGTCTCTCAGAAGCCAAGATGGGCAGAGGATCACCAATTCCCACAATGTTCTGCAGAAAGATAGTGGAGCAATATCAGAAAGGTGTTACCCAGCGAAAAATTGCAAAGACTTTGCATCTATCATCATCAACTGTGCATAACATCATCCGAAGATTCAGAGAATCTGGAACAATCTCTGTGTGTAAGGGTCAAGGCTGTAAAACCATACTGGATGCCCGTGATCTCCGGGCCCTTAAACGACACTGCACCACAAACAGGAATGCTACTGTAAAGGAAATCACAGAATGGGCTCAGGAATACTTCCAGAAACCATTGTCAGTGAACACAATCCACCGTGCCATCTGCCGTTGCCAGCTGAAACTCTACAGTGCAAAGAAGAAGCCATTTCTAAGCAAGATCCACAAGCTCAGGCGTTTTCACTGGGCCAGGGATCATTTAAAATGGAGTGTGGCAAAATGGAAGACTGTTCTGTGGTCAGACGAGTCACGATTCGAAGTTCTTTTTGGAAATCTGGGACTCCATATCATCCGGACCAAAGAGGACAAGGACAACCCAAGTTGTTATCAACGCTCAGTTCAGAAGCCCGCATCTCTGATGGTATAGGGTTGCATGAGTGCGTGTGGCATGGGCAGCTTGCATGTCTGTCTGTGGCATGGGCAGCTTGCAGGAAAGGCACCATCAATGCAGAAAAATATATTCAGGTTCTAGAACAACATATGCTCCCAGGCAGACGTCATCTCTTTCAGGGAAGACCCTGCATTTTTCAACAAGATAATGCCAGACCACATTTTGCATCAATCACAACATCATGGCTGCGTAGGAGAAGGATCCGGATACTCAAATGGCCAGTCTGCAGTCCAGATCTTTCGCCTATAGAGAACATTTGGCGCATCATAAAGAGGAAGGTGCAACAAAGAAGGCCCAAGATGATTGAACAGTTAGAGGCCTGTATTAGACAAGAATGGGAGAGCATTCCTATTTCTAAACTTGAGAAACTGGTCTCCTCGGTCCCCAGACGTCTGTTGAGTGTTGTAAGAAGGGGAGATGCCACACAGTGGTGAAAATGGCCTTGTCCCAACTTTTTGGGGATTTGTTGACACCATGAAATTCTGATTCAACATATTTTTCCCTTAAAATGGTACATTTTCTCAGTTTAAACTTTTGTTCATGATTTATGTTCTACTCTGAATAAAATATTAGAAGTTGGCACCTCCACATCATTGCATTCAGTTTTTATTCACGATTTGTATAGTGTCCCAACTTTTTGGGAATCCGGTTTGTATTTGTAATTTTGAATATTCTAGATTTTCTTTTCATCAGTAACCTCCCTTCTTGCTTGTGAGCCAATGAGAAGGCTACAATGTCTTAGTCTGAGCTTAGCAACATCCCTAGCAACCAATAGGAAAGATGCCTCCCCCTTACTATACAATAACCTCCCCAGCAGCCATTCTATGCAGTATTTTGCAGGTCTGAGAGAGAGAGACAGCAGTGTCATTGCTGTGCTCTCTGCTTTCCTGTGTCATTACATTAGTTAGTCTCTTATATATATAATACAGATAGTTAGTGGGAGATAGTCAGTGTAGGTTATATCCTGATATAGTGTAGCTTATAGGTTCTGCTGTCCATACATACATATATGATACAGACATAGTGCTGTGATGTCACAAGTTTACAACAAAATAAGTGCACCAATCATTAATAAGTAGTCAGACCTGTTAAAATGTGAAGTTGCACGTATTGAGCCAGAATATTCGCATCACTAGTGCGAATATATTGGAGCGCTCTATCTGCATATAAAGCTATTGTAATGTTCTGCCGTGCCAACCATTTTCTCGAGTCTCAGGAAACTTCTAGCTTGAAAAATGTAGCTATAGTGACCCACGCCTGTATTTCGGTCGCATTACGCAAATATTACATTGCTGATTTTTCACGATCAAGAAAATAATCGCGAATTCCCGAATATATGACGAATATTCACAAAATATTGTGAATTTGAATATTGCCCCTGCCGCTCATCACTATTTATCATGTAGAGAAACATAATACAAAGCACTAACTAGTGGAAGAAAATAAGTACAGACCTGGATTTTTGTGGTCCGAAACGCATTGACCGCATGCCCTGTCTTGTTTTGGAAAGTTTTTCCTCATGAAATAAAGCTCATCATTTTAAGAAGCTGGACTTCCATTTTCTTCTTCAAGTCTTTACAGCAGGGTCTAGTCTGTGTCCGTGCTCCCCAAGCTGCAGATGAGTACTGCTTTTGTCTCACTGGTTTCACGAAAGCACTTATTAATATATTGTGATTGTCCATATTGCCTCCATTCAGGGGTGCACCTAGCCTTTCTGCTGCCTGAGGCGAAGGGTGCCCCAATACCAATTTCTTAACTTACCCCCCTCCCTTCAGCCCATGGCATTTCGGCTGCCCCTGTCTTGCTCCTACTGGGTGCTGCCTTATTGGTTGTGCACCCCTGCCTCCATTGCTGACTTGATTTATTTTTCCATGACATTAAACAAAGCTAGTTTCCAGGGGTTAAGACCACCCTGCTAGCACACTATAGGAAAAAGTGCTGGCCGGGACTGTGTGAGCATGCATAGACACTAAAAATGAGCAAAGTTTTGAAAAACTCAATTCGACAATTTCACTGAATTTAGCCAAGAAATTTGATTTGTTCGGCATTAATTCTTCATGAATCGCTATAGTATTCAGGTATACCTGTACATCACGGGGGCTGAGGGAATGTATGGAGAGGGCTGCTGCAGTGAACCCCTTCTAAAGATTTCCAGGCATGCCATGGAAAGCTGCATGCTTCTCTGTGCATGAGGCAGAACTCAGCAGGCAGCATGGTATAATGGCCCTCACCCTAAGGCCTCTTTCACATGAGCATGTGCCATATTGCGGACCACATTTGCGGATCCGCAATACACGGGCGCCGTTCTTTAGGCATTCCGCATTAGCAGCCCCCCTTGTGCCAGTAATGACAGTCCCTATTATGTGCCAGTAATGGCAGCCCCCCATTATGTGTCAGTAATGACAGCCCCCCCATTATGTGCCAGTAGCCAGAGACCCCCATTATGTGCCAGTAGCCAGAGACCCCCATTATGTGCCATTAGAAAGAGACCCCCATTATGTGCCATTAGAAAGAGACCCCCATTATGTGCCATTAGCCATAGACCCCAATTATGTGCCAGTAGCCAGAGCCCCCCATTATGTGCCAGTAGCCAGAGCCCCCCCATTATGTGCCAGTAGCCAGGGACCCCCATTATGTACCAGTAGCCACCAGTATTGTACACAAAAAAAAGAAACACTTATACTTACCTCCTTGGCACCGATGCGATGCAGGCCTCTTCCGGCCTGTATCCCGCGCTGTAAGGCTCAGGTGGCGCAATTACATCATTGCGCAGCCTGCGCCAGCCTCTGATAGGTTGTCAGCCTAGTGCCTGCATCCTATCAGAGGAAGGGAAAGGGACACACCTCTCTCTCCCCTGCCTCAGCACAGTGATCTGGACCGCTGTCCTGAGGACGGCGATACAGATGACTATGGAGATGAACGCTTCAACAATGTTAGCGTTCATCTCCCTGTGCCCCTCTGCCCCCACTTCTGAGCAGCTCGGGGGGGGGGGGGGGGGGGATGGGCAATTGCCCCGTTACCATCCCCCTGGATCCACCAGTGCTGCAGAGCAGAGGCAGAACTCAGTTCACAGATTTCCAGGGCCCCAGGGGGGGCACTTGACCCCCTTGCCCCCCCCTTCACTGACGCCCATGCTCATATCTGCACTGCAGTGGTGGCCATAAAGTCTGGAAACAAGCAGTGTATAATTTGATCATAAAATGAACCATGCCAGCAAAGGAGGACTATCACAATACATTAGTAAGTGCCTTGCATTAACTTTTTCTACATTTGCTGATGTGAGACAACCCCTTTAGGAGAAGAATTTAGGACTTTGCCTGGTACAGAAAAAAAAAAAAAGCATAGCACTGTAGGAGGGTTATGTACACAAATGGCTAAAGGCGTAAGGGGCTGTTTGAACAAATATCAGTCAGTTAAATGTGATTATTCCCTGAAGAGACAATAAGGTGAACTGTAATTTTCTTGCCAAATTTGATGCAATGCGAACAAATTTAACATCTTATAATAAACACAAAACAGAGAAAACATCCCTGTTATAATAACTGTAAATCAACAGCAATAAATTAGTTGCTCCTATTTACATTTTTCCACCCATACAATTTCTATTAGGCCTCACAGTTCACTGCACACGACCGTTCAGCTTTTTGCAGCCCGCAAATTGCGGAGCCACAAAACATGGAAGCCGCCCATGTGCCTTCCGCAATTTGCGGAACGGAACAGGTGGCCCATTGTAGAAATGCCTATTCTTGTCCGCAAAACGGACAAGAATAGGACATGTTATATTTTTTTGCAGGGCTACGTAACGGAGCAACAGATGTGGACAGCACACGGAGTGCTGTCCGCATCCTTTGCTGCCCCATTGAAGTGAATGGGCCCACACCCAAGCTGCAAAAACTGCGGCTCGGATGTGGACCAGAACCACAGTCGTGTGCATGAGGACTTACACAGAGAAAAAAATGAATAATTGGCTGTCCTTTACAAACTTGGCTTTGATTAATGAACTCCTAACTATAACCAACTGATTCCTGTTTCGCTGATGAATTATTCAAGCCATTATTTTCAGGCCTTCATAGTTACATAGTTACATAGTTAATAAGTTTGAAAAAAAGACAAACGTCCATCAAGTTCAACCAAGGGATATGTGGGGACGCGAATCCCAGAAGGAAGTGAGACTCAGATTTCTACACGTTTTCATAAGCATTTATGTTTTTTTACTTTTAAGAATTTGTCTAAACCCTTTTTGAAACTGTCCACTGTTCCTGCTGTGACCACGTCCTGAGGTAGACTACTCCACAGATTCACAGTAAAGAAGCTTTGACGCTTCTGGAGACTGAACTTTTTCTTCTTCAGTCGGTGGCAGTGCCCCCTTGTCTTTTGAGCACATTTTACATGGAACAGCTTTTCGCCATATTTTTTGTATGGCCCATTTATATACTTGTACGGGTTAATCATGTCCCCCCTTTGATGTCTCTTCTCAAGCCTAAATAAATTCAATTATTTGAATCTTTCTTCATAACTAAAACCCTCCGTTCCCCTTATCATTTTAGTCGCTCTCCTCTGTACTTTTTCCAGCTGCAGTGCATCCTTTCTATGTACTGGTGCCCAGAACTGGACTGCGTGTTCCAGATGAGGCCGCACCAACGCTTTGTAAAGTGGTAATATTGCATCATAGTAAGTGTAGTTTTCAATAAATGCAATCTTTAATATGTCTATTCAATATGATGTATGGATTCCTTTTTTCTGTAAGAATAAGCATTAACTGATAAAAGCAGAGTGGGTACATTAGATGTTAAATGGAACCTGCCACCATAAAATTCACTGATAAACCAGTTACAATGCCTTGTAGGTCTGAATTTAATAATTAGAGGTGGGAGGACGAATCAGTCGAATCCACAAATCCCTCAAATCTTACTGGATTCCCGTGATTCGTAGACTCGAATCCCGACGTTCGATAATGGGATTCGAATTACTATGTGGGCGGGAGCAGGCGGTTTACTTTAACTTTAAATCAGCACATCTTTATTACCTTACAATGAAGCTCAGTGGCGGCGTAACGTCACTTACTCACGTGATGCGCCTGCTCCGCCTGCTTCATTCATAAAGTGGGCGGAGCAAGTGCATCACGTGAGTAAGTGACGTTACGTCAACTGTTACTGGAGCTTCATTGTAAGGTAATAAAGATGCGCTGAACCTGGTTTAAAGTTAATGTAAAAGTTACTGCCAGGCCGGGGCTGTTATGGGGAGGGGGATCTGTGGATGGCTTTGTTATGGGGTGGGGAATCTGTAGATGGCGCTGTTATGGGGGACTTGTGGATGGCGCTGTTATGGGGGGATCTGTGGTTGACACATATAGCATAAGATGATATATAGTGTCATCCATAGATTCTCCCTCATAGCATGGTCATCCACAGATCCCCTCCCCATAACAGTACCATCCACAGATCCCCTCCATAACAGCGCCATCCACAGATCCCCCTCCCCATAACAGTGCCATCCCCCTCCCCATAACAGTGCCATTTGTCCCACCTCTAGTAATAATATATTTCACTTAGCAATCCATTGCTTCACTGTGTAGAAATACTTTTAACTAATGTGCAAATGAGCAGGTAAATGCACCAAGGGCAGGCTAAACCATTCTGTGCACCCTTGCTCCTCCTGCTTCGTCGGTCCGGCCCTCCCTCTCCTTCTTGATGGACAGGGCCAGGTTCCTGCACAGTCATCTTGCCTGGTCCTGTCAATCAAGAAGAAGGATTAGTTGGCAGAGAAAGCAGCCGGAGCAAGGATGCACAGAGGGGCCTGGGCCCGCCCTTGGTGCACTTAACCGCTAAGGGTGGGTTCACATCAGCGATATGGATTCCGTTATGGCTCTCCGTTATAACATGGTTATAACGGAATCCATAAGACAGAAGTCAAAACGTAAGGCTTTAAGAGGCATTCTGTTTTGATCCGTAATAATCGAAGTCTATTTGCAATCATAATGGATCCGTCTGGTTCCCGTTATGCAAGACGGAAAACAACAGGACTTTTTTGTCCGTTCTGCATAACTGAAATGGGACGGATCTGTTATAATTCCCATAGACTTCTATTATGACGGAAAGCAAAACGGAAAGCCTTTTAAAGGCTTCCGTTTTGACTTCCGTCTTATGGATTCCGTTATTTTACGTTATAACCATGTTATAACAGTAAGCCATAACAAAATTGATAACGCTGATGTGAACCCACCCTTACCTGCATATACTGTAGAGTAAAAGTAAACTTTCTCCAGAATGAAGCAACAGATCTCTAAGTGAAATGTATCCTTATATTCAGTTGATCTAGCCCTACAAGGCATTGTTGTGAATTTCTTGACAGAGTCCCTTTAAGGTTTAAGATGGGTCTAGCCAATGCATCTATGCGGTTGTATGAGGTAAGTAAACATATGTGTGCGTCTGCATCTAGTAAGTATGCTTCATTTGTGCAACCCTGTATGTATGTGTGTGTTTGCGTGCTTGGTAATATTTAGTGACATTATTTGGGATGTTATAGACAAAATGACCCCTTTTGGGCCCTGAATATTTTTGAAAGTACACATAATTCAATAGCCAAAGGCTATATTAATTCCGTTTAGGCCTAATTTTTCCTTTTCTTTCTTTTTGTTAAAAATTACCTTTTATTATATCCTTTTAAAAATGAACACAGAGAAGGATAGTGTGTTTTTTATCCCTCTGTGTTAACTTTTCTAAAAAATCCCTTAAATTATAAAACACCATCATTTTTCATTCCGCTTTTTTCTTCTGTTTGTTGGTATTATTGATTCTCTGGTATGGATATATTAATATAATAGTTATGTTATTTTTCACACAAACGAAATTGGTAGCAAATATTTGTAGCTTGTTATATATTCTAAGATAGTGTTGAGCGAGCATGCTCAGCCAAATAACTGTTCGGCACAAGCATCGCTATGCTCGGCACATGGCGGTACTCGGCCGAGTACTGCATGTGCTTGAGCGCCATGCTCGAGTTTCCTTACTACACGTTTCACGGCTGCTAAGCAGCCAATAAACATGCAGGTAAGTACTGCCATCACTGTAATGCCAGTAGCCATGTTGGCTACTGGCATTACAGTGATTGGCTGGCCGAAACGCGTGATTGGGTGTTATATAGCACCTGATGAAACAGGTTCGGCTCATTGCGAGTCAGCAAGATCTGCGCTTAGGAAGGGACAGATAGTGTAGGGAGTTTGTGATCAAAATTTATTCAATTTTAAAATGTTTCAAAGACCCAAAAGTCATTTTATTGTATGTGGTGTCAGCAATTTAGTCTTCGATTTTTTATTCCATACTTTGTGATTCTTTTTCTATAGAGGGTGTCTGCAGAGACTTGTGACATCTGTTCAGCAATACCTTCTGTGTGTCGGAGCAGAGATAGGAAGAATATTATTGAAAACAATTATATTTTTTCCATAATTTATTCACATTTTTCCAATAAACGGTCCCTGCAGTGAATTGTCACATCTGTGCTGCAATAGAGTCTGTGTGTCAGGCCCAGATATTGGGAAAAATATTAGTGACAACAAATATATATTTTACACAATTTATCCATAATTTTCAAATAAACGGTCCCTGCAGTGAATTGTCACATCTGTGCTGCAATAGCGTCTGTGTATCTGGCCCAGATATTTGGAAAAATATTAGTGACAACAAATACATTTTTTCCATAATTTATCCATAATTGTCCTATAACTGGTTCCTGCAGTGAATTGTCACATCTGTGCTGCAATAGCGTGTGTGTGTGTCAGCCCCAGATATTGGGAAAAATATTAGCAAAAACAATTATATTTTTTACATAATTTATCCATAAATTTCCTATAAATGGTCCCTGCAGTGAATTGTCACATCTGTGCTGCAATAGCGTGTGTGTGTGTGTGTCAGCCCCAGATATTGGGAAAAATATTAGCAAAAACAATTATATTTTTTCCATAATTTATCCATAAATTTCCTATAAACGGTTCCTGCAGTGAATTGTCACATCTGTGCTGCAATAGCGTGTGTGTGTGTCAGCCCCAGATATTGGGAAAAATATTAGCAAAAACAATTATATTTTTTCCATAATTTATCCATAATTTTCCTATAAACGATCCCTGCAGTGAATTGTCACATCTCTGTTGCAATAGCATCTGTGTGTCAGGGCCAGATATTGGCAAAAATATTAGTGACAACAAATATACTTTTTACACAATTTATCCATATTTTTCCTATAAACGGACCCTGCATTGAATTGTCACATCTGTGATGCAATAGCGTGTGTGTGTCAGGGCCAGATATTGGGAAAAATATTAGTGACAACAAATATATATTGTGGCAATGTGAACATTAAAGTGTTGTTTCCCCAGGTTCCAATCCGGGACTTAGGGCATGCTCATGTCCAGGGATCCTATTTAATCCTGCTTTTGGATCTTGGGTGTGTCTCACTCTGGAGAGTGTGCAGACAGAGGCCTGGTGAGGCTCTGTCAGTGTGGTCTCAGATAGGCCAGGCTGAGGGGCCACGAGGCTATGCAATAGCCTGGACTTTGGGGTCTTGCACATAGAAGGCTGGAGTGGCTCTGTGTGGTCTGAGCTGGGAGGGCTGAGAGACCACTATCCCACAAGAGACCCTGGTGTGGGAGCAGCCTGGAGGCTGCTGGAGGTAGGGCTGGGAAAGCCGCATCTCATCATGGGTGTGAACTGTGTTACGCTTTAGGTGAGTCAGGGAAACCTATGTGTTTAGATAGGGCCCAGAGGGGCAAGGTATTTTGTTTTGGCTTTGTGTGTTTTTCTTTATGCCGTGTGCCACAATAAAGCACAGTTTGGCCCCTAAATCCTGGTGTCTGTGAAGAAGTGTGTGATTGCAACCACCGGAAAAGAGCTAATCCCCCACAATTGGTGTCGGATGCGGGCACATGTCCGTGCTGAAAAGTAATAAAGCATTGTGGTTGCTAGGGGCAACAACATCACTGAAAAGAGCAGGTGCTGCTCAATGTTGCCAATGAATTGCTGTGTTGCGTTGCAGTGATTTAAAGGGCCGAAAGCCTGCTAGTTTGCAGGAGCAGAGACTGCTGGTGTAAATCTGGACATATTTTTTTTCTTCTGTGGTGCAAACAGTGCAGGACTTAAAGGGCCAGTACCCGAGTAAAAGAGACTGACTTGTGGCATTTTTGGTCAAAATGGCTGCAGCTTGGTATCATCCATGGGAGAAGGACTGCGAGCTAGTGATTGGGGGAATCCCGCTGGGGGTCACTCTAAATGCCCGCCAGCAGGTGTCTCATGTCAGGCCTGAAGTGCTGGACTTTCTGGAGAGAGGGCCAGAGACAGATGTCACCGTGTCTCTGCCAAGGGCAACCGTCGGGAAGACAAAGAGGCGGAGAGCGGTGCGGTTCTCAGGAGTGCATATCTTCCCTGCGACTGTGCCCCGAGTACTAGAGAGGAAGTGCAGAGGTGCAGTAAAGCTGTTGCTAGGAGCAACCACAACCTTGATGAGTCCGCGGGAGAGAATGTCACTGCTTTACCAGAATGGTTGATTACAAAGGGTAAGACTGTTCCTGTTATTAACTATGTGGCAGAGCCAGTGACAGTGAGCCGGCGGCAGGGGATACCTGCTGGTCTGGTAGGTAATAAGTCCCACAGAGAAAAAACTGTGTCTGAACAGGCGGATAAGCCTGCTGTGATTGTTCCCTCGCAGAAACCCGCAGGGGAGAAGGTTTCTGTGTTACCTCAGTTGCCCATGACCAAAGCTAGTTTTGGGATGACAAGGATCCGGGATTCCATGCTAGCCTGGGTAAGAGGTAGCACAATATTGAAACCTGAGACTGGTAAAATAATAAAGGTGCTGGACAGTCGTGCGAATAAGGACTATCCGCTGATTTTCACTGAGCGTGAGACGCCAATGAGAACAGAGACTGATGAACTTGATGTTACAGATATGCTTATGCATGAGGGAGTGTTGGGGTGTAATTTTCCCTTATGCTGGGAGTTGTGGAGTAATGGAGACACTTCTGCAGAGAGTGCAAAAACTGCTGCAGAACTTGTACCTGTACCTTTTAAGTGAATGTGTAAGGGAAAGGACCATTGAAAACAGTGATGGTACCATGTTTGCCGAAATGCATAATGGAAATGTGAAGTCATGTGAAATATGTGATAATAATGACATGCCTTTTCCTTTGCAGGCTGTGATTGGGGGAAAAAGCTCCCCCCGTTGGTAAACATGTGTCTGATATAAAAGTGTTAATAAATGTTGAAGAAACACCGCTAGGAGACCCCATTGTAGACAATGTGGCGGGGCTAGAGTGTATACCACACGGACCAGAGGTGGATGTGCAATCTCCACAGGTTTCTATGATTAATAAAATGTCCCAGGTGGGGATTGACTCAAGGGTGCCCCTAGAGGCCAGGGTTAATAATGGCACGAGCAGTATAAGTGGCCTATGTGCCGTGACAGTTAACAACTCCGAGAGTGAGGCTACCATGTCAAGACCCAGCAAAACTAAAGTGGTTACTAGTAGCGACCAGATGACAGTTATATCTGACGAGATGAGAGTTCAGTCGGGTGACAGCCTAGTGTCTGAAGCTCATATCCTGACAGTTGTAGATGACCTGACAGGACAGTACAGCTACAAACTTGAAGATGTTTTCGCTCGCTCTGCACAGTCCCTAGATACACTAGAGATGGATACAGATAGAGATGGGGCTAGCGGTTCTCGCAGAGCAACTGCAGGAATCTCCAGAGGAGTCACAGAAAGAGATGAATGAACTGAAGGAACTAGAGTCACTAATGGAAGCGGAAATTCTCCAACTTCAAGAGGAACTTGCAGCTTCTGAGCGATCCTGACTTCATGCAGAGCAGGAAAGAGATGAGCTGGCTGATGAGGTTCTAAACAGCGCCTCAGAAAAATCTGCTCTCTTGGAGGAGAAAAGACATTTGGAAGCCAGGATGGCTCAATTTGATCAAGAGTTATGTGATCGCATGGTGGACCTGGACCACCAGAGACAAACTGTATCTAGATTGGAGAAGAAACAAAAGAAGTTTGACCAGCTCTTGGTTGAAGAGAAATACATATCGGCTCGATATGCCGAAGAACGTGACCGAGCGGAGGCTGATGCTTGGGAGAGAGTCCAAGGCCCTCTCCTTGGCTAGAGCCCTCGAAGAAGTGCTTGAGGAGTGAAATGAATTAGAGAGGCTGAACAAGCAACTCAGGGAAGAGATGGAAGCTCTCATGAGCTCAAAAGATGCCATCTATGAGGTGGAGAAGCCTAAGCGTGCTCCTGCACAGCAGGTGGAAGAAAGTGAGAAACCGGAAGAGGAAGATCCTCTGGAAGGTGCCAAGAAGTCAGAGCCTGGTAAGAGTGGGTCTGGAGATGGTGGTGTCAGGGTACTGGCCAAGGCAGAGAAGGTGGAAAAGGTATCGGCTGAACCAGTTGATGGGGCTGATGTCGATGCAGAGGCCAAGAGTTATGACAGTGTGTAACCAGGACCAGGTCGCAAAAGACGTCCCCTCCGCCTACAAAGCCTTCCAAGTAGCCAGCTGCCTGCTGGGGAAGAAATATGAGGAGATAGACGACCAGTATGCGGAACTGGGCTATTAAGATGGGCTGTCTCTCCTGACTCCTCCCCAAAAGGAGACCAGTGTCCTGGGTGAGCCTCTGGAGAAAACGCCAGAAGACAAGAAGTATGCTGAAGACCCCAGTGCCTCCAACCTTGATGCGATAGGGAAGGAGGCATTAAGAAAGCAAGAATATGATGCCATGTCCCTGAATGGTGATAAGGCTATAAAGTAAAGGCCAAAGAGACAGAGGCCAAGGAAGCTAAGGCCGAGCTCTTGAAGCGGGAGAAATCCTTGGATGTTCCAGAGATCAAGGGTAAAGCCGAAGTGGGGAGAGGAAGTGAAGAGGCAGAAGACCCTGAAACTGAGGCACTATCTGAGAAAACCACTGCTGGAAAAGAAGCGAGCGGGGGCAAGCCAGCTCTGCTGACGGAGCTTCGCAAAGACAAGAAGAAAAGGCCTAAGCGTCTGCAAGAGCCAGCGAAGTCAAACAGACTGTCGTTTGCATAAAAATATATTCTGAAGGGAGTTCCAGAAGCCGAGATCGAAATTCTAAGAGTAAAGGAAAAAGAAATGTATGATCTGCTGTTAAAATAAAGAGACAAAAAGAGGCAAGTCATAAGAAGCGTGCTCGGCTGAAGCAGCTGTGTAAGTCAGAGAGGGAAAGATAAAAAAATAAAAAGAGAGGGTCTGCCTGTCACATGGACATGGGAACATTGCAAACCACCACAGATTTCCAAATTACTGGCCCTGGAAATGTTGCAATTTAGGCTTGTGGACACTGAGTCCCCAGTTGCCACTATTTTTCAATGTCTGCTGTGCCAGACTTACACCAACATGTGCCCCTTAACATCACACATGCCCTGACCAATGCAGTTACTTGGAAGGTTCACTTAACAACAGACACATGGACAAGTGCTTTCAACCAGGGACGCTACATTTCCCTAACCGCACACTGGGTTAATGTTGTGGAGGCCTGGAACGACTTGTACCCTGGGATGGCACGGGTGCTACAGATGGCAAGGATTGTGGGCCCCAATTCCATCAGGGTTTCTGCCACCACCTACTTTAGTGGCTCCAACCCCCACTTTTCCTCCTCCGACTCCTCCTCCACTTCCACCTCCGAATTATCCACCTGCAGCACCAGTCAGTCATCAGTTGGTAGCTGGAAGCAGTGTAGCACTGCAGTGGGGAAGCAGCAACAGGCCAAGCTGAAGCTGATCTGCCTAGGTGACAAACAGCACACCACCACAGAGCTTTGGCAGGGGATGAGAGACCAGACTGAGCTGTGGCCCTCGCCACTCAACCTAGAACCAGGCATGGTTGTGTCTGATAATGGCCGTAACTTGGTGGTGGCTTTGGAGTTCAGCAAGCTCAGACACATCCCATGCCTTGCCCACGTATTAAACCTTGTTGTTCAGCGGTTTAAAAAAAAAAATACCCCAATTTGCCTGAGCTACTAGTGAAGGTGCGCCATGTGTGTGCACATTTCCGCAATTCACCAATAGCTTCAGCCGGTCTGTCAACGCTGCAGCAGCGATTGAAATTGCCAGCTCACCGTCTGTTGTGCGACATGAGTATGCCCTGGAACTCCACGTTCCACATGTTGGCCAGGCTTTGTGAGCAGCAGAGGGCAGTTGTGGAATACCAGCTACAACATGGTTGTCGCCTTTCCAGTCAGTTTCTGCTATTCACAAGCAAGGAGTGGGCATGGATGTCTGACCTCTGTGAGGTTTTACGCTACATTGAGGAATCAACACAGATGATGAGCGACGATAACCCAATTATCAGCGTCACCATACCACTTCTGTGTCTTCTCAAACGCTCTCTGCTCGCAATTAAGGACTACACTTTGCATGTGGAAAAGGTGGAAATGGGGGAAGACATTACACAGGTTGATGATAGCCAGACCACCCTCAGTTCGTCTTCTCAGCGCCAATTGGAGGCTGAAGAGGAGAAGGAGGAGCAGGAGACGGTTGCCTCAGCTACAAAGGGCAGTACCCATGGAAGCTTAATTCCATTAATTCTGTGTGGGTAGGCAGAAGAGGAGGAAGAGGATGAGGAGATTGGAAATGATCCTCCTGATGACGACAGCGAAGTCTCTACTGCTGGTACTCTGGCACGCATGGCTGTTTTCATGTTGGGCTGCCTTTCACGCGACCCGCGCGTTATACGCATTTTAAACACCAATTTCTGGTTGTTCACCTTTCTTGACCCCCGCTACAAAGTGAACTTCTCATCTCGCATTCCTCTAGTGGAGAGTAAGAGCAAAATGGTGCAATGCCAGAAGATCCTTGTTGAAAATTAAATAGCTCAAGAATTTTCCATCTGACAACGCTGGCGGCAGAGTCCGTATTTCCTTGGCCAACCAAGGAAGGGAGACAAGGGGAACACACAGCAGTTCCAACAGAGGCAGGGCAACACTCTCCAAAGCCTGGTACAGTTTTATTGCACCCCGCCAGCACACTCATCTTGATGTGCAGCCTACTGCCACAAGGAGGGAAATATTTTGGAAGATGGTGAAGGAGTACATAGAAGACCGTGTCAGCGTCCTCAATGATCCCTCAGTGCCTTACAACTACTGGGTGTCCAAGCTGGACATGTGGCACGAACTGGTGCTATACGCTTTGGAGGTGCTGGCCTGCCCTGCCACAAGTGTTTTGTCCGAGCGTGTATTTAGTACTGCTGGTGGCATTATAACAGATAAGCGTATCCACCTGTCAACTGAAAATGCTAACAGGTTGACTCATATAAAAATAAACAAGGCCTGGATTGACCATGGTTTCTCGACTCCATCAGAGGAAAGCTGCTGAACATAAAGGCACTTTAAATGTGTTGTCTATAATGTACTGAATACACTGCATTCCCATGCACCCCTTCCACCACAAACAAGGGTATATGGTTGAATCTTCCTTTTTCTCATCCTCCTCCCCCTTTTCCGTCATATCAACATGCATTGCTTATTAGTCACATATAATGCCCTCGCATATATTGTCTTTGAATATAATTTTTTAGAGGGTCCGCTCACCAGTAGGCCCTCACATATAATTTTTTACAGGGTCCGCTCACTTGCAGGCCCGCAACTCAATGTGAATGAGACACTCCTTTATGTGATATACAGGTTGTATTGGAGTGGCCTAATGACCATCCTCATCTTTTGCTGGCCTTACTACTTTCAAATTATCCTTCAAACTCTCCATGTTCTAGAAAAGAAAAAAGATGTAGAGAGAGGAAGAGTTTGATGTTCGTGGTGACAAATTCTAATCAATATTAGATGATGTGGAAAAGGAGGAAAAGTGGATGGCAAAAGAAGGGTTTCCACTTATAGGGCAGGAGAGCACTGGGTTGGAGAAGTAGGTATGCCAGAGCTGAATAACATTCAGTAACGTCAAATAATCTGCAAGAGATTGTAGACAAGAACAGCAATAATATGTATATTTTTCCCCCCACCTAACCAGCCAAACCATATACCAGCAACAGCCCCTGTTTAAAGGTGCCGCTTGACTATTAACAATGAAGAAGGAATATACAGTGCAGTCTTCATTATTAAATGAAAGGCAGCTGTGGTTCTTCACTGCAGCATGGCCGCAACCCACCTGCAGCACAGATGCTCAGTTTAGCCGTACCCTAAGGCCCCATGCACGCGGCCGTGTTTCACGGCCGTGTGCGGGCCGTGGAACCGCGGCCTAGATCCCTCCTGAGAGCAGGAGCGCACGGCGTCACTGGTTGCTATGACGCCGTGCGCTCCCTGCTGCCGGCACAGTACAGTAATACACTGGTATAGATCATACCAGTGTATTACTGTATTGCGGCGGCAGCAGGGAGCGCACGGCGTCATAGCAACCAGTGACGCCGTGCGCTCCTGCTCTCAGGAGGGATCCAGGCCGCGGTTCCACGGCCCGCACATGGCCGTGAAACACGGCCGTGTGCATGGGGCCTAAGGCAGAGTGGCCTGGGTATACCTGATTTATAGCGATTTTGTGATTAATTAATTTGTAGCTAATTTAATTTCTTGGCTAACCTTGGTGAAGTTGACAAGCCGAAGTTTTCAAACCTTTGCTCATCTCTACTGCTGAGGTGTTATGGAAGCCCAAGTTGCTTTGATAGTGGCTTTCAGCTGATCTGCATTGTTGGGTCTGGTGTCTCCCATCTTCCTCTTGACAATACCTAATAGATTATCTACGGGTTCATATCAGGCGAGTTTGCTGGCCAACAAGTTCAGTGATAACATGGTTATTAAATTAGGTACTAGTACATTTAGCAGTGTGGAAAGGTGCCAAGTCCTGCTGGAAAATGAAATCCACATCTCTATAAAGCTAGTCAGCAGAGGGAAGCATGAAGTGCTCTAAGATTTTCTGGTAGAAGGCTGCACTGACTTTGGACTTGATATGACATAGTGGACCAGCACTAAATGACATGGCTCCCCAAACCATCATTGACTGTGGAAACTTCACACTGGACCTCAAGCAACTTGAATTTTGTGCCTCTCCACTCTTCCTCCAGACTCTGAGTCCTTAACCCTTTAAGAACCCATGACGTAGCTGTACATCAAAGACTAGATCCCTAAACATGGTGCCCGCTGCACGTGCAGTGGGGCCTTAGCCACAGGGTTTCTGCTATTTTAAATGGCATACATGTGCCGCGGGTCTCTGCTATCAGCCATAAGGATGATCGAATACATCTTACCCTTCAGATGCCGTGTTCAAATGTGACCACGGCATATGCGCAGACCGGAACCAGAAGTTGCGCAGTTCTGGTCCGGTAACAGCTTTCCCCGGGTGATAGCGGGGAACCTGTTACTTTGTGCTAATTGACCGAAGCCTCAAGCAGGCTTCAGAGTCAAATAGATGTATATATCAATACAGGCCACTAGGTGTCAGCCTTGTATTGATTAGTGTTGAGCGCGAATATTCGAAAAGCAAATTTTTTTCGCGAATATCGCAACTTCACGATTTCGTGAATATTTCGAATATAGTGCTATATATTCGTAAAAACGAATATTCGTTTTTTTTGGGGTTTTTTCACGAAATTACAGTATACATATAATTGATTGTTTCCCAAAGGTCCAAAAGCTCAGATCTTACTCACATTGCCTAGAAAGTGATTGAGGCGCGAATCTTCGTAAGGCGATTTTATTAGCGCACATGCGAATATCTACACTTGTCCCCAGAACAGAGAGGCAAAGGCCTGTGCATTCATATAGTATAGCACCATATTCGCGAATACTTTGAACTTCGTAAAATTCGATTTACGAATATTCGTATTTTTTATTTTAGTTTCCACCTTACAGATTACATTGATCTGTACTCTGTCAACTACAGTCATCACCCCCCACTGTATCTCGATTGATTCCCAAAAGTCCAAAAGCTCAGATCTTACTCACATTGCCTAGAAAGTGATTGAGGCGCGAATCTTTGTAAGGCGATTTTATTAGCGCACAGGCGAATATCGGCACGTCCCAGAACAGAGGCAAAGGGCTTTGCATTCATACTGTATGAAACTCGCGAGATTCAAACTTTATTTTCCTTTTTTTAGTACGCGAACACCCGTTGCCCCCAGACACACGCACATATAATAAAGGTTTCCACACACGCACACCTACACGCACACACACCCATGGCCCGCCGGGTGTTCTCGGCCGAGGAGGCATACGCCCAGATTGCCTCCGACTCCGAGAGCCCCGATGAGGATGACCCCACGTTCCTTTTGTCATCTGCATCCTCCTCATCATCATCGGATGACGATGAGCCACCAAGGCGGCGGAGACGCCGCCAGGCGGAGCCAGGGGCCACACATGCTAGGGATCCTGTGGCCCACCCTAGTACGAGCCGCCCTGGGGTTCGTACTGGTTTCCCGGCCCACCAAATAAGTTCACCGGAGCCCCCTGCCGATGAACTTAGCTGGTGTCCCCCAGTGGACTTTGAGCCTGAGATTCCGGATTTCGCTGGCAATCCTGGAATCCAGATTCCCACAGTGGGGTTTACTGAAATAGACTTTTTTAGTTATTTTTTCAGTAACCCACTGGTGAATTTGATGGTGGAGCAGACGAATCTGTACGCCCAACAGTTCGTCGCTCAAAACCCAGGCTCATTTTTGGCTAGACCCGGTGGCTGGACGCCGGTCAGTGCAGCCGAAGTGAGGACATTTTGGGGCCTCGTGCTGCATATGGGTCTAGTCCAAAAACCCAGTGTCAGGCAATACTGGAGTGGGGACGTCCTATACCAGACCCCACTGTACAGTATGGTCATGACACGTCCCCGGTTTGAGGCCATCCGGAAATGTCTGCATTATTCCGATAATGCAGCATGTCCACCCCGAGGTGATCCTGCCTATGACCGGCTGTATAAGATACGGCCGGTCATCGACCACTTTGGGGCCACATTTCAGCAGGCCTACGTACCTGGAAGGGAGGTCGCGGTTGATGAGTCTCTCGTTGCGTTCAAGGGGAGACTCAGTTTCCGCCAATACATTCCCACAAAGCGGGCGAGGTATGGCGTGAAGCTATACAAAATTTGTGAGAGTACCTCAGGGTACACTTACAAATTTCGTGTGTACGAGGGGCGAGATTCCCGTATTCAACCCCCAGAATGTCCCCCCACTCTGGGTGTTAGCGGGAAACTCGTGTGGGACCTTATGCACCCACTGCTGGATAAGGGTTACCACTTGTACGTGGATAACTTTTATACCAGCATTCCCTTGTTCAGGTCCCTTGCCGCCAGATCCACGTTCGCTTGTGGGACCGTGCGGAAAAATCAGCGCGGCCTCCCTGCCCACCCCCTCCAGGTACCTATCCCCAGGGGTGAGACCCGTGCACTTACCAGTGGAAACCTGTTGCTGGTCAGGTATAAGGACAAGAGGGATGTCCTTATGCTGTCCACAATCCACGGTAACAGCACCACCCCAGTCTCTGTGCGAGGTACCACGGCAACGGTCCTCAAGCCCGATTGTATCGTCGACTACAATCGGTATATGGGAGGAGTTGATCTCTCTGATCAAGTCCTCACGCCATATAATGCCATGCGCAAAACCCGGGCATGGTACAAAAAAGTTGCGGTCTACATGGTGCAGGTTGCCATGTACAACTCTTTTGTACTATCCCGAAGCGCTGGCAGCACAGGGACATTCCTCCAATTCTATGAGGCAGTCCTCAAAGACCTGATCTTTTCGGATCGGGAAAGAGCAGGCCGGAGTACCTCGGGAACTGGAGGCGCCCGGATCGTCCCTGGCCAACACTTTCCAGGTGTGGTCCCCCATACTGGAAAGAAGGGACGAACCCAAAAAAGATGCAGAGTGTGTCACAAGAGGGGGATACGGAAGGACACCACCACTCAATGTGACACGTGCCCCGATCATCCGGGCCTCTGCGTTATCGATTGCTTCAGGGAGTATCACACTTCCATGGAGTACTAAATTTTTATAATCCCCAACAGTCCACTAGAGAACATAAAACACTATGGCTCTTAGACTTTGGAGACACAGAAACAATTTTTTTCCCCCAAAAAAATATTAGTTTTAGAGCAGGCATCCTCAAACTGCGGCCCTCCAGATGTTGTAAAACTATAACTCCCAGCATGCCCAGACAACCTACAGCCATCAGCAGGGCATGGTGGGAATTGTAGTTTTACAACATCTGGAGGGCCGCAGTTTTAGGATGCCTGCTTAGTGTCTCCAAAGTCTGAGAGCCATACATATTGGGCATCGTCGCGTGCGTAAAAGTCGTCGCTATAAAAATAACATTTGACCAAACGCCTCGAATGAACGGTGTTAATAATATAAAACAAAAACGGTGCCAAAACACCCATTTTTGGGCAAAATTTCAATTTGAATCCCTTTTGCCGGTAATAAAGCAAGGGTTAACAGCCAAACAAAACTCAATATTTATGGCCCTGATTATGTAGTTTGCAGAAACACCCCATATGCGGTCGTAAATGGCTATATAGCCGCACGGCAGGGCATAGAACGAAGGGAACTCCATACGGTTTCTGGAAGGCAGATTTTGATGGACAGTTTTTTTTTTGACACCATGTCCCATTAGAAGCCCCCCTGATGTAGCCTAGACTAGAAACTCCAAAAAAGTGACCCCATCTAAGAAACTACACCCCTCAAGGTATTCAAAAGTTACTTTACAAACTATGTTAACCCTTTAGGTGTTCCACAAAACTAAATAGCGAATGTAGAAACATTTTTAGAATTTAATTTTTTTGTTACATTGCCTCAAAAAAGAGTAATATAGAGCAACCAAAAATCATATTTACCCCTAAAATAGTCCCAAAACAACAACCACCTTATCCTGTAGTTTCCTAGATGGGGTCACTTTTATGGAGTTTCTACTCTAGGGGTGCATCAGGGGGCTTGAAAGGGTACATGGTGTAAATAAACCAGTCCAGCAAAATCTGCCTTCCAAAAACCATATGACGTTCCCCTCCTTCTATGTCCTGCCGTTTGGCCAAACAGTAGTTTACGACCACATTATAGGGTGTTTCTGCAAACTACAGAATCAGGGCAACCCATTTTGAGTTTTGTTTGGCAGTTAACCCTTGTTTTACTCCTGGAAAAAATTGATTATATTGGAAAATTTTCCCAAAAATAGAAATTTCTAAATTGTTTCTCCATCTGCCATTAACTCTTGTGGAACACCTAAAGGGTTAACAAAGTTTGTAAACCCAGTTTTGAATACCTTGAGGGGTGTACTTTCTTAGATGGAGTCACTTTTTTGAAATTTCTATTCTAGGGGTGCAACAGGGGGCTTCAAATGGGACATGGTATAAACAAAACCAGTCCTGCAAAATCTGCCTTCCAAAACCCATATGATGTTCCCCTCCTTCTATGTCCTGCCGTTTGGCCAAACAGTAGTTTACGACCACATATAGGGTGTTTCTGCAAACTACAGAATCAGGGCAACCCATTTTGAGTTTTGTTTGGCAGTTAACCCTTGTTTTACTCCTGGAAAAAATTGATTATATTGGAAAATTTTCCCAAAAATAGAAATTTCTAAATTGTTTCTCCATCTGCCATTAACTCTTGTGGAAGACCTAAAGGGTTAATAAAGTTTGAAAAAACATTTTTGGGAGGTTTCTATTATCTAAGCCTCACAATATGACTGCAAACCTGAACTGGTCCATAAAAAGTGGGATTTTGAAGATTTCTGAAAAATTACAAAATTTGCTTCTAAACTTCTAAGCCTTGTAACATCCCCAAAAAATAAAATATCATTCCCAAAATGCTACACACATGAAGTAGACATATGGGGAATGTAAAGCCATCACAATTTTTGGGGGTATTACTATGTATTACAGAAGTAGAGAAACTGAAACTTTGAAATTTGCTAATTTTTAAAAAAATTGGTAAAAATTGTATTTTTTTGTGCAAAAAAATTAACTTTTTTGACCCAATTTTAGCAGTGTCATGAAGTACAATATGTGACGAAAAAACAATCTCAGAACGGCCTGGGTAAGTCAAAGCGTTTTAAAGTTATGAGCACTTAAAGGGACACTGGTCAGATTTGCAAAAAAATGGCCAAGTCCTTAAGGTGAAATAGGGCTGAGTCCTTAAGGGGTTAAGGTGCCAAAATTATAAAAAAAAATTTTTTACTTTTTTTATTTTTTATTACTAGCCATTTCTTCTTTAACTGCTTAGGAAGGTTGTATAAAAATGTATGGCTTTCTTATTGTTCTAATATATATTTAATAACCCATCTATGCTGTTTTGTTATGTAAACTAATTTGCATAAATATGCATATTAGCCTACTTTCCATCATGGACAGCGCCATCTATTGGATACATAGTCTTATGTCCTACAGCAGTGGTGGCGAACCTATGGCACGGGTGCCAGAGGCGGCACTCAGAGCCCTCTGTGGGCACCCACACCCTGGAAAAAGTCTATGGTGTACCAATATGCTTAGCCTTTTCCTGCCATTCATCAGCACCGGGCGCACTATGAACAGCACAGGCAGCGCACTGAATGCAGACAGGCTATTTTAGCTAAATGATAAAGTACATGGTAGATAGACTATATTGGACTGTAGTATTCAGGCTAAATTGCCGTGTTGGCACTTTGCTATAAATAAGTGGGTTTTGGGTTGCAGTTTGGGCACTTGGTCTGTAAAAGGTTTGCCATCACTGTCCTACAGTCTGCAGACTATTATCAATTTCCTCATGGACAGTGCCATCTATTAGATCCATAGTCTTATGTCCTGCAGAGATGGGAAGTTCGGATCTTCGATTCATGAATCGAATCTTCGGCTCATTCGCTGAGCTAACAAGAAGCAAGTGAACCGAAGCTTAGGTTGTGCAATGCGCATTCGCGGAAGCTTCGATTCACTTGCTGACTCTGCTCTTGGTCTGAGTCAGGAAGTTTATTCTTTAAAACCCTGTGTGTAAGGGTCCATTCACACGTCCGTGGTGTGTTGCGGACCTGCAAATTGCGGCTCTGCAACACACCCGGCCAGCACCCGCTATAGAAATGCTTATTCTTGTCCGCAGTTGCAGACAAGAATAGGACATTCTATCTTTTGCTGAGCTGCGGACCGGAAGTTCGGGGCCGTGCTCCACAAATGCGGAAGCGGAGAGCACATAATGTGCTCTCCACTTCAGGTCCGGGCCAATAGAGAATGAATGGGTCCGCACCCATTCCGCAAAATTGCGGAACAGGTGCTGACCCTTTTGCGGACGTGTGGATGGAGCCTAAATGTGTCATTATCTAGCCCACTGTGGGGAAAAAAAAATGAATTTAACACTGGGGTAAACAATATAATATATATATTTTAAAAAAAATACATCTCTTTCAATAGCTGCTGGTTATAGAGATGAATTGCATTCAGATTTTTTTTAGTTACTATTTTTACTTGCGTTATCGTTCTTCGCTTTCGCGATTGTGAAGGGAGCGGTAGCGTTGCTACATCTGTAGCTACAAAAAATTATAAAACGCAAGAAAAATTATACAAGTGTGGCATCGTTGGAACTGTACTGACCCGGAGAATGAAGATAACAGGTCAATTTTACCGCATAGTGTAAAAAATAAATAAAATAAAAACATTAAAACCTTTATCAGAATTGCATTTTTTCACAATTCTAAACCATTAGAATTTTCTTTTTTTCGCTCCCTACTACATGGTATGCAACCGGAAATGGTGCCATTAGAAAGTACTTGTAAACTTGTCCCACAAAAAATAAGCCCTCATAAGGCTATGTGAATGGAAAAATAAAAAAGTTAGGACTATGGGAAGGCAGAGAGTTAAAAACGAAAAAGCAAAAATGGAAAATCCAAGAGTCCTTAAGGGGTTAATTTCCAAATGAAATGCAAAATTTACTTTCATCTGAGAACAAGACATTGGAACTCTGAGCAACAGTCCTTTCCCTCCTTAGCCCCGGTAAGACACTTCTGACGTTGTCTCTGAGTTGTGAGTGGCTTGACACAAGTAATGCGACAGTTGTAGCCGATGTCCTGTATATGTCTGAGTGTGGTAACTCTTGAAGCACTGACTCCAGCCACAGTCCACTTCTTGTGAATCGCTCCAAAATTCTTGAATGGGCTTTTCTTGTCAATTCTTTCAAGCTGGTGGTAATCCCTGTTGCTTATGCACCTCCCTCTACCACACATTTTCCTTCCACTTAACTTTCCATTAATGTGTGTGGATGCAGCACTCTGTGGACAGTCAGCTTCTTTACCAATGCCCTTTTGTAGGGTGTCCATGATTGTCCTCTAGCAGTCTTAGCCATGACAGTGGCAGGTGTTTTGAGTTGATTAGCTGACTTGAGTGTGACACTATGAGTCTCCAATATTGAACTTTTTAAAAATTATTCTAATTTTCTAAGATACTGATTTCTGGGTTTTTATTAGCCACAATCCACAATCATCAACATTAAAATAAATACACACTTCAAACAGATCACACTGTGCTTAATGAATCTACATGATGCAAGTGTTTCACTTTTTAAATTGAATTACTGAAATAAATTACTGTAACTTTTCAATGATATTCTAATTTATTAGATGCACCTGTATAAAGTTTGCTAAAGTTCCACATTGCCTTGCTTCACAACAGCATGTATAAGCTTGTGACAAAAAGCACCTGATCAAAGTCATTATAGGAGCATGAAGCAAAAGGTGGAGAAGTAATTCTAAATAAAACGGTATTATAGCTACCTTACACGATAAATTTTGTGCTGCAGATTTGCATTTTATGAAGACATATGTTTTTGAATGAATTGACAAACAAGAAGAGAAGAAAATATTTCCCAAAATGTGTTTTGGGTCCGATTTAGTCAAAGCAGCCAGATAATTTGATGCAGTCTGAATAAATTTTGCCCAAATTGAAAGTGCCTTAATTGCCCTGAAAAGTTGCATATGAAACTCTGAGATCTCCTAGCACTGTATCTAAAGGTATCCTGTCATGTTCATAAATGCCAAGACAGCATTAATAATGACAAGGTGACAGTGATATATACAGCTATGGGGAAAATCATGGTAGCTGGTGGTAACAACTAGCCTGTTTAATAACATCCTGCACTAATTAATTAAGGTGCAGACAACCTTCATGTGGTGAGTGGGCTTATGCTTTTTGATCAAAAGATATACAGGGTGGCCCATGAAAAAGTAGCCACCCTACAGTTATAGTATGACAAGATGAACAAGCAAGTGGATTGTTTTTTATTTTTTATTTCCTACAAGTCACAAAAGATGCTGAAAGTGGTCCCCGTTCACACTTATGCAACTTTGGGCACGTTGGCTGATACTGTTTGCAGCTCTTCAACAGTGATGCTGCAGAAGAAAAAATGTCCTGCTTTTTCCAATAAAATGGGGGAACATTCCGCACCTCACGGAAGTCACTGGCACGGGTTAACGGAGGAGCGAACTGTGAGCAAGAGGTTATGGCCATCACGTTCCCCAGACTTGTCCACGTAAGATTTTTATTTGTGGGGAAATTTAAAACAGAAAGTGTCCATTAACAATCCACATCCCCTGGATGAACTGAAGGAAAACATCACAAACACTGTCCACAGCATAACTGCTAAAAAGCTGCAAGCAGTATCAGCCAACATAATCCGACCTGCATAGATGTGAACGGGGACCACTTTCAGCATCTTTGTGACTTGTGGATAATTTAAAAAAATTATCCCTTTGCTCTATCTTGCCTTGTGTAAAGTATGTAGATTATGGCACTGAATGCTATTGCAAATTCAAATATGACCCCTGCCGCTCATCACTATTAAATAAAAGTGGATTTATTAAATAAACGGCAGAACAGTCCAAACCGGTAAGCATATACAGGTAAACGCCAAGGGGACAGCCAGTGACCAGGCCAAAGTTCATATGCGCAGTATTAGTCCGTGTAACGTGGTACCTAGGAATGAGACGTCAGGATTTCCAGGGTCCGATCAAAGGTCATACATGAGACAAACTGTTCAGCAAAGATGAGGTATCCAGATGCAGTCTATAGAGATAAATCGAGGAAGGCAGAGATCATGCACAGGTAAGTCTGGGATAATATGAACTGCAACATACACCCGGGTTGTCAAAACAACAGTGGGCACTGACCAGCCAAGGAGATCACCTTTTAAGTACCTGCTAGCCAATCACGAAGTGCCATGTGTCTATTCCTCATAGGTCATATAATGATCCAAATCGCTGACACTTGTGCAGCCTAGGCACTCTTATATCTGGTCCACACAGTTGGTAAAGCGACAATATTTTATTAATGACAATAGTCAACATTCATAGAGGTTAATAGCAGTACATAAACATTCTATGCCCTATCTAAAATTATACTCTTACAATAAAATTGCTATAAAAATAAAAAGATAAAATAGGATATTTATATTTATATGGAAGAACTTCAATCCACTGAAATAGCTGATATGGTAGGAAGGTCAGGAGATCTGATAGATGCAAGACCAGGTGTGGAACCTAGATCTGTTCCAACTGCCTGTATATAGTGGATCAGCTACGGCAGTGGTGAAGACCGAATACCGAGTTAGTCCCCAAGGAATAAATATAGGTGATGTGAAACTAAAGATAAAGAATAGAACGTGAATATAAATGCCCTGGTCAGGGTATATAACAAAGTGCACTAATATGCATCTAAATGCAAATAAAGCAATCAATAACACTACAATTCAGTGAGTACGTGTACATTCATGAAAATATATAATGGTGATTGGAGACCAGCATAGGTCGATCCTCAAACCACTTTATAAAATCCGCAAGTGTCTCTGGAAATTTAAAAATAGCAGGAGATTTGCAATAGTGGATCCACACAGTTCTTATGCAATAGCACGGGGTTAAAGTCCACCAGGTTTCAGCAGAGACTATCCAAGGCCTGGTATGTCTCAGTATAACAGAATAATGTTGCAACAGTCAGTATACATGTAGCAGTATTAATAATGACTTACTTTCATTAAGTCCTGCCGTCAACCGTGGCGTCCCACGTGATGTAGATAGCAGATAAAGGAGTCTTACTGCCGCTTGGAACGACTGCACGATCCGGTCTAATGATCTTTGGATCTTCAGTCCTCACTCCAAGCGCTGACCGTGCTATGCTGTGAATGCAGGCTGTATTCACTTGATTGGAATGGATGTTCCACCTGCAGTTCGGTCACACCCTTAGGTAGCTGCACGATAGCTCAAGGCCGCAGTTCCTTTGGTTTTCTTTAAAAGCGCTTATTCGATCCGGACCAATTTAACAAATTTTATAGTTTGTAGTTGTCCGGTTTTAGTCAGCTCCAATGTCCTCCACGCCAGACGCGTTTCGAAGGTTTTCTTCCTTCTTCCTCAGTGGCTGTATGATGCATTTATATTCACGTTCTATTCTTTATCTTTAGTTTCACATCACCTATATTTATTCCTTGGGGACTAACTCGGTATTCGGTCTTCACCACTGCCGTAGCTGATCCACTATATACAGGCAGTTGGAACAGATCTAGGTTCCACACCTGGTCTTGCATCTATCAGATCTCCTGACCTTCCTACCATATCAGCTATTTCAGTGGATTGAAGTTCTTCCATATAAATATAAATATAAATATCCTATTTTATCTTTTTATTTTTATAGCAATTTTATTGTAAGAGTATAATTTTAGATAGGGCATAGAATGTTTATGTACTGCTATTAACCTCTATGAATGTTGACTATTGTCATTAATAAAATATTGTCGCTTTACCAACTGTGTGGTCCAGATATAAGTGTGCCCATTCTTTTTTATATTACAATTGTTTTTTTGGTGGTCGGGGTACGACATCAGACTGGTGCACCTTGCCACCTTGAATCAGGGGTGAGCCGTCCTTTTCTCTATCTTTTCAACTTGTGCAGCCTAGACTGGTCCTTAGTGACTTAACCCATGCCTGCCCTCTAATCTACTAGAATCTACTTACAGGCATTTTCCCCGTCAGTGGCCGGTGTAGTGAATAAGATGTGCGTACATTCGGCCACATATTCTTTGGCAAACTTCCTCTCGAGCATGCACACGGACGCTAGAGCAGCCCAGTATGAATACATGATCGAGTTGGCACGGACGCCAGAACGGAACCCGCAGGTAATACTGGAGACAGGACCGGCCGCTGGGTGCCCACCACCAGTCCAGTCAATCTGCCTCCAAGACCCCAGCGGTCTTCCCCTCCGACGACCATGCGGTCGCACTACTGCGTCTGCCTGTAAAAGGAGTCGGAACCGAAGATTCCCATGGCACATGCATGACCTGTCCCACTATTCCAATGGGGTCCCCCGCAGGCCGAGCCCCATGAGGAGCCCTAGGGGCCACAGTGGATCGCAGAACAGGAGCGTGTCCTACAGTCGCACAATGACAAAGTGTGGAGATGGCAGCAGCATCAGGAGGCCGCAGAGTCACAGAGTGGCAAAGTGACATAGAGTGGAGGTGAAGGCAGCATCAGGAGGCTGCAGAGTGGCACAATGGCAGAGTGTGGAGGTGGCAGCAGCATCAGGAGGCCACAGAGTGGCAAAGTGACATAAAGTGGAGGTAGAAGCAGCATGAGGAAACCACAGAGTGGCAAGGTGACAAAGTGTGAAAGTGGGTGGCAATACCAGTACCCGCTGAATATGGTGGGTAAAAGAAGGAGCACTTGGCATCAGATGTGTGGCATTATGCGGGTGGCAGTATCAGAATAGTAGCTGAGGCAGGTAGCCAGAAGGAACCAGTCTCTTTTGTCAAAGTGTTGGTGTGGCACCATGGATGATCTATAGGGTTGAGATGACCCATGGATGTTTGGGTTCGCCGGGTTTAGCCGAAGTCAATGGGAACCAGAACTTTGGTGCATTAAAATGGCTGTAAAATAGTCATATCGAGGGTTAGAGGAATGCAAAAGTAAGAAAAATGGGGGTTAGAGCAGGGCAATTGCCCTGCAAACAAATGTGGATAGGGAAATGACTTAAAATAACATAGAATATAAAAAAATAATAATAATAATCTTAAACTAGGAGGCGGAGGTCAAAGTGGAGTAGGAGGTTGAGGAGGCGGTGGACGTGGTGGTGTAGGTGGAAGCTGCGGTGGATGATGAGGCGGTAGCCAACACTGTTTTTGGTGTTGTTTTATTTTTGTTAGTTTTTTCCTATTTATTTTTTTATTTTTTTATAAATTTGGGAAGACCCCAAAACATTGGGAACTAGAAATGAGAATGCAAAGAGAAAGTGCGCTGGAGTCTAACAATGGCTGGGTGCAGCCGATATACTTGTCTATTCATCACAAGCAGGCCCGGTGCTATAATAAGGTAAACCAAGCGACCACCTTAGGGCGCTGAGAAGGTGGGGGGCGGAAAAATGAAACTTTTTTTCTTTTTTTCATTAATCACTTGCATGCCGCCGGCCTCCAGCGGCTGTTCTCCTCTGTGTGTTGGTCCTCATATCTTCTCTCTGGGCTCCCGAGTCCTGACAAGTTGTTTGAGGACCTTTCCCACTCTGCCAGCCAATCAGTGGCTGCAGCTGTGTCATGTGTCAGGGCAGTGATTTCTGGGAAAAGGTCCTCAAAGAGGGAGGGGGAGACATGTGACATAGAGGTGTAATGTGACATGGGGGGGAGAGAAATGTGACACAAAGGGGGTGATGTAAAAAGCAGGGAGTGATGTGACATGGAGGGGGAGAAATGTCACATTTCTCCCCCCATGTCACATCCACCCTCTGTCACATTTCTCCCCCTCCATGTCACATTTGAACCCCCTCCATGTCACATTTGAACCCCCTCCATGTCACATTTGAACCCCCTCCATGTCACATTTCTCCCCCATCCATGTCACATTTCTCATCTCCCTCCATGTCACATCACGCCCTCCTTTTTACATCACCCCCACCGAGTTGGGGGGGGGGGGCGCCAAAATGTAGCTTTGCTTGTGTGTGCAAAAATCCTTGCATCGGCCCTGAGCACAAGGTACGGACAAATTCTGTGGGATCCATGCCTGGTTCATTTTCATGAACGTGAGCTTGTCACGTTGGCTGTGGACAGGCGGCTGCACTTGTCTGCGATCACCCCCCTGCCGTGCTAAACACGTGTTTGGACAATACACTGGCCACAGGGCAGGCCAGCACCTCCCAGGCATAAAGGGCAAGCTCAGGCCATGTGTCCAATTTGGAGACCCAGAAGTTAAATGGGGCAGACCCATCAGTCAGTACGTGTAGGTGTGTGCAGATGTACTGTTCCACCAAAATGCTGCCTCTTGCTATGACGTTCTGTATCAGCTGGTGGTGCTGGTTGTTGTGGCGTGATGACAAAGCTTTTCCACATTTTGGCTATGCTAACCCTCCCTTATGAGGTTCTGGCGGTGTTCCAGCTGCGTTGGTGACTTCCTCCTCCTCTGCCTTCACCTTGTGCTTTCACTGAGCCCCCGCTGTCAGGTGGGAATGCCATATGCAGCGCATCTGCCAGCGTGCGCTTGTACTCGCACATCTTCTGATCACACTCCTTGTAGCAGGGATCCAGCAGGGTGACCACCCAGTAATAAGCACTGTTTAGAATGTGGGCAACTCGGCGGTCATTGCGCAAGTGCTGCAGCATGTAGTCGCTCATGTGTGCCAGTCTGCCCAGAGGCAACGATAAGCTGTCCTCTGTGGGAGGTGTATCATCTGTGTCCTCTATATCCCCCCATCCACACTCCAATGATGCCCATGAGCTTCTTTGGGTGCCATCCGGCTGTGAACACGGTTCCTGATCATCATCATCCTCCTCATCCTCCAGAACTGTGACAGTTGTGTACCTGGTCTCTGTTGGTGCAGAAACCCACCCTCTGAGCCACTTGTGAATGACTGGCCTGATAACTGTGGAAATTACCGTCACCCACCAATGTAACAGATGGATTAACTAGATTTATTTCCCCGTCACATATACAGTGCAGGTGTACCTCACATAAATTATTGGTATACCGTATGCCACCCACCGATGCAACAGTTGGATTAACTAGATTTATTTCACTGCCACGTATGCAGTGCAGGTGTACCCCACACAAACAATTGGTATATGTCACCCACGGATGTAACAGATGGATTAACTAGATTTATTTCCCTGTCACGTATGCAGTGCAGGTGTACCCCACACAAACAATTGGTATATGTCACCCACGGATGTAACAGATGGATTAACTAGATTTATTTCCCTGTCACGTATGTGTAATGCAAGGCACCAATGAAACAGACCAGTGAGGATGAAGTAAAAGGGGTTTATTAAAAAAAATAAACAAAGTCCAGGTAAGCTTCACTGGGCAAACATCAGGCAAACAAAAAAATGAAGGAAAACCAGGAGTAGTCCTGATCCGTGCATAAGTCTCTGTGCAACTTGCCAGGTGAACGGATGCATCACGGAAAGTCCTGGGTACCACTAGAACGGACAGAGTCCCAGCAAATTTTAATCAGTAGCTAGCAGTACTGACCTGCACCTGGATAAGGAGGGATAACAGTGGGCACTAACTGACCTGGGAGGCCAGCTTTTATGTGCCTGCTAACAAATCCCAGGGTGCCAAGTGTCCACTCACCATAGGTCATGATCCTGCCCTACACCTGTATACAAGGCAATTAGACCAATGCCGGCCCCCTAATCTGCTTTGAACTTGCGGCCAGGTGCTATTGCCTTTGTTGGTCGGCAAAGCGCATAAGAAGCGCGTACGTGCGACCACATATCCCCTTGCGAACCCGTTTTCAAACATAAATGCGGATGCATGACAGGCTCCGCAAGAGTACATGAGCGCGTCGACATGGACAACGGAATGGAATCCGCAATAGGCACCGGAGACAAGCTCAGCCACAGTGTACTGCCACTAGCCCGGCCAAGCTGTCCCTGAAAGTCATGGGGTCTTCCCCTCCGGCGCACATGCGAACGCATCCCTGCGTCGGTTCGCAAAGGGGTCGGAGCTGGTGTATCAATGGAGACACGCGTAACCTGTCCCACAGCTCCACGAGGACCATGTTTGGCCACACCAGAGTGCGAGACAGGTGAGGATCTTGCATTACCCCACCCTTGAGGAGGCGGCTCAGAAGACTCCAAGCGAGCTTTCCCAGGATTATCTCTGTGGAAGGCTGCCACCAACTCATCCGCATGCACCTGACGAGCAGGTACCAAACATCTCTCCTCTGGGCCAAAACCCTTCCAGTCTACCAAGTATTGGAGAGACCTCTGGACAAAATGAGAGTCCAAAATCCTATTCACCTCTAACTCTGACACCCCTTGGACCTCCAACAGGCGTGGAATCTGAATGAAGGGGGCGGAGTCGGCCACGATTTGAGAAGTTATACATGAAAGGTGTTCACTTCTCGAATCGACGGTGGAAGAGCAACCTTGTACGAAACTCGGTTAATCCTCTGCGTCACAGGGTATGGACCAATGAATTGAGGATGAAACTTGGAAGATTGCTGACGCAGCGGAATGTTCTGGGTGGAGACCCATACCTGATCTCCCATCTTAAACTTTTGCTCTACAATACGATGATGATCAGCAAATTTCTTCTGTTGCGCCACCGCACTGCAGAGATTCTGCTGAACAAACGACCAAATGGGACATCTATCCTCGATCCATTAATCCACCACCAGTGAATCATTGGAGGGCCCGGCCAGAGAAGAGAGCCTCAGATCCCTGTCCCCCACGCACCTGAATGGAGACATCTTAGTGGAAGCATGCTCAGAGTTGTTATAAGCCACCTCCGCGAAGGGTAGATGTGCGGCCCATTCCTCCTGGCAGTCTGACGCGAAGCACCGGAGATATTGCTCCAGGGTCTGGTTAGTCCTTTCCGTCTGACTGTTGGTCACTGGGTGAAAACAGGAAGAGAAAGACAAATTTATACCGAAGCGGGAGCAGAAAGAACGCCAGAACCGAGAGATGAATTGAACACCTCTATCTGAAACAATATCATCCGGCGCTCCGTGTAATCTAAAGACACGATTCAAAAACAGATTAGCCAATTCTCTGGCCGAGGGCAATCCGGGAAGTGGGATAAAATGGGCCATTTTACTAAAACGGTCCACCGCTACCCAGATTACTGTACTTCCAGAGGACCATGGCAAATCTGTGATGAAGTCCATAGAGGTGTGAGTCCATGGAGCCTGAGGAATGGGCAGTGGGAGAAAAGAACCAGAGGGGGCGGACCGAGATGGTTTACATCGAGCACACACACTGCATGCCTGGATGTAGGCTTTAACATCCACGGACATACTGAGCCACCAAACGTGATGTTTAACAAGGGCAAGTCTTTTCTTAACACCTAGATGCCCTGCAGACTTGAAGTCGTGAAGCTGTTGGATAACCTTGGGCTTGTTAGGCAGACTCTCTGCCTGTGAGACTCTCTGCCTGTGAAGGCTCGAGAAGAGAGGACAAGTCCTCTATTTACTCTGCAGTCCCTAGGGTGGCCAGAAAACATTTAGTGGGAAGAATGGTCTCTGGCTCAGAGCTCAGGATGGAAGCAGCCTCAGGGAAGCAGCGGGTCAGAGCATCTGCCTTCACGTTTTTAGAACCTGGCTTATACGCGAGACGAAAATTGAAGCGGGTAACAAACAATGCCCACCAAGCATGTGTCGGGAGTTGAGTCTCTTGGCAGTCTCTAGGTACTCTAAATTTTTGTGGTCAGTGCAAACCGTAATGGGATATTCCGCACCCTTTAGCCAATGTCTCCACTCTTGAAAAGCCAATTTTATTCCCAGGAGCTCTCTATTGCCAATGTCATAATTATACTCGGCTGGAGAAAGCTTCCGAGAGAAGAAGGCACAGGGATGTAACCTCTCAGGGACCCCAGAACACTGTGAAAGAACTGCCCCAACACCAACCTCGGAGGAGTCAACCTCGAGGACAAAAGGTCAGGAAGTGTCTGGATGAGTAAGGATTGGCGCAGTGCAAAAGGCCTGCTTTAGCGTTTCAAAGGCTCTGTCTGCCTCTCTCGTCCACTTTGAAGGATTAGCTCCCTTCTTAGTGGGGTTAGTGAGAGGTACCACTATCACAGAGAAATTCTTAATAAACTTGCGGTAGAAGTTGGCAAAGCCTAAGAAACGCTGCAGTCCCTTCAGATCTTTAGGCCGAGGCCAATCCAAGACAGCAGAAAGTTTGGATGGATCCATAGCCAATCCCCTTTCTGAGATAATGTACCCCAGAAAAGGCAATTCTGTTACTTCAAACAGACACTTCTCTAGTTTGGAAAAGAGGCGGTTCTCCCTTAGTTTCTGGAAAACCTGACACACGTGTCTCCAATGAGACACTAAATCCGACGAGTAGATTAGTATGTGGTCTAAATAGACAACAACAAATCTACCTAAGAAATCCCTGAGGACATCATTGATGAACTCCTGGAAGACCGCAGGAGCATTACAGAGACCAAAAGGCATAACGAGATACTCGTAATGCCTGCCCCTGGTATTGAATGCGGGCGGGCAGTCCCTGAAGTTTAGGAATTCCTGTCTATCTTCTGTGAAGGAGTCATGCAGAGGAATCTTTAGCTTCACTTGGTGTCTTTCGATCGTGATGAGTAACGTGGAAGCTCCTTGGAGCAGCTGCTGAAGCTCCCCCATCACATTAGACAGTTGCTCCTGGATTTGAGCTGCAGCGACTGACGTCACATTCGGGCGTCGTTGGATTAACACATTAGCTGCTCCTGTTAACTCAGTTAGCTGCTGCTGGATACTTTCCATGGCAACTGTTTGTTGGGCCCACTATTCTGTAATGCAAGGCAACAACAAAACAGACCAGTGAAGATGAAGTATAAGGGTTTATTAACAAAATAAAGTCCAGGTAAACTTCACTGGGCAAACATCAGGCAAACAAAAAATGAAGGAAAGCCAGGAATAGTCCCGATCCGTGCATAAGTCTCTGTGCAATTTGCCAGGTAAACGGATGCGCCACGGAAAGTCCCGGTCCTGGGTCCCACTGGAACAGACAGAGTCCCAGCAAACTTCATTCAGTAGCTAGAAGTACTGACCTGCACCTGGATAAGGAAGTTTAACAGCGGGCACTGACTGACCTGGAGGCCACCTTTTATGTGCCTGCTAACAAATCCCAGGACGCCAAGTGTCCACTCCCCATAGGTCATGAGCCTGCCCTACACCTGTGTACATGGCTTTGGTCTGTCATTAGTCAATTAGACCAATGCCAGCCCCCTAATCTGCTTTGAACTTATGGCCAGGTGCTATTCCCTTCGCTGGTCGGGGAAGCGCATAAGAAGCACGTATGCCCGACCGCATATCCCCTTGCAAATCCATTTTCGAACATAAATGCGGATTGCATGACAGGCTCTGCAAAAGTGTGTGAGCGTGTTGACATGGACACCGGAATGGAATCCGCAATAGGCACCGGAGACAAGCTCGGCCGCAGCGTATTGCCACTAGCCCAGCACAGCTGTCCCCCGAAAGCCATGCGGTCTTCCCCTCCGGCGCACATGCAAACGCATCCCAGCATCGATTCGCAAAGGAGACACTCGTAATCAATGGAGACACCCGTAATCTGTCCCGCAGCTCCACGAGGACCATTTTTGGTCACACTGAAGTGCGAGACAGGTGAGGATCTTGCAGTATGCAGTGCAGGTGTACCCAACACAAACAATTGGTATATGTCACCCACCGAACTAACAGATGGATTAACTAGATCTTTTTCCCTGTCACGTATGCAGTACATGTGTACCCCACATAAACAATTGGTTATGTCACCCACTGATGTAACAGATTAACTAGATTTATTTCTCCATCATGTATACAGTGCAGGTGTACCTCACACAAATGATTGGTCTACCGTATGTCACCCACTTATATAACAGTTGGATTAAGTAGATTTATTTCCCTGCCATGTATGCAGTGCAGGTGTACCCTACACAAACAATTGGTTTGTCACCCACCGATGTAACAGATTAACTAGATTTATTTCCCAATTACGTATGCAGTGCAGGTTTACCCCACACAAATACCGTATTTTTCGCCCTATAAGACACCCCGGCCTATAAGACGCACCTAGGTTTTGAGGAGGAAAATAGGAAAAAAAATATTTATAACCAAAAGGTGTACTTTTGGTGGCTTTTGAATTAATGGTGGTCTGTGCATGACACTATTATGGGGGATCTGTGGATGACGCACTGTCATGTGCGGGATCTGTGGATGGCACTGTTATGGGGGATCTGTGGATGGCACTGTTATGGGGGATCTGTGGATGGTACTGCTATGGGGTGGGAGATCTGTGGATGGCATTGTTATGGGGTGGGGGGAATCTGTGGATGGCATTGTTATGGGGTGGGGGTTCTGTGGATGGAACTGTTATGGGGGATCTGTGGATGACACTGCTATATATGTGTCATCCACAGATCCCCCTCATAACGGTGTCCCCCAATACACCGGCCCTCTGCTCACCGAAGCATTTATTATAAACATGAATCCTTATCCTGTTATCAAGTTTAACTAACGCTGCACTCTCCCATGTTCCCCTGTATCCCCACAGCACTTATGAACAAGCCTCAATAGCAGGCAGAGTGGACGGCATCAGTAACGTCACTCACTGACATTGCGCGTCTGCTCTGACTGCTTCATTCATAAAGTGGGGGGAGTAGGCGCTCGACGTCAGTGTGTGACATTACTGCTGCCATCCGCTCTGCCTGCTATTGAAGCTTGTTTGTAAGTGCGGTGGGGATACAGGGGAACATGGGAACATGGGAGAGCGCAGCGTTAATTAAACTTAATAACAGGATAAGGATTGATGTTTGTAAATACTTCAGTGAGCGGCGGGTCCAGGTGTAAGAGTACAGTGACTGCACCGGACCCCGCCCCTAGTTTCGGACTCCAGATCCTCCTCTCTCCCGGCTCATACATGGCAGTCTGCGATGTAAAATGGAAGCATTCGCCCCATAAGACGCAGGGGCATTTTCCTTCCGCTTTTGGGGGGGAAAGTGCGTCTTATGGGGTGAAAAATACGGTAATTGGTATATCGCCCACGGATGTAACAGATGGATTAACTAGATGTATTTCCCTGTCACGTATGTGCAGGTGTACCCAACATAAACAATTGGTATGTCACCCACTGATGTAACAGATGGATTAACTAGATTTATTTCCCTGTCACGTATGCAGTGCAGGTGCACCTCCACACAAACAATTTGTATATGTCACCCACCGCACTAACAGATGGGTTAGCTATTATAATTTGTGTCAGGGGTACAAAGATGGTGCATTGCAACCAACAGCAAAAAATCGCCATAGGTCGCCCACAGAATTAACAGCCAGATTAATTATTAAATGTCTGTGTCAGAGGTGCCAAGATGGTGAATTGTACCCACAAAAGATCGTTGCAGGTCACCCGCAGAATTAACAGACAGAATATTTAATATATTTCTGTATCAGGGGTGCCAAGCTGGTGCATTGCACATACAAAAAAATAATCACTATAAGTCAGCCACAGTATAAATTACACTTTCACTCACTTCAGCTGCCTGCTTCCTTTCCCTGCAATACTCAGAGCTGATGGGCGGTGCTACACGTGATCCAGCTTTTCTAGAGGTTGGATCACATGATGCATGGGCCAATTACAGCCATGCCATTAGTAGGCATGGCTTTGATGGTTTCTAAGTTGCTACAGCTTAAAAGCTTGTTTATTGGTTGCCCTGCAACCTTTTAACAAGCTTTATTAAATGCAAGAACACCAAACTCGAACCTGAACTTTTCCTGAACTTTACAGTACGGGTTCGCTCAACACTAATGATCTAGTCTGATGCATCAGGAATTGGTGAGTGAAAATCCTGGCTGATCCACGCCTGATTCATCTTCACAAAGGTCAGTCTCTCCACATTTTGGTCAGGTGACTTCTCCTTGGGGTAACTATGGCCCTGATGCACTAAACACCCGCTCTGAGACCACAATACTGACCAGACAGGAATGCTTTTCCAGGGCAAACTCTGCTAGTTGTGGCCACAAATCCATATTTGCTGCCCAGTAGTCCAGTGGATCTTCAATGTTGGGTGGAAGGGTGCTGTCCAAGTATGCCACCGCCTGCTGGTTCAGGTCCTGCTCCAGGTCTACCTGCTGCTGCTGGTGAGTAGTTTCTTCACTATGCGGTTGAAGAAAGGTACTCATCAGCGACTGTAGACTCAGGCTGCTGCTGATGGAGCTGGTACTGCTCCTGCCACCTAACCCCTCCCCAGCAGCCATGGCAGTGGAAAGTAAGCGCAGATGGCTACACCAATCAGACCTGGACGCTGGACCACCACATCGGAGCCACTGTTGTCCCAGGCCACTTTATGGCGATGCTGCATATGTTGATGCAGGGCAATAGTGCCAACATTGGCATCCTGGCCACGCTTCACTCTCTGCCCACAAATTCTACATACGGCCACGTAAACCTCCTCCGGCGGCTTTAAAAAAAAAACTGCCACACTGCCGAGTAGGTGATTTTACCCCCAAGACTGTGCACTGACTGACTTCTACCTCTGCAACCTCCTTGAGCCCCTGCACCATTACTTCCAAGGCAGGTAGACTCCCGCAAAGCGGGTGGTCTACACCAGGCACATTTGACTCCCGACCTCCCACTGCTGCCACCCTGCTGACTCCTGGCCGCGCTAAAAACTTGCTGGCTCCACCGCTGGCTCATGGACAAGCTGCCACCCTCTTCCTCTGATGATGATGAAGCCCCTCTCTGCCTGACCTACTGTTAGATCAAATAACCAAATGTAAGATCAAATATTTTTTATTTCGCCACTAATACATAGCAAACAGAATATATCACTGCACCACTGAAAGGCAATTTGGCCCTCAACAGATAAGTACAACTATGAACGTTGAATATATTTGTAATAGAGGGCAAAGTGGGCTGTAAAATATCTCACAGCACTGCTGAATGGCAATTAGGCCCAAGTCTATTTCTATTTTTACACAAAAGGCTTTTCTACAGAGAAGTACAATTATGAACGACAAATATAATTGTATTTCACCACTAATACACAGCAAAGTGGGCTATAAAATATCTCACTGCACCGCTGAACAGCAATTAGGTCCATGTTTTTTTCTATTTTTACACAAAAGGCTTTTCAACAGATAAGTACAAATATGAACGGCGAATATATATGTATTTTGCCACTAATACACGGCAGAGTGGGCTGTAAAATATCTCACTGCACCGCTGAACGGTAATTAACCACTTTAGCCCCCCTCTAGCTTGTCAAACCTCCCAGGGAGCCAGTAGTGGGATGAGGAACCCACTGGCAGTAAGCAGCTGACAGACCAGAACGCGGTACAAGTTTAGGGATAATCCAAGAGAGGTAGTCAATGTCCAATCCGGGTCGAGGCAGGCAGCGAAGGTTCAAGGCGGAAGACAGTCCAGGAGTCAGTAGCCGGGAAGGATACAAAGAAACAATAGGCAATAGGAGGATCTGCAGGGAGGCTAGGTGTTCACCATAAGGTGGAATAACTCAGCAATGAGCCAGAGCTCAGGCCAGGTCTTTATAGCCAGGAAAGGTAGGAACCACCCTCCCGAGGAACCAAAGGCAGGTGAGGAAGATGGACAGTGTGTACTGGGAGCCTCCCCCAGCAAGGCTCACACCTGACAGACAGATAATGCAGGAACGCTATGCACCCGGGAATGCGCGCGCAGCCTGTGTACTGCGCACACGCCGCGCACCCACACCTCGGGCACCAGATGTTCTACCGAGCTGAAGGGGAACCCGTGCCCTGCGCCGTGCCCGCAGTCCCAGACTAGGGGTAATACCCCCTGCTTCCTGACATGGCTTAAACCCCCTTAATGACAAGACCACTTTTTACAATTCTGCACTACACTACTTTCACAGTTTATTGCTCAGTTATACAACTTACCACCCAAATTAATTTTACCTCTTTTTCTTCTCACTAATAGAGCTTTCATTTGGTGGTATTTCATTGCTGCTGACATTTTTACTTTTTTTGTTATTAATCAAAATTGACTGAAATGTCTGCAAAAAAATGACATTTTTCACTTTCTGTTGTAAAATTTTTCAAATAAAACTACATTTATATATAAATATTTGTCTAAATTTGTCTAAATTTATTGTTCTACATGTCTTTGATAAAGAAAAATGCAATAAGTGTATATTTATTGGTTTGCGCAAAAGTTAGTGTTTACAAACTATAGTACAAAAAATGTGAATTTACGCATTTTTAAGCAGCTCTGACTTTCTGAGCACCTGTCATGTTTCCTGAGGTTCTACAATGCCTAGACAGTAGAGACACGCCACAAATGACCATTTCGGAAAGTAGACACCCTAAGGTATTCGCTGATGGGCATAATGAGTTCATGGAAGTTTTAATTTTTTTGTCACAAGTTAGCGGAAAATTATTATTATTATTATTATTATTATTATTATTATTATTTTCTTTTCTTACAAAGTCTCATATTCCACTAAGTTGTGACAAAAAATAAAATTTTACATGAACTCACCATACCCCTCACAGAATACCTTGGAGTGTCTTCTTTACAAAATGGGGTCACTTGTGGGGTATTTATACTGCCTTTGCATTTTAGGGGACCTAAAACATGAGAAGTAGTTTGGAATCCAAATTCGTAAAAAATGCCCTGTGAAATCCTAGGAGCTCTTTAGAATTTGGGCCCCTTTGCGCACCTAGGCTGCAAAAAAGTGTCACACATGTGGTATCGCCGTACTCAGAAGTAGTAGGGCAATGTGTTTTGGGGTGTATTTTTACATATACCCATGCTGGCTGAGAGAAATATCTCTGTAAAAGACAACTTTTCCCATTTTTTTTATACAAAGTTGTCATTTTACAGATATATTTCTCTCACCCAGCACGGGTATATGTAAAAATAAACCCCAAAACACATTGCCCTACTTCTCCTGAGTACGGCGATACCACATGTGACACATTTTTGCAGCCTAAGTGCGCAAAGGGGCCCAAATTCCAATGAGTACCTTTTAGGACGGCATTTTTAGGCATTTGGATTCTAGACTTCTTCTCATGCTTTAGGGCCCCTAAAATGCCAGGGCAGTATAAATACTCCACATGTGACCCCAATTTGGAAAGAAGACACCCCAAGGTATTCCGTGAGCGGCATGGCGAGTTCATAGAATATTATTTATTTTTTTGGCACAAGTTAGCGGAAATTGCTTTTATTTTTTTCTATCAAAGTCTCCCTTTCCGCTAACTTGTGACAAAAAGTTCAATCTTTCATGGACTCAATATGCCCCTCAGCGAATACCTTGGGGTGTCTACTTTCCGAAATGGGGTCATTTGTGGGGTGTGTTTACTGTTCTGGTTTTAGGGGCTAAATTGTGAGCAACCCTGTAAAGCCTAAAGGTACTCGTTGGACTTTCGGCCCCTTTACGCACCTAGGCTGAAAAAAACACATGTGGTATCGCCGTACTCAGGAGAAGTAGGGCAATGTGTTTTGGGGTGAATTTTTACATATACCCATGCTGGGTGAGAGAAAAATCTCTGTAAATTGACAACTTTGTATAAAAAAAATTAAAAAGTTGTCATTTGCAGAGATATTTCTCACACACAGTATGGGTATATGTATAAAATACACCCCAAAACACATTGCCCTACTTCTTCTGAGTACGGCGATACCGCAAGTGTGACACTTTTTTGCAGCTTAGGTGCGCAAAGGGGCCAAAATTCCAATGAGTACCTTTTAGGAGGGGATTTCTAGGCATTTGGATTCCAGACTTCTTGTCACACTTTAGGGCCCCTAAAATGCTAGGGCAGTAGAAATACCCCACATGTGACCCCATTTTGGAAAGAAGACACCCCAAGGTATTCCGCGAGGGACATGGCGAGTTCCTAGAATATAATTTTTTGGGCACAAGTTAGCTGCAAATGATTTTGTAAGAGAGAAAAAAAAAAACATTCTCCGCTAACTTGTGCCACAAAAAAAAAATATATTCTAGGAACTCGCCATGCCCCTCACGGAATACCTTGGGGTGTCTTCTTTCCAAAATGGGGTCACTTATGGGATATTTATTTACGCATTTGTATTCCGTGAGTGGTATGGTGAGTTCATGTGAGATTTCATTTTTTTGTCACAAGTTAGTGGAATATATGACTTTGTAAGAAAAAAAAACAACAATTTCCACTAACTTGTGCCCAAAAAAAAATCTCGCCATGAACTCGACATGCCCCTCAAAAGTGATTTTATTGCACCGCAGCGATTTTACGGTGTTTTTGCAGTGATCAGAAAAAAATAATTCTGGCACTGTGGTGGGGCGGACTGAACGCAAGTGTGCGCACAAGATCAGGCCTGATCGGGCGAACACTGTTTTTTGTTGAGCCTATAGAACATGTCCAATTCATGTCAAGAAAAGGCATTTTCTATATAGTTCTGGCAATGTGCGGATCCGAAAATGGCGGACAGCACATTGCCGGTGTCCGTATTTTGCAGATCCGCGGTGCCCGTGTTTTGCGGATCCGCAAAACACATACGGACGTCTGAATGGAGCCTTACAGGGGGTTGATCAATGACAGGGGGGGGTGATAAGGGGTTAATAAGGGTTTAATAAGTGACAGGGGGGGTGTAGTGTAGTGTGGTGCTTGGTGCTACTTATTACAGAGCTGCCTGTGTCCTCTGGTGGTCGATCCAAGCAAAAGGGACCACCAAAGGACCAGGTAGCAGTTATATCAGACGCTGTTAACAAAACAGAGTCTGATATACCTTTCAAGGGTTAAAAAAATCGCATCTACAGCCTGCCAGCGAATAATCGCCACTGGCAGGCTGTAGATCAACTAGTTTACCTTCTGATCCTGTGAACGCGCCGGCACGTCAACGAGGAATAACTCGGCCGCCCGCAGGACGCCTCCCTGCGTTAAACGGTCGGGAGCTGGTTAAGCCCAAGTTTTTTTCTATTTTTACACAAAAGGCTTTTCAACAGATAAGTACAACTATGAACTGCGAATATATTTGTATTTCACCACTAATAGACGGCAAAATAAGCTGTAAAAATATCTCACCACACCGATGAACGGCAATCAAGCCCAAGTTTTTTCTATTTTTTCTACAGACAAGTGCAGCAATGAAAGGCGTATATATTCATATTTCGCCAGTAATACACGGCAAAGTGAGCTGTAAAATATCTCACTGCATTGCTTAACGGCAATTCGTTTTTTTTTCTATTTTTACACAGTGCACTAGAGATATTCAGGAGATGTTAATCTGGAGGTGGATACAATCTAAAAAAGTAAGATTAGTTTGTTTAAAATCTTTCCCCTCTTTAAAATGGCAGACCTGGTTCTGTGCAGGAATTGTTGTGCTTTTATTTCATGTTCATTAACTGTTAAACAAACTCAGGCTGGGAATGTTGCAATGCCACTGCCACAGAGGCCCTCTAGAAATGGAAGATGGGTTACTGTAGGTTCTGGTAGACTTAGAGTTGTTGATAGAAGACATGTCCCACAGTGTGTGGCTCTCCATAATTAATTTGCAGCACTTTCAGAGTACAAGAGCAACTTGGAGGATGGCTCAGACACAGTGGGTGAGGAACAATCATCTTCTGTGCCTAAGGTATGCAAGACTGCAGCCAAAGACAAAAAGGATAAGGCAATGACTGATAGTAAGCACCTGTAGTGGGCGATTCTATCATAAGAGGTGTGAAGTTTGAGGAAAATTGTTTTGTGAGATATCTCCCTGGTGCTACCGATAGCAGGGACAGACAACGTATCCTTAATATTGTTAAGCAAGCAAAGCAGGAATGGGAGGTGGATGTTTTTGTCCATCTTGGGACAAATGATCTGGCTTGCAATGAGGTTTCAAAGGTGAAGGAAGCTTTTCACACACTTGGTAATGATATACGGGAGGTTGCATTGACTGTTTAATTCTCTGCAGTTTTGCCTGTGTATAACCTTCAGCATGACAGGCAGATACTAGGGATGAGCAAACCCAAACTGTATAGTTCGGGTTCATACCGAATTTTAGGGTGTCCGTGACACGGACCCGAACCCGGACATTTTCGTAAAAGTGTGGGTTCAGGTTCGGTGTTCGTCGCTTTCTTGGCACTTTTTGAAAGGCTGCAAAGCAGCCAATCAACAAGTGTCATACTACTTGCCCCTAGAGGCCGTCACAGCCATGCCTACTATTGGCATGGCTGTGATTGGCCAGTGCAGCATGTGACCCAGCCTCTATTTAAGCTGGAGTCACATAGCGCCGCCCGTCACTCTGCTCTGATCAGTATAGAGAGAGGTTGCAGCTGCGACGTTAGGGCGAGATTAGGCAGTGATTAACTCCTCCAAAAGACTTCATTCAGAGATCAATCTGCAGCTGTGGATGATTGAACTGCTGCTATTGAATTGCTCACTGTTTTTAGGCTGCCCAGAGCGTTTTTCAGTCACTTTTTTCTGGGGTGATCGGCGGCCATTTTGTGTCTTGTGGTGCACCAGCACAAGCTGCCACCAAGTGTCCGTATTTTAGTGTGGTTGTTTTTTGGCTAAATCCTACATCAGGGTCAAGTTGTCACACCAAGTGCATTTAACAATCAATAGTCTGGTTATTTTTTGGCCATATACTACATCAGGGGCAAGCTGTCACCAAGTGCATTTAACCCTCAATGGTGTGGTTGTTTTCTAGCTAAATCCTACATCAGGGTCAAGCTGTCGCACCAAGTGCATTTAACCAGCAATAGTGTGGTTATTTTTTGGCCATATACTACATCAGGGGCAAGCTGTCACCAAGTGCATTTAACCCTCAATGGTGTGGTTGTTTTTTGGCTAAATCCTACATCAGGGTCAAGCTGTCACACCAAGTGCATTTAACCATCAATAGTGTGGTTATTTTTTGGCCATATACTACATCAGGGGCAAGCTGTCACCAACTGCATTTAACCCTCAATGGTGTGGTTGTTTTTTGGCTAAATCCTACATCAGGGTCAAGCTGTAACACAAAGTGCATTTAACCATTAATAGTGTGGTTATTTTTTGGCCATATACTACATCAGGGGCAAGCTGTCACCAAGTGTATTTAACCCTCAATGGTGTGGTTGTTTTTTTGGCTAAATCCTACATCAGGGTCAAGCTGTCACACCAAGTGCATTTAACCATCAATAGTGTGGTTATTTTTTGGCCATATCCCAGTCTAATTCTGTCAGTAAACCTATACCTGTCACCCAGCACCTAAATACTAGGCCTCAAATTTATATTCAGCTAAATCTGTCGTTACTGCTGTGCCTGTATTAGTGTAATACGGTACCTAAATAGATAGCCAGATAGTGTTAGGTGTCTGTAAAAAAAGGCCTGAATTTGAATTCAATACATTGGGCCAAATAATATTATTCTTATTGTGGTGAACGGTAACAATGAGGAAAACATCTAGTAAGGAACGCAGACATGGTCGTGGTGGTGTTAGTAGACCCTCTGGTGCTGGGAGAGGACGTGGCCGTTCTGCCACAGCCACACGTCCAAGTGTACCAATTACCTCAGGTCCCAGTAGCCGGCGTAATTTACAGCGATATTTGGTGGGGCCCAATGCCGTTCTAAGGATGGTAAGGCCTGAGCAGGTACAGGCATTAGTCAATTGGGTGGCCGACAGTGGATCCAGCACGTTCACATTATCTCCCACCCAGTCTTCTGCAGAAAGCGCACAGATGGCGCCTGAAAACCAAGCCCATCAGTCTGTCACATCACCCCCATGCTTACCAGGGAAATTGTCTGAGCCTCAAGTTATGCAGCAGTCTCTTATGCTGTTTGAAGACTCCGCTGGCAGGGTTTCCCAAGGGCATCCACCCAGCCCTTCCCCAGCGGTGGAAGACATAGAATGCACTGACGCACAATCACATATGTTTCCTGATGATGAGGACATGGGAATACCACCTCAGCATGTCTCTGATGATGACAAAACACAGGTGCCAACTGCTGCGTCTTTCTGCAGTGTGCAGACTGAACAGGAGGTCAGGGATCAAGACTGGGTGGAAGACGATGCAGGGGATGATGAGGTCCTAGACCCCACATGGAATGAAGGTCGTGCCACTGACTTTCACAGTTCGGTGGAAGAGGCAGTGGTGAGACCGAGCCAACAGCGTAGCAAAAGAGGGAGCAGTGGGCAAAAGCTGAACACCCGCCGCCAAGAGACTCCGCCTGCTACTGACCGCCGCCATCTGGGACCGAGCACCCCAAAGGCAGCTTCAAGGAGTTCCCTGGCATGGCACTTCTTCAAACAATGTGCTGACGACAAGACCCGAGTGGTTTGCACGTTGTGCTGTCAGAGCCTGAAGCGAGGCATTAACGTTCTGAACCTTAGCACAACCTGCATGACCAGGCACCTGCATGCAAAGCATGAACTGCAGTGGAGTAAACACCTTAAAACCAAGGAAGTCACTCAGGCTCCGCCTGCTACCTCTTTTGCTGCTGCCGCCTCGGCCTCTTCTGCTGCTGTCGCCTCGGCCTCTTCTGCTGCTGCCGCCTCGGCCTCTTCCTCCACCTCTGGAGGAACGTTGGCACCTGCCGCCCAGCAAACAGGGGATGTACAACCAACACCACCACCTCCGTCACCAAGCATCTCAACCATGTCACACGGCAGCGTTCAGCTCTCCATCTCACAAACATTTGAGAGAAAGCGTAAATTCCCACCTAGCCACCCTCGATCCCTGGCCCTAAATGCCAGCATTTCTAAACTACTGGCCTATGAAATGCTGTCATTTAGGCTGGTGGACACAGACAGCTTCAAACAGCTCATGTCGCTTGCTGTCCCACAGTATGTTGTTCCTAGCTGGCACTACTTCTCCAAGAGAGCCGTGCCTTCCCTGCACAACCAAGTATCCGATAAAATCAAGTGTGCACGGCGCAACGCCATCTGTGGCAAGGTCCACCTAACCACAGATACGTGGACCAGTAAGCACGGCCAGGGACGCTATATCTCCCTAACTGCACACTGGGTAAATGTCGTGGCAGCTGGGCCCCAGGCGGAGAGCTGTTTGGCGCACGTCCTTCCGCCGCCAAGGATCGCAGGGCAACATTCTTTGCCTCCTGTTGCCACCTCCTCCTACTCAGCTTCCTCCTCCTCTTCTTCCACCTGCTCATCCAGTCAGCCACACACCTTCACCACCAACTTCAGCACAGCCCGGGGTAAACGTCAGCAGGCCATTCTGAAACTCATATGCTTGGGGGACAGGCCCCACACCGCACAGGAGTTGTGGCGGGGTATAGAACAACAGACCAATGAGTGGTTGCTGCCGGTGAGCCTCAAGCCCAGCCTGGTGGTGTGCGATAATGCGCAAAATCTCGTTGCAGCTCTGGGACTAGCCGGTTTGACGCACATCCTTTGCACTGCGGAACACCACCACTTCACCACCAATGACTGGGCCTCCATGCGAGACCTGTGTGCCCTGTTGCGCTGTTTCGAGTACTCCACCAACATGGCCAGTGGCGATGACGCCGTTATCAGCGTTACAATACCGCTTCTATGTCTCCTTGAGAAAACACTTAGGGTGATGATGGAAGAGGAGGTGGCCCAGGAGGAGAAGGAGGAGGAAGAGGGGTCATTTTTAGCACTTTCAGGCCAGTCTCTTCGAAGTGACTCAGAGGGAGTTTTTTTGCAACAGCAGAGGCCAGGTACAAATGTGGCCAGCCAGGGCCCACTACTGGAGGACGAGGAGGATGAGGATGAGGAGGAGGTGGAGGAGGATGAGGATGAAGCATGGTCACAGCGGGGTGGCACCCAACGCAGCTCGGGCCCATCACTGGTGCGTGGCTGGGGGGAAAGGCAGGACGATGACGATACGCCTCCCACAGAGGACAGCTTGTCCTTACCCCTGGGCAGCCTGGCACATATGAGCAACTACAACGACAGCAGAGTTGCCCACATTTTAACGTGTGCGGACTACTGGGTTGCCACCCTGCTGGATCCATGGTACAAAGACAATGTGCCCACCTTACTTCCTGCACTGGAGCGTGATAGGAAGATGCGCGAGTACAAGTGCACGTTGGTAGACGCGCTACTGAGAGCATTCCCAAATGTCACAGGGGAACAAGTGGAAGCCCAAGGCCAAGGCAGAGGAGGAGCAAGAGGTCGCCAAGGCAGCTGTGTCACGGCCAGCTCCTCTGAGGGCAGGGTTAGCATGGCAGAGATGTGGAAAACTTTTGTCAACACGCCACAGCTAACTGCACCACCACCTGATACGCAACGGGTTAGCAGGAGGCAACATTTCACTAACATGGTGGAACAGTACGTGTGCACACCCCTCCACATACTGACTGATGGTTCGGCCCCATTCAACTTCTGGGTCTCTAAATTGTCCACGTGGCCAGAGCTAGCCTTTTATGCCTTGGAGGTGCTGGCCTGCCCGGCGGCCAGCGTTTTGTCTGAACGTGTATTCAGCACGGCAGGGGGCGTCATTACAGACAAACGCAGCCGCCTGTCTACAGACAATGTGGACAAGCTGACATTCATGAAAATGAACCAGGCATGGATCCCACAGGATCTGTCCATCCCTTGTGCAGATTAGACATTAACTACCTCCCCTTAACCATATATTATTGTACTCCAGGGCACTTCCTCATTCAATCCTATTTTTATTTTCATTTTACCATTATATTGCGAGGCAACCCAAAGTTGAATGAACTTCTCCTCTGTCTGGGTGTCGGGGCCTAAATATATGCCAATAGTTATGTTCCAATGTTGGGTGACGTGAAGCCTGATTCTCTACTATGACATGCAGACTGATTCTCTGCTGACATGAAGCCAGATTCTCTGTTACGGGACCTCTCTCCTCTGCCTGGGTGCCTGGGCCTAAATATATGACAATGGACTGTTACAGTGGTGGGTGACGTGAAGCCTGATTCTCTGCTATGACATGCAGACTGATTCTCTGCTGACATGAAGCCAGATTCTCTGTTACGGGACCTCTCTCCTGTTCCTGGGTGCCTGGGCCTAAATATATGACAATGGACTGTTACAGTGGTGGCTGACGTGAAGCCTGATTCTCTGCTATGACATGCAGACTGATTCTCTGCTGACGTGAAGCCAGATTGTCTGTTACGGGACCTCTCTCCTCTGTCTGGGTGCCTGGGCCGAAATATATGACAATGGACTGTTACAGTGGTGGCTGACGTGAAGCCTGATTCTCTGCTATGACATGCAAACTGATTCTCTGCTGACATGAAGCCAGATTCTCTGTTACAGGACCTATCTCCTCTGCCTGGGCCTAAATATATGACAATGGACTGTTACAGTGGTGGCTGACGTGGAGCCTGATTCTCTGCTATGACATGCAGACTGATTCTCTGCTGACATGAAGCCATATTCTCTGTTACGGGACCGCTCTCCTCTGCCTGGATGCCAGGGCCTAAATATCTGACAATGGACTGTTACAGTGGTGGGTGATGTGAAGCATGATTCTCTGCTATGACATGAAGACTGATTCTCTGCTGACATGAAGCCAGATTCTCTGTTATGGGACCTCTCTCCTCTGCCCGGGTGCCGGGGCCTAAATATATGACAATGGACTGTTCCAGTGGTGGGTGACGTGAAGCCTGATTCTCTGCTATGACATGAAGACTGATTCTCTGCTGACATGAAGGCAGATTCTCTGTTATGGGACCTCTCTCCTCTGCCTGGGTGCCGGGTCCTAAATATATGACAATGGACTGTTACAGTGGTGGGTGACGTGAAGCCAGATTCTCTGCTATGGGACCTCTCTCCAATTGATATTGGTTAATTTTTATTTATTTTATTTTTATTAATTTCCCTATCCACATTTGTTTGCAGGGGATTTACCTACATGTTGCTGCCTTTTGCAGCCTTCTAGCTCTTTCCTGGGCTGTTTTACAGCCTTTTTAGTGCCGAAAAGTTCGGGTCCCTATTGACTTCAATGGGGTTCGGGTTCGGGACGAAGTTCGGGTCGGGTTCGGATCCCGAACCTGAACATTTCCGGGAAGTTCGGCCGAACTTCTCGAACCTGAACACCCAGGTGTTCGCTCAACTCTAGCAGATACGCATTAAGGAATTTAATGTATGGCTTGGTGAATGGTATCTGAACCATGGGTTTGGCTTTGTGTCTCATGTTAGCTCTCGTTGGAATGGAAAAGAACTGTAAAAGAAAGATGTTTGCATCTTTTTTTTAAGGGAACGAATGTCCTTAGTGAACAGTTCAAAGTATTTGCTAAGGAGCATTTAAAGTAGGAAAGGGGGCAAAAGAGTGATAATCCATCAGTCCGACTGTCCCCCGGAACAATGCCAGAAGATGCCAGTAGCACATAGAAATGACAAGCTCAGAGTCTTGTCTACAAATGCTCGCAGTTTAGGGAATAAGATCAATGAACTTGAGTCTATAATGTCATCTGAGAATATAGATTTAGTGGTTGTTACTGAGACATGGTTCAATGAAAGTAATGACTGGGATATAACAATACCAGGGTTCTATCTACATAGGAAAGACAGAGAGGGCAAGAAAGGGGGAAGGGTGGCCCTGTATGTGAAAGATAGCATAAAATATAATCTAATACAAGTTAGAGTCAGTTTGGGTTACGTTGCAGCTTGATAATCATAAGGTAACTCGTGCAGGTGTGATATATAGACCACCTGGCCAAGTCAAAGAATTAGATGATCTACTAGTTGAGGAAATAGCTAAAATGACATTGAAAGGGGAAGTTATCATTATGGGAGACTTTAATATTCCTGATGTAAACTGGAAAACCAAAATAGCTAGTTTTGCCAGGAGTACAGATATTCTAAATTCCCTACAGCAAGTAGTTGAGGAGCCAACGCAGAATGAGGCCATTTTAGATTTAGTATTCACAAATGGGAATTTGGTGTCTAATATTACTTTAGGGGAAAGCTTGGGATCTAGTGATCACCAGTCAGTGTGGTTTACTATAAGTACAGTGACTAAGTCAAACCACACAAAAACAAAAGTTTTAGATTTTAGAAAAAAATGACTTTTCTAAAATTAGATTAGTGGTATACGAGTCCCTATCAGACTGGAACAGTTTCAATGGAGTCCAGGAGAAATGGGACTACTTAAAAGTGGCACTATTGAAGGCAACAGATAATTGTATTATGCTTGTCTGTAAAAGCAAAAAAAAGGAAGAGACCACTGTGGTAATCATTAAAAACAAAAAGATAGCATTTAGTTATTATAAAAAACAAAACAAAAACAAAAAAATGAGGATGACAGGGAAATTTATAAGATTAGGCAGAGAGAGGCCAAGCAAGTTATAAGAGCTTCTAAAGCACAGGCAGAAGATAAATTAGCTCAGTCAGTGAAACAAGGTGATAAGACATTCTTCAGATACATAAATGAAAAAAGGAAATTAAAACAAGGAATTGCCAAATTAAAAACAAAAGAAGGAAGGTATATGGAAGAAGATAAAGAACTAGCTGACTGCCTCAATGAATACTTCTGTTCAGTTTTTACAAAGGAAAATGAAGGAAAAGGACCTCAGTTAGGGAGAAAGACGAATGAATCTTTTGATGCATGTGTCTTTATAGAGGAAGAGGTTCTAAGTCAGCTGTCTAAAATGAATACAAATAAGTCACAGGGGCCTGATGGAATACACCCAAAGCTATTAAAAGAGCTTAGCGGTGTACTAGCAAAACCATTAGCAGATTTATTTAACCGGTAACAGGAGTCATCCCAGAAGATTGGAAATTAGCAAATGGTGTGCCCATTCACAAGAAAGGTATTAGGGAGGAATCAGTCAATTATAGTCCAGTAAGCCTGACATCAACAGTGGGGAAATTAATGGAAACCATACTTAAGGAGAGAATTGTGGAACATCTAAAATCCCATGGATTGAAAGATGAAAAACAGCATGGGTTTACTTCAGGGAGATCATGTCAAACTAATCTTATTGATTCTTTTTGATTGGGTGACTAAAATAATAGATGGCGGAGGTGCAGTAGACATCGCTTATCTAGACTTTACTAAGGCTTTTGATACTGTCCCACATAGAAGGCTTATCAATAAACGGCAGTCTTTGAGCTTGGACTCCCATATTGTTGAATGGATTAGGCAGTGGCTGAGGGACAGACAACAGAGGGTTGTAGTCAATGGAGTATATTCACACCATGGTCTTTTTACCAGTGGATTACCTCAGGGATCTGTTCTGGGACCCATATAGTTTAACCGCCTCCAGACCACCTAACGCACAGATGCGTCCTGGAGGCGGTCGATTCATTCCTCCTGGATGCATACGTGCATCATCTCGCGAGAGGCGAGACTTCCTGTGAACGCGCGCACACAGGCAGGCTGAGAGACAGGATCTACAGCCTGCCAGCGGCAATCCGTAAAACACATACGGACGTCTGAATGGAGCCTTACAGGGGGGTGATCAATGACAGGGGGGTGATCACCCCATATAGACTCCCTGATCACCCCCCTGTCATTGATCACCCCCCTGTAAGGCTCCATTCAGAGGTCCATATGTGTTTTGCGGATCCACGTATCCATGGATTTTTTACCATATCATAATATTTTTTTATCAAAGACATGTAAAACAATAAATTTAGGGAAAAAATTATATGTAGATGTCTTTTTTGGGGAAAAATTCTACAACTGAAAGTGAAAAATGTAATTTTTTTGCAAAAATTTTGTTAAATTTTGATTAATAACAAGAAAAGTAAAAATGTCAGCAGCAATGAAATACCACCAAATGAAAGCTCTATTAGTGAGAAGAAAAGGAGGTAAAATTCATTTGGGTGGTAAGTTGCATGACCGAGCAATAAACAGTGAAAGTAGTGTAGTGCAGAATTGTAAAAAGTGGCCTGGGTGTTTCAGCTAGGGGGGTTGAAGTGGTTAATATCTTTTTCATGAAAATTGCAGAAGGCCTCGATGGTAAGGTGTGTCTTTTTGCTGATGACACAAAAATTTGTAACAGGGTTGATGTTCCTGGAGGGATACACCAAATGGAAAAGGATTTAGGGAAAATAGAGGAAAAGTCAAAAATCTGGCAACTACAATGTAATGTTGATAAGTGCAAGAGCAGAATATAAAATCGGTGATACAGTCCTATCCTCAGTATCTGAGGAAAGGGATTTAGGGGTCATTATTTCAGAAGACTTAAAGGTAGGCAGACAATGTCATAGAGCAGCAGGAAATGCTAGCAGAATGATTGTGTGTATAGGGAGAGGCATTAACAGTAGAAAGAGGTGCTCATGCCACTCTACAGAGCACTAGTGAGATCTCATATGGAGCATTGTGCACAGTACTGGAGAACATATCTCCAGAAGGATATTGATACTTTGGAGAGAGTTCAGAGAAGAGCTACTAAACTGGTACATGAATTGCAAGATAATACTTACCAGGAAAGGTTAAAGGACTAGAGTTGAACGGACATCTGGAAGTTCGGGTTCGACGGGTTCGGTCGAACTTCGCAAAAAAGATTGAGTTTAGGATCTGAACTAGACCTGAACTTGACCCCAAACCCGGGCCCCATTGAAGTCAATGGAGACCCAAACTTTGGAGCACTAAAATCGCTTTGAAGTCATGGAAAGGGCTAGAGGGCTGCAAAAGGCAGCAAAATGTGGTTAAGAGCATGGCAAGTGCTCTGCAAACAAATGTGGCTAGGAAAATGACTTAAAACAACATAAAATACGTAAAATAATAAAAGCCGGTATACATGTCTATTCTGCACAAGATACAGAAAATTCCTGTGGGATCCTTGCCTGGTTCATTTTAATGAACGTGAGCTAGTCCAAATTGGCTGTGGACAGGCGGCTGCGTTTGTCTGTTATAACCCCCTCCTGCTGTGCTAAAAAAACATTCAGACAATAAACTGGCTGCAGGGCAGGCCAGCACCTCCAAGGCGTAAAGGGCAAGCTCAGGCTATGTGCCCAATTTGGAGACTTAGAAGTTGAAGGGGGCAAACCCATCAGTCAGTACGTGTAGGCGTGTGCACAAATACTAATCCACCATGTCGCACGTCCCTGTGACGTCCACAATCCAATTAGATAGCTTCCCAATCAACTTTTGATGTTCTTTTATGTGCCTACCATGGTGATCATGGGTAACGGGGTATCAGGGTTCCATGCCGGAGAGGAAGCCTGAGAAAGTAAAACCACATCCAAGGAAGGTCAATGGCTGAAATCTGATTGGGTGGAGATGGTGAGACAAGTTATTAAAGCTTGAGCATCGAAGGAAGGCAGAAGGTGCTTGGCAATTACTCACTGCCGACTCGAAGAGGTAGTGATAAATAACAATACAGGACTCCTAAGATGCCCTGTTATTGGAAGGAGTAATAAAAATTTGCAGGGAATGTCACTGCAGTATTTTGGATTAGTAAACGTTATACAGGAGAGGCTCGGTTGCCGTTTTATGACTCTAGATAACTTCTGCCTGATCGCATGTCCCCGTAACGTCCACGATCCATTTGGATACCTTCCCTATCAATTTTCGATGTTCCTTTCTGTGCCTACCATGGTGATCATGGTAACGGGGATTTAGGGTTCCATGCCGGAGAGGGAGCCTGAGAAAGGGATACCACATCCAAGGGAGGTCAATGGCTGAAATCTAATTGGGTGGAGAAGGAGGGTCAAGATAGTAAATTAAATTCAGCACATGCACCAGGCAAGGGATGTGCATCAAACCGGCTAGGTCCAGAGCTGCTACAAGATTTCGCCCATTATCGCACACCACCAGGCTTGAGGCTCACTGGCACCAACTACTCATCGGTCTGTTGTTCCATGTCCGTCCACAGCTCCTGCGTTTGTCCCCCAAACAGATACGTTTCAAAACTGCCTGCTGTCATTTCCCCCTTGCTGTGCTGAAGTTGGTGGTGAAGGTGTTACGCTGACGAGGAGACGCTAGAGGAGGAGCAAGTGGAGTAGGAGGAGGAGGAAGCAACAGGAGGCAAAGAGAAACGCCCTGCAATCCTCAGTGGTGGAATGACATGCGCCAAATTGCTATCCGCCTCAGGTCCAGTCGCCACTGCATTAACCCAGTGTGCTGTTATGGAGATATAACGTCCCTGACCGTGCTTACTGGTCCATGTATCCATAGTTATGCGGACTTTGCCACATATGGTGTTGCGCTGTGCACACCTGATTTTGTCCCCTACATGGATGTGAAGGGATGGCTCGCCTGGAAAAGTAGTGGCGGCTGGGCGCAATGTACTGTGGGACAGCCACCGCCATCAGATTCCTAAATCGAAGTAGATGTCTTGGAAATAGCTCACTGACCCCACAATCACAGGAGGTGCACAATCTGAAGATTCACCCTTCAAATTAAATATATATATATTTATTATAACTGTACTTGGTTAAAATATAATGAAATACAATAAAATACCTTTGAATAAAATATGTAAAAAAGAATTAAACAGTAAATTCAGTTATTTCTATGTTGTTCTGATTTACTTATTGCGGATACTGGTGATATCCGAAATAAGTACAAATATCCTGAATATGGCTTTGTTGCACATAAATTGTGGGTATATCTCTTGTGAACCTATTAGTTCTGATCAATAGTAACTGTCTGCTGAATTACAACAGAGTCAATGTAAAAAATCGCATGTGGAGATTCTCTGTAGACAGAAACTGTGCTGATATTTTTCTCAGGATGTACGTTAGAGTTATAGTCAATACCAATAACCCACAATTGTAAGCTTATCTTTCCTTTTTATTCAGCTGTTTTTTTTGAGTAGTTGGTTTCGATTGCAGGCCGGCGTCCCGGTCTTTGTTGTGTCGGTATTTCAATACTCTGTATTTCGCAAGGGATGTGTTCCCAGTAATCACTTTCAGCTGATTAAAGGTAGGTGTATGCAAAGGGTTCTTTCTTGAATCCTCGATATCCTTTGTTGTTAACAGTGCCCTGTTTGATCGGGTTCAAGTCTTTCAGGGGTGAAACTTACGCCAGATGCGTTTCGGGGATAACTCTCCCCTTCCTCAGTGGCATCACCCCCTACAAGTAGATGGTGGGTTTTTACAGTATATCCTTCATTAATCTTGTAAGAAAAAAGGATCATGGGAGAAGAAGGATGGTATCATGGGAAAACAGTACCATGGAAAAGGAGTATGGATTCCTTCAATGTGGATCCTTCACATATATGGTTGTTTTCTCAATGTTAAGGGTATTTCTTCTTACTCTGTCGATAGTTGTTTCAAAGTTCGTAGACAGTATAATTTTGTCAATTTTCAAGTATTTTCGTACATGCGATTTTTTTAATGCGGTTTTCTTGCGTTTTTTCTTGTGATGCGTTTTTTTCTCTATTGATGAGTTTTTTTGATATTTTGTTGTATTTATTCATACTGAATCAACTGTATATCATATATTTTAAAAGAATCATTGCTAAATCCAGTTATAAAACTATTTCTAGTTTGTCCTTCAAAATCATTAACTTCAAAGTTGAATCAAGTGGTGGTATGTCAGACACATTCAGGAACATTTAATGCAAAACAGCTGAGACAGCTCTGGGAAATATGTTCCTTAAAACAGTATCTAGCAATCAATAAGAACCCAAAAGGTCTTCAGCTAACCAAGCTACCAGCTCAGGATTTATTGGGAGAGGTAGTCAATAAAGAGTGGGAAGATCACATGTATTAGTCTAAATGATTATTAAACGTAGATTTGAGATCTTGGATAACCTGTCTGAACAGATTACAAAACTGAAAAATAAAATAGACCAGTTTCCAAGAGACCAGATCTTTGGCAAGAAAGACTTTGCAAAAGTCTAGACAAAACTGAACAAGAAATAATTACAAAAAAAAATGAAAAAACAAATATATACCGAAAGCAAAAACAAATGAGATACAAGTAATACAAGAATTGTCAAGGCCAACCACTAGTGGACAGACATCAAAAGAAAATGAGGACCATAGCAAATATTGCATACCAACCCAAAATAGATTCGAAATCTTAGCGCATAATTCTTTTTTAGATCAAACCCCGCCTCACCACCCGCCAAGAATCCGACACAGACACTCACAATCACCAGATCACGAAAAACAGACACTAATACCTTACAGACCACCGTACAACTTGAGGCACAGAACTCCACCATTAGAACAGAGGAAACCGACATATCAGAGGTCATATCAGGAGAAACACGACTCACGCTCACACAATGTCCAGGACAATTATCAAATGGACAGTCAGAGACATTATCACAGGGAATATCCCACAAAAACCGGGAAACACGAAGAGGGAAGAAAAAAAACCAGAACACAAGAGACACTATTAAACACAGATCGAAATAATATAGTAAATCTTAGTCAGAATCTTCTCACACCTGCACAAATTACCTTACTAAATAAGGGATTAAAGTTTGCCCCCACCAAAAAGCTAAATAAATTTGATACCTATATAGGTATTCAAAAATGTATTCGTAAATTGTGCTTAAAGAAATATTTTTTTGAAAAATCCCATTAACACAAACACAGAGAAGGAAGATTCCTTCACACATACTCACTTGAAAAATAAATCGAATTTCCGAGGGCAGAAATCAGTCCAGAAATATCCACCTTTCAAAAAATAGAATAGAAATAGGTCTAAATAAGATTAAACCAAAAAGATTTAATAGAAATAATCTAACCAGCACTGAGATTAAGGCCAGCGGAAGCATAGTTTTTACCGTCAAAGATCTTTTGAGGAGGGGGAGAAGGTAGGTAATATGCTGTCGTTTCTCAGGCCCAGCGGGGCTCCTCTTGTATTCAGGAATTGAGGGATGGCACTGGGAATAGTAGTCAGGACACGAAAGGAATATTAGACATTCTAAAAGGTGTCTCTATATGCTTCCACTGTCTCTAGCTCTGAGGAGGCTTTGACCGCCTTCTTGGTTGAGGCACAGTTATCGGTGTTGTCAGACGAGGATAGGGACAGATTAGAAGAGCCGATCTCACTTGAGGAGCTGGAGGCCGCACTTGGGAATATGGCGAATTGTAAGGCTCTGGGGGCAGATGGCCTACCAGTGGAGGTATATAAGAAATTACAGGGGGTACTCCTCCCCGAGTTGCTCAAGGTTCTTGAATATTCGCTGGAGGCGGGTTCTCTACCACATTCCATGCAGGAGGCTATCATTGTAGTTATTCCTAAGCCTGGGAAGGATGCCAAATTCCCTGATTCTTATAGGCCAATTTCGCTTTTAACAGCTAATGTAAAGCTCCTAGCAAAGGTGTTGGCGAACAGGTTGTCCAGAGTGATCCTGACCATTGTGCACCCAGATCAGACAGGCTTTGTGCCTGGGAAATCGACTGCTATAAATATCCGCCGATTATATGCTAGTTTGAACATTCCGGCAGATAATTGTGGGGACAGGGCCTTACTTGCTCTTGACGCCGCCAAGTCGTTTGATAGTGTTGAGTGGAACATGGGCTTTGGTGCACGGTTAAATCAGTGGGTAAGGGTGCTGTACTCTAGTCCCAGGGCGAGAATTAGAGCTAATGGGGGGCTGTCGGATAGCTTTGCTTTGGCCAGAGGCACCAGACAGGGGTGCCCACTGTCACCCTTGTTGTTTGCTCTAGCAATTGAGCCACTCGCGGCCCTTATTCGCCTGTCACCTCATATTGCAGGGTTTAGGTAAGGTGCGGTGCAAAATAAAGTGGCTATGTACGCCGTTGACACTTTGTTATTCTTGGGCGATACGGGGACATCTCTGGATGCGGCCATGGCTCTAATAGATACAGACGTGGACAAAATTGTTGGTACCCTTTGGTCAATGAAAGAAAAAGTCACAATGGTCACAGAAATAACTTTAATCTGACAAAAGTAATAATAAATTAAAATTCTATAAATGTTAACCAATGAAAGTCAGACATTGTTTTTCAACCATGCTTCAACAGAATTATGTAAAAAAATAAACTCATGAAACAGGCATGGACAAAAATGATGGTACCCCTAGAAAACACAGAACATAATGTGACCAAAGGGACATGTTAATTCAAGGTGTGTCCACTAATTAGCATCACAGGTGTCTACAACCTTGTAATCAGCCATTGGGCCTATATATATGGCTCCAGGTAATCACTGTGTTGTTTGGTGATATGGTGTGTACCACACTCGACATGGACCAGAGGAAGCAAAGGAAAGAGCTGTCTCAAGAGATCAGAAAGAAAATTATAGACAAGCATGTTAAAGGTAAAGGCTATAAGACCATCTCCAAGCAACTAGATGTTCCTGTGAGTACAGTTGCACATATTATTCATAAGTTTAAGATCCATGGGACTGTAGCCAACCTCCCTGGACGTGGCCGCAGGAGGAAAATTGATGACAAATCTAAGAGACGGATAATCCGAATGGTAACAAAAGAGCCTAGAAAGACTTCTAAAGAGATTCAAGGTGAACTTCATGCTCAAGGAACATCAGTGTCAGATCGCACCATCCGTCGTTGTTTGAGCCAAAGTGGACTACATGGGAGACGACCAAGGAGGACACCATTGTTGAAAACGAATCATAAAAAAGCAAGACTGGAATATGCCAAACTACATGTTGACAAGCCACAAAGCTTCTGGGAGAATGTCCTGTGGACAGATGAGACAAAAATCGAAGTTTTTGCCAAGGCACATCAGCTGTATGTTCACAGACGAAAAAATGAAGCATATCAAGAAAAGAACACTGTCCCTACTGTGAAACATGGAGGAGGCTCTGTTATGTTCTGGGGCTGCTTTGCTGCGTCTGGCACAGGGTGTCTTGAATCTGTGCAGGGTACAATGAAATCTCAAGACTATCAAGGAATTCTAGAGAGAAATGTACTAGCCAGTGTCAGAAAGCTTGGTCTCAGTCGCAGGTCATGGGTCTTGCAACAGGACAATGACCCAAAACACACCGCTAAAAACACCCAAGAATGGCTAAGAGGAAAAAATTGGACTATTCTAAAGTGGCCTTCTATGAGCCCTGACCTCAATCCTATTGAGCATCTTTGGAAGGAGCTGAAACATGCAGTCTGGAAAAGGCACCCTTCAAACCGGACACAACTGGAGCAGTTTGCTCATGAGGAGTGGGCCAAAATACCTGCTGAGAGGTGCAGATGTCTCATTGACAGTTACAGGAAGCGTTTGATTGCAGTGATTGCCTCAAAAGGTTGCGCAACAAAATATTAAGTTAGGGGTACCATCATTTTTGTCCATGCCTGTTTCATGAGTTTATTTTTTTACATAATTCTGTTGAAGCATGGTTGAAAAACAATGTCTGACTTTCATTGGTTAACATTTATAGAATTTTAATTTATTATTACTTTTGTCAGATTAAAGTTATTTCTGTGACCATTGTGACTTTTTCTTTCATTGACCAAAGGGTACCAACAATTTTGTCCACGTCTGTAGATTTGGGAGCTTCCCTGGGCTTCAGATAAATTGGCAGACGTCTGCATTGATGCCAGTAGATGGGCAGGCGCTGTCAGGTGGGCGAGTCAATAGTACAGTACCCTGGGTAGATAAATTTAAATATCTAGGGTTGTATATAACACCTAGACTGTTGGATTTTGAAGAATTTAATTTGACCCCATTGCTAGCTACTTTTAGGCTAAAGGTAAGGACATGGTGTAGGCTCTTTTTATCGGTAGTGGGTAGAGTGAACCTTTTAAATATGGTAATGATGCCCCAGATGCTTTATGTATTGAATAATGCCCCCGTGTGGATTCCTGTTGATAGGTATCGGAAAATACATTCTATGTTCAGAGATCTTATTTGGAAGTACGGTCAAGCTAGGATGAAGCTGGAGACGTTGCAATACCCTAAGACAGAAGGAGGTTTGGCTGTTCCTAATGCCTGGATCTATTTCTTGGCCTCCCAGTGTCAGCACTTTAAGGACTGGATTTATTTCCAGTTGCCGGATGTGGCGGGCAGGATACTGCAGCACTGGTTGGGCAGTCGTGACCTTATGTGTATACTGGGGGGAGCGGGAATGCATGCGGGGAGAGAGAAGGTCTTGCTTATTGAACTTATGAAGAAAGTTTGGGCGAAGGTGAAACGGCTTAGAGGTGTGGGTGGAGTCTGTGAGCTTTCCCCAATATGGAACAACAACCTGTTGCCAGAATTCTCGTCTCTGCCAGGACTCTGGAACTGGGAATCCAAAGTAAGGAGGATAGGTCAACTGATGGAGAGTTATGTGTTCAAATCATTTCAGGGTTTGCAGCAGGAATTTAATATCCCAAAGGTTTGGTTCTATCAGTATCTTCAGTTGAGGCATGGCTTTGAGGTCACGATGAGGAAAGGTTGTATTATAGCTAAAATGGATGTGGTTCATAAACTTGTTCTCCCGATAGGGGGGAGGAGAGGTTTGATATCGCAGGTATATACTCTATTACTGGACAAATTTCTGGAAGGGTTCCCGCTTACAAGGATAAAGAAATGGGAGGGTGATCTGGGGGACATTTCTAAAGATCAGTGGGAAGATATACTGGAGGTAGTTCAAAGAGTGTCCCTAAGTGAACAGGGAAAATTGTCACAATTATTCATCATCCACAGAGTATATAAAACTCTGGTATTTTTACGGAAAGTTGGTGTTAGAACTGAAGACAAATGTCCAAAGTGTATGGAGGAAGGAGCGGACCTGTTGAATATGCTTTGGTCTTGTCCAGTGATAGGTAGTTACTGGGATGGAGTGCTGACTTTGATTAATCGCAACTTGGAGCTGAGGTTGCAAAAGGACCCTAAGGTATGTGTGTTGGGTTATATTACGGAAATTGGAGGGAGAGAACTGGTAAAGGTGGCAGTGGGGAGGCTGCTGTATGTGGCTAGGAAGTTGGTGGTTCGGCGGTGGATCCAGGGGAGTCCGCCAACATTGGATGAGTTTGTGCGGAAGGTGCATGACATGTTGATGATGGAAAGGGGTGTGTTTGTAAGGAGAGGATGTCCTCAGAAGTTTGAGAAATTGTGGAATGAATGGTTGTCTCAACACTCATGTCGTAATATATGATATTTTGGAGGTATTCGCGCTCTGGAATATAGGGGGGGAGGGGGGGAGTATGCTATGTTCTGGGCATGTAATGTGCAATAGCTGCTTTTGTTTGCGTACATTGTATACAGCTGTATGATGAATATCTCCTGTTATTGTCATATGCTACTGCGTTATTCTGACTCTCTACATTTGTGAATGAGGAGACAATGTACTGTCTTATAATAAGTAGAGTTGAGCGAACACCTGGATGTTCGGGTTCGAGAAGTTCGGCCGAACATCCCGGAAATGTTCGGGTTCGGGATCCGAACCCGATCCGAACTTCGTCCCGAACCCAAACCCCATTGAAGTAAATGGGGACCCGAACTTTTCGGCACTAAAAAGGCTGTAAAACAGCCCAGGAAAGAGCTAGAGGGCTGCAAAAGGCAGCAACATGTAGGTAAATCCCCTGCAAACAAATGTGGATAGGGAAATGAATAAAAATTAAATAAATAAAAATTAACCAAAATCAATTGGAGAGAGGTCCCATAGCAGAGAATCTGGCTTCACGTCACCCACCACTGTAAGAGTCCATTTTCATAAATTTAGGCCCAGCACCCAGGCAGAGGAGAGAGGTCCCGTAACAGAGAATCTGGCTTCATGTCAGCAGAGAATTAGTCTGCATGTCATAGCAGAGAATGAAGCTTCACGTCAGCCACCACTGCAACAGTCCATTGGCATATATTTAGGCCCAGCACACACACAGGCAGAGGAGAGAGGTCCCGTAACAGAGAATCTGTCTTCATGTCAGCAGAGAATTAGTCTGCATGTCATAGCAGAGAATGAGGCTTCACGTCAGCCACCACTGCAACAGTCCATTGGCATATATTTAGGCCCAGCACCCAGGCAGAGGAGGGAGGTCCCGTAACAGAGAATCTGGCTTCATGTCAGCAGAGAATCAGTCTGCATGTCATAGCAGAGAATGAGGCTTCACGTCAGCCACCACTGCAACAGTCCATTGGCATATATTTAGGCCCAGCACCCAGGCAGAGGAGGGAGGTCCCGTAACAGAGAATCTGGCTTCATGTCAGCAGAGAATCAGTCTGCATGTCATAGCAGAGAATGAGGCTTCACGTCAGCCACCACTGCAACAGTCCATTGTCATATATTTAGGCCCAGCACACAGGCAGAGGAGAGAGGTCCCGTAACAGAGAATCTGTCTTCATGTCAGCAGAGAATTAGTCTGCATGTCATAGCAGAGAATGAGGCTTCACGTCAGCCACCACTGCAACAGTCCATTGGCATATATTTAGGCCCAGCACACAGGCAGAGGAGAGAGGTCCCGTAACAGACAATCTGGCTTCATGTCAGCAGAGAATCATTCTGCATGTCATAGCAGAGAATCAGGCTTCACGTCACCCAACATTGGAACAGTCCATTGGCATATATTTAGGCCCCGGCACCCAGACACAGGAGAGGTTCATTCAACTTTGGGTAGCCTCGCAATATAATGGTAAAATGAAAATAAAAATAGGATTGAATGAGGAAGTGCCCTGGAGTCCAATAAAATATGGTTAAGGGGAGGTAGTTAATGTCTAATCTGGACAAGGGACGGACAGATCCTGTGGGATCCATGCCTGGTTCATTTTTATGAACGTCAGCTTGTCCACATTGGCTGTAGACAGGCGGCTGCGTTTGTCTGTAATGACGCCCCCTGCCGTGCTGAATACACGTTCAGACAAAACGCTGGCCGCCGGGCAGGCCAGCACCTCCAAGGCATAAAAGGCTAGCTCTGGCCACGTGGACAATTTAGAGACCCAGAAGTTGAATGGGGCCGAACCATCAGTCAGTACGTGGAGGGGTGTGCACACGTACTGTTCCACCATGTTAGTGAGATGTTGCCTCCTGCTAACACGTTGCGTATCAGGTGGTGGTGCAGTTAGCTGTGGCGTGTTGACAAAAGTTTTCCACATCTCTGCCATGCTAACCCTGCCCTCAAAGGAGCTGGCATTGACACAGCTGCCTTGGCGACCTCTTGCTCCTCCTCTGCCTTGGCCTTGGGCTTCCACTTGTTCCCCTGTGACATTTGGGAATGCTCTCAGTAGCGCGTCTACCAACGTGCGCTTGTACTCGCGCATCTTCCTATCACGCTCCAGTGCAGGAAGTAAGGTGGGCACATTGTCTTTGTAGCGTGGATCCAGCAGGGTGGCAACCCAGTAGTCCGCACAGGTTAAAATGTGGGCAACCCTGCTGTCGTTGCGCAGGCACTGCAGCATGTAGTCGCTCATGTGTGCCAGGCTGCCCAGGGGTAAGGACAAGCTGTCCTCTGTGGGAGGCATATCGTCATCGTCCTGCCTTTCCCCCCAGCCACGCACCAGTGATGGACCCGAGCTGCGTTGGGTGCCACCCCGCTGTGACCATGCTTCATCCTCATCCTCCTCCACCTCCTCCTCATCCTCGTCCTCCTCGTCCTCCAGTAGTGGGCCCTGGCTGGCCACATTTGTACCTGGCCTCTGCTGTTGCCAAAAACCTCCCTCTGAGTCACTTCGAAGAGACTGGCCTGAAAGTGCTAAAAATGACCCCTCTTCCTCCTCCTCCTCCTCCTCCTCCTGGGCCACCTCCTCTTCCATCATCGCCCTAAGTGTTTTCTCAAGGAGACATAGAAGTGGTATTGTAACGCTGATAACGGCGTCATCGCCACTGGCCATGTTGGTGGAGTACTCGAAACAGCGCAACAGGGCACACAGGTCTCGCATGGAGGCCCAGTCATTGGTGGTGAAGTGGTGCTGTTCTGTAGTGCGACTGACCCGTGCGTGCTGCAGCTGAAACTCCACTATGGCCTGCTGCTGCTCGCACAGTCTGTCCAGCATGTGCAAGGTGGAGTTCCACCTGGTGGGCACGTCGCATATGAGGCGGTGAGCGGGAAGGCCGAAGTTACGCTGTAGCGCAGACAGGCGAGCAGCAGCAGGATGTGAACGCCGGAAGCGCGAACAGACGGCCCGCACTTTATGCAGCAGCTCTGACATGTCGGGGTAGTTGTGAATGAACCTCTGCACCACCAAATTCAGCACATGCGCCAAGCAAGGGATGTGCGTCAAATTGGCTAGTCCCAGAGCTGCAACGAGATTTCGCCCATTATCGCACACCACCAGGCCGGGCTTGAGGCTCACCGGCAGCAACCACTCGTCGGTCTGTTGTTCTATACCCCGCCACAACTCCTGTGCGGTGTGGGGCCTGTCCCCCAAACATATAAGTTTCAGAATGGCCTGCTGACGTTTACCCCGGGCTGTGCTGAAGTTGGTGGTGAAGGTGTGTGGCTGACTGGATGAGCAGGTGGAAGAAGAGGAGGAGGAAGCCGAGAAGGAGGAGGTGGCAACAGGAGGCAAAGAATGTTGCCCTGCGATCCTTGGCGGCGGAAGGACGTGCGCCAAACAGCTCTCCGCCTGGGGCCCAGCTGCCACTACATTTACCCAGTGTGCAGTTAGGGAGATATAGCGTCCCTGGCCGTGCTTACTGGTCCACGTATCTGTGGTTAGGTGGACCTTGCCACAGATGGCGTTGCGCAGTGCACACTTGATTTTATCGGATACTTGGTTGTGCAGGGAAGGCACGGCTCTCTTGGAGAAGTAGTGGCGGCTGGGAACAACATACTGTGGGACAGCAAGCGACATGAGCTGTTTGAAGCTGTCTGTGTCCACCAGCCTAAATGACAGCATTTCATAGGCCAGTAGTTTAGAAATGCTGGCATTCAGGGCCAGGGATCGAGGGTGGCTAGGTGGGAATTTACGCTTTCTCTCAAATGTTTGTGAGATGGAGAGCTGAACGCTGCCGTGTGACATGGTTGAGACGCTTGGTGACGGAGGTGGTGGTGGTGGTGTTGGTGGTACATCCCCTGTTTGCTGGGCGGCAGGTGCCAACGTTCCTCCAGAGGCGGAGGAAGAGGCCGAGGCGGCAGCAGCAGAAGAGGCCGAGGCGGCAGCAGCAGAAGAGGTAGCAGGGGGAGCCTGAGTGACTTCCTTGGTTTCAAGGTGTTTACTCCACTGCAGTTCATGCTTTGCATGCAGGTGCCTGGTCATGCAGGTTGTGCTCAGGTTCAGAACGCTAATGCCTCGCTTAAGGCTCTGATGGCACAGCGTGCAAACCACTCGGGTCTTGTCGTCAGCACATTGTTTGAAGAATTGCCATGCCAGGGAACTCCTTGAAGCTGCCTTTGGGGTGCTCGGTCCCAGATGGCGGCGGGCAGTAGCAGGCGGAGTCTCTTGGCTGCGGGTGTTCTGCTTTTGCCCACTGCTCCCTCTTTTGCTACGCTGTTGGCTCGGTCTCACCACTGCCTCTTCCTCCGAACTGTGAAAGTCAGTGGCACGACCTTCATTCCATGTGGGGTCTAGGACCTCATCATCCCCTGCATCGTCTTCCACCCAGTCTTGATCCCTGACCTCCTGTTCAGTCTGCACACTGCAGAAAGACGCAGCAGTTGGCACCTGTGTTTCGTCATCATCAGAGACATGCTGAGGTGGTATTCCCATGTCCTCATCATCAGGAAACATAAGTGGTTGTGCGTCAGTGCATTCTATATCTTTCACCGCTGGGGAAGGGCTAGGTGGATGCCCTTGGGAAACCCTGCCAGCGGAGTCTTCAAACAGCATAAGAGACTGCTGCATAACTTGAGGCTGAGACAGTTTCCCTGGTATGCATGGGGGTGATGTGACAGACTGATGGGGTTGGTTTTCAGGCGCCATCTGTGCGCTTTCTGCAGAAGACTGGGTGGGAGATAATGTGAACGTGCTGGATCCACTGTCGGCCACCCAATTGACTAATGCCTGTACCTGCTCAGGCCTTACCATCCTTAGAACGGCATTGGGCCCCACCATATATCGCTGTAAATTCTGGCGGCTACTGGGACCTGAGGTAGTTGGTACACTAGGACGTGTGGATGTGGCAGAACGGCCACGTCCTCTCCCAGCACCAGAGGGTCCACTAACACCACCACGACCATGTCCACGTCCGCGTCCCTTACTAGATGTTTTCCTCATTGTTATGGTTCACCACAACAACAAAAATATTATTTGGCCCAATGTATTGTATTCAAATTCAGCGGGATATAAATTTGAGGCCTACTATTTAGGCGCTGGGTGACCGGTATGGATTTAGTGACAGAATTAGACTTGGAAATGCACAGTAGCGTGTGTGTGAAGTTATTCTGAATGACCCTATGTGCACCTTGAATATTATATACCCTTTTAGGGATAGATTTCAAATAGCTCTGATATAGCAGAAACCACTAAATTATGAAATTGCGAAATTGGGAATTGTACTTCAACCCAGAACAAAAAATGTGCTTTGACGGACACTAAATAACTTTCCCAGCCACAACAGTACAGCGGTAACGAGAGATTTAGCGGGATATAAATTTGAGGCCTAGTATTTAGACGCTGGGTGACCGGTATGGATTTAGCGACAGAATTAGACTTGGAAATGCACAGTAGCGTGTGTGTGAAGTTATTCTGAATGACCCTATGTGCACCTTGAATATTATATACCCTTTTAGGGATAGATTTCAAATAGCTCTGATATAGCAGGAACCACTAAATTATGAAATTGCTAAATTGGGAATTGTACTTCAACCCAGAACAAAAAATGTGCTTTGACGGACACTAAATAACTTTCCCAGCCACAACAGGACAGCGGTAACGAGAGATTTAGCGGGATATAAATTTGAGGCCTAGTATTTAGGCGCTGGGTGACCGGTATGGATTTAGTGACAGAATTAGACTTGGAAATGCACAGTAGCGTGTGTGTGAAGTTATTCTGAATGACCCTATGTGCATCTTGAATATTATATACCCTTTTAGGGATAGAATTCAAATAGCTCTGATATAGCAGGAACCACTAAATTATGAAATTGCTAAATTGGGAATTGTACTTCAACCCAGAACAAAAAATGTGCTTTGACGGACACTAAATAACTTTCCCAGCCACAACAGGACAGCGGTAACGAGAGATTTAGCGGGATATAAATTTGAGGCCTAGTATTTAGGCGCTGGGTGACCGGTATGGATTTAGCGACAGAATTAGACTTGGAAATGCACAGTAGCGTGTGTGTGAAGTTATTCTGAATGACCCTATGTGCACCTTGAATATTATATACCCTTTTAGGGATAGATTTCAAATAGCTCTGATATAGCAGGAACCACTAAATTATGAAATTGCTAAATTGGGAATTGTACTTCAACCCAGAACAAAAAATGTGCTTTGACGGACACTAAATAACTTTCCCAGCCACAACAGAACAGCGGTAACGAGAGATTTAGCGGGATATAAATTTGAGGCCTAGTATTTAGGCGCTGGGTGACCGGTATGGATTTAGTGACAGAATTAGACTGGGATATGGCCAAAAAATAACCACACTATTGCTGGTTAAATGCACTTGGTGACGGGCGCAGCTTGCCCCTGATGTAGTATATGGCCAAAAAATGAACAGACTATTGCTGGTTAAATGCACTTGGTGTCACAGCTTGACGAACCACACTACTGAGGGTTAAATGCACTTGGTGACGGGCGCAGCTTGCCCCTGATGTAGTATATGGCCAAAAAATGAACAGACTATTGCTGGTTAAATGCACTTGGTGACGGGCGCAGCTTGCCCCTGATGCACTTGGTGACGGGCGCAGCTGAAAGTGATTACTGGGAACACATCGCTTGCAAAATACAGAGTATTGAAATACCGACATAGCAAAGACCGGGGCGCCGGCCTGCAATCGGAACCAACTACTCGAAAAAAAACAGCTGAATAAAAAGGAAAGATATGCCCACAATTGTGGGTTATTGGTATTGACTATAACTCTAACGTACATCCTGCGAAAAATATCAGCACAGTTCCTGTCTACAGAGAATCTCTGCATGCGATTTTTTACATTGACTCTGTGATGCTGTTTTTTCAAATGCCAATATAAATGAAGGTCTGTGTAGAAAAATCTTTCGAAAAAACATTTTTTTTCGGATAATTTCGAAAAAAGTTTTTTCGGACACTCTCGAAAATTCTAATGAAAGCCCATGAGAGGATTCTCATGAGGAATTGATTACAGACTATCTGGAAATAAGGACTAAGTATGGACTATGCAAATAAGAAGTTACTATTGCTCAGAACTAATAGGTTCACAAGAGATATAGCCACAATTTATGTGCAACAAAGCCATATTCAGGATATTTGTACTTATTTCGGATATCACCAGTATCCGCAATAAGTAAATCAGAACAACATAGAAATAACTGAATTTACTGTTTAATTCTTTTTTACATATTTTATTCAAAGGAATTTTACCAAGTATAGTTATAATACATTGTTCAAATTCCGTGGGGCTCCGCATGTATGAGTGTGCCAATCTTCTATTGACAGATTCTTAAAACTGTTCGTGTCCACCAGACAGAATGATAGCATTTCAAAGGCCAATTTGGAAATGCTGGCATTCAGGGCCAGGGATTGTGGGTGGGTAGGGGGGTACTTCCTCTTTTGCTCCAGTGTTTGGGAGATAGACAGCTGAACGCTTTCATGGGACATTGTGAAGATGCTTAGTGACCCAGGTGATGGCGTTGCTGCCACATCCTGTTTGCGGGGTGGCAGGTGCCACTGTCACTCCTGAGGGGGATGAAGAGGCAGCAGGAGGAGCCAGAGACCTTTCTTAGTTTTTGAGGTGTCTACTTTACTGCAGCTCATGCTTTGCACTTAGATGCCTGGTCATGCAGGTTGTTCTCAGGTTTAGAACGTTTATGCCTCGCTTCAGGCTCTGATTGCACAGCGTGCAAACCACTTGTGTCTTGTAGTCAGCACATTGTCTGAAGAACTGCCACGCCAGGGAACTCCTTGGAGCTGGCTTTGTTGTGCTCGGTCCCTTGGTGTGGTGGGCAGTAGCAGTCATACTGTCTACGGGACGGCCGCTCCGCTTTGGCACCATGCTCCCTATTCTGATAGGCTGGTGGCTCTGTGCGACCACTGCCTCTTCCTCTGAACTACACAGGTCACTCACATGACCTTGATTCCATGTGGGGATGAGGACCTCATCATCCTCCACATCACCTTCCACCCAGTCTTCACCCCTGCCCTTTTTGTCGGTCTGCACACTGCAGTAAGCCGCAGCAGTTGACACCTATGTTTCATCATCATCCGAGACATGCTCAGGTGGTCCTCCCATGTACTCATCCTGAAACATAAGTGGTTGGGCATTGGTGCACTCAATCTCTCCTAATTCTGGGGCAGGGCTATGTGGATGGCCCTGGAAAATCCTGCCAGCAGAGTCATCAAAGAGACTGCTGCATGACTTAGGGCTCAGACTGCTTGGCTGATTTGCAAGGGGGTGAGGTGAAAGACTGATGGTCATGGGCTGCAGGTGCCAACTCTGATCTTTCAGCAGGGGACTGGGTGGGAGACAATGTGAGGGAACTGGAGGCACTGTCAGCCACCAAATCTACTATAGCCTGTACTTGTTCTGGCCTCACAATTCGTAGAGCTGCATTTGGCCCTACCAAATAACGCTGAAGGTTCTGTCGCCTACTCGCACCTGAGGAAGGTGTTTCACTTGGGCATGTAGCTGGCACAGATCGACCATGTCCTCTCCCTGCAACAGGATCTCCACCAACACCAGCAGCACCATGACCAGGACCACGTCCCTGCTGCTGGTGTTGTTGTCACCCACCTAAGTAACAGATGTTTTTACTAAATTAAGTTCCTTGTGAACAATGCAGAGCAGGGGTTTTTTGATGGCCAAAATGGGTTAATGTCACCCAACAATGGAACAGACAATTTTTTGAAATTTAGGTCCCTGTCACCTAGGCAGAGCAGGGTTTTTTGGATGGGAAAAATGGGTTGTCGCCCAACAATGGAACAGACAAGTTTTTTAAACTTATTGCCCAGTCTGCTATGCAGTGCAGGCAGCAAAGGTACTTTATTGCCCAATGAAACAGATGGACTTAAGGGCTCTTTCACTTCTTGCGTTCTTTTCTTCCGGCATAGAGTTTCGTCCTCGGGGCTCTATGCCGGAAGAATCCTGATCAGTTTTATCCTAATGCATTCTGAATGGAGAGAAATCCGTTCAGGATGCATCAGGATGTCTTCAGTTCAGGACCGGAACGTTTTTTGGCCGGAGAAAATACCGCAGCATGCTGCGCTTTTTTGCTCCAGCCAAAAATCCTGAACACTTGCCGCAAGGCCGGATCCGGAATTAATGCCCATTGAAAGGCATTAATCCAGATCCGGCCTTAAGCTAAACGTCGTTTTGGCGCATTGCCGGATCCGACGTTTAGCTTTTTCTGAATGGTTACCATGGCTACCAGGACGCTAAAGTCCTGGCAGCCATGGTAAAGTGTAGTGGGGAGCAGGGGAGCAGTATACTTACCGTCCGTGCGGCTCCCGTGGCGCTTCAGAGTGACGTCAGGGCACCCCACGCACATGGAGGACGCGATCGCATGGCACGTCATCCATGCGCATGGGGCGCTCTGACGTCACTTCTTGAGCACCTTGGGAGTCGCACGTATACTGCTCCCCCGCTCCCCACTACTACTATGGCAACCAGGACTTTAATAGCGTCCTGGCTGCCATAGTAACACTGAACGCATTTTGAAGACGGATCTGTCTTCAAATGCTTTCAGTTCACTTGCGTTTTTCCGGATCCGGCGTGTAATTCCGGCAAATGGAGTACACGCCAGATCCGGACAACGCAAGTGTGAAAGAGCCCTAACTGTATTTCTATAACTATCAGAAATGCAGCACAGGGCAAATAATTACCCTTCAAAAGTTTTTTTTTTTAACCCTAAATTAAACTAAATGAATTTAACTGTGATTATATTTCACTCTCACAAATAAAGCACATGGGTTTTTAACATAAAAAATGGTGGATTTGTGACCCCCTACAATGGAACAGATGAATTTGCTGAATTTATGTGCCTGCCTGTCACATGTGCAGTCCTCAGAGGTACTTTACACCCAAAAATGTGAATTTGAAGCCCAAAAATGTAATGGCAGTATTTAATGGTTTTATTTGACTGACAGAAACGCAGCGTAGGCCGCAAATGTACTTTATAGCAACAAAAATTTGAATTTTTCAGCAAAAAATGTAACTGCAGTATTTGGCGGTTTTATTGGACTCTCAGAAATTCCGCACAGGGCAAACAGGTACTTTATTGCCCCAAAAAAGGCTTTTTTAACCCTAAATGAAACTGATGGATTTATCTGCTATTAAATTTCACTCTCACAAATGAAGCACGTGAGTTTTTAACCACCTCCCATCCGCCCATAAACAAAAAACGTCCAGGAGGTGGTTCTCTATTTCTGAATGAACGTTCCAGAACGTCTATTCAGAAACTCCAGCTGCACACTAATCGTGCAGCTGCTGATCGGGTTGTCGACTGTCAGTGACAGCAGGGCAACCCAGACAGAAGGCAGGGACAGTGCCCAGGTGTTCCTGCCTTCTGGATCGCTGCATACACAGAGCTCACGAGCCCTATGTATGCAGAGCATGAAGCGCTATGCACTTCTTGTTCCAGGCCGGCGGTCATGTGATTGCCGGGGCCGGAGAGTGCAGGAGCTGTGTGAGGTCTTTCAGAGACCTCGATCAGTCCTGCACTGAGGCTGTACAGCGCTGTATTGCGCTGTACAGCCTCTCTGGGGGGTGTATTTCTCCTGTAACTGGGGCTACTATGTCAGCCCCGGTTACAGGAGAAATCAACAGTGAAAAAAAAAATAATAGTTAAGTAAATGTCCCCCAGAGGTCTTGTATGACCTTATGGGGGACGAAAAATATAAAATAAAAAAAAGTGTTAAAAAAATAAAATAAAGGTTTCACATGTAAAAAATTAATTTCTCATGTAAGGAATAAAAAAAAAATATAGAAAAAATATAATAAAATAGACATATTTGGCATTGCCGCGTCCGTGACAGTCGGCTCTATAAATATATCACATGATCGACCCAGTCTGATAAAAACCATAACAAACAAAAAAAAATATAGCTCTAAGAACATGGACACATTAAAAAAATTTTTTTTGTTAAAAAAATGCTATTATTGTGTAAAACTTAAATAAATAAGAAAAAGTATACATATTAGTTATCACCACATCCGTAACGATCTGCTCTATAAAAATGTCACTTGACCGAACCCCTCAGGTGAATGCTGTAAAAATAAATAAATAAAAACTGTGCTAAGACAACCAATTTTTTTGTCACCTTGCCCCATAAAGTGTTATAATGAATGATCAAAAAATCATATGTACTCAAAAATAGTACCAATAAAACTAGCATCTTATCCCCTAGTTTTCAAAATGGGGTCACTTCTTGGGAGTTTCTACTGTAAGGTTGCAACAGGGGGGCTTCAAATGGGACATGGCATCTAAAATCCATGTGGAGTTCCTTTTCTTCTGCGCTCTGCCGTGTGCCCATACAGCAGTTTATGACACATGTGGGGTGTTTCTGTAAACCGCAGAATCTGGGTAATAAATATAGAGTTTTGTTTGGCTGTTAACCATCCATGTGTTAAAGAAAAAATTGGATTAAAATGGAAAATCTGCCCAAAAAGTGAAATTTTAAAATTTGATATCCATTTTCTTTTAATTCTTGTGGAATGCCTAAAGGGTTAACAAAGTTAGTAAAATCGGTTTTAAGTAACTTGAGGGGTGTAGTTTCTACAATGGGGTCATGTATGGGGGTATCCACTGTGTAGGCCCCACAAAGTGACTTCAGACCTGAACTGGTCCTTAAAAAGTGGGTTTTGGCAATTTTCTTAAAAATTTGAAGAATTGCTCCTAAACTTCTTAGCCTTCTAACGTCCTAAAAAATTAAATGACATTTCCAAAATGATGCCAACATAAAGTAGACATATGGGGAATGTCAAGTAATAAATATTTTATGAGGTATCACTTTCTGTTTTAAAAGCAGAAAAATAGAAATTTTGAAAATTGTGAATTTTTCAAAATATTTGGTAAATTTGGGATTTTTTCATGAATAAAGGTGAAATATATTGACTCAAATTTATGACTATCATGAAGTACAATGTGTCACGAGAAAACAATCTCTGAATGACTGATAAGTAAAGGCGTTATTACCACATAAAGTGAGATATTTCAGATTTGAAAAATTAGGCCTGGTCAGGAAGGGGGCAAATGGCCCAGATAGGAAGTGGTTAACATAAAAAATTGTGAATATGTCACCCCTACCATGGAACAGATGGATTTGCTGAATTTATGTGCCTGCCTGTCACATATGCAGTGCAGGCCTCAGAGGTACATTACAACAAAAAATGTAAATATGTCCCCTTACAATGGAACAGATGGATTATATTTCACTCTCAGAAATGCAGCACATTACAGGGGTACATTACAGAAAAAAAATGGGGATATGTCACCCCCTGGGTCCCTGAACTCCCAGACGTTATTATTTCCCCTTCCCCTGGCTCCTGCACATATGAAGTGCAGGAGCACTTTAAAAATGGGTATATGTTGGCCACTGAACTACAAGAACAGGATTAAATGATTGTCCCTGGCAGATATGCAGTGCTGGTGCACTTTAAAAATGGGTAAATGTCGTCCACTGAACTACAAGAAGAGGATTAAATGATTGTCCCTGGCACATATGCAGTGCTGGTGCACTGCTGTTGCACAAAATGCCCGCTGACACCCACCTAACTAACAGACGGATTAAAACTTTTTTCAGTCTCACTGGGCTCAGGGCAGGGTATAAAAATGTTGCATTGCACCCCCAAAACTAAAAACGCTGTAGATCACTAACTTTACACCAATGCAGATATCAGTCTTTTCTCACAGCAGCAGCATCCTAACCCTACAATTAGTTAGAGCTGCACTTGGCCAATCACAGCCATGCCATTAGTAGGCATGGCTGTGATGGCTTCTAAGGGCACACGAGTTAAGTGCTTGTTGATTGGCTGCCCTGCAGCCTTTCAAAAAGTGCCTTTAAATCGCTGAACACCGAACTCAAACCCAAACTTTTTCGAAAATGTTCAGATTTGGGTCCAGGTACAAAAAAAACAAAAGTTCGGTACAAACCCAAAATTAGGGTTCGGGTTCACTCCACCTTATAAAGCACCTTAAATGTATAGCTTGGAAGAAAGATGAGACAGAGGGAATATGATAGAAACTTTTAAATACATAAAGGGAATCAACAAGGTAAAAGAGGAGAGAATATTTAAAAGAATAAAAACTGCTACTAGAGGACATCGTTTTAAATTAGAGGGGCAAAGGTTTAAAAGTAATATCAGGAAGTATTACTTTACTGAGAGAGTAGTGGATGCATGGAATAGCCTTCCTGCAGAAGTGGTAGCTGCAAATACAGTGAAGGAGTTTAAGCATGCATGGGATAGGCATAAGGCCATCCTTCATATAAGATAGGGCCAGGGGCTATCCATAGTATTTAGTATATTGGACAGACTAGATGGGCCAAATGGTTCTTATCTGCCGACACATTCTATGTTTCTATGTAACAGATAGGTGCAACAATAAAAGGCGAATATATTTGTATTTTGCCAGTAATACACGGCAAACTGAGCTGTAGAATATCTCACTGCACCGCTGAAAGGCAATTAGGCCCAAGTTTTTTTTCTATTTTTACGCAAAAGGCTTTTCTACAGATGAGTGCAACAATGAAAGGCGTATATTATTGTATTTTGCCAGTAATACACGGCAAAGTGGGTTGAAAAATATCTCACTGCACCACTGAATGGCAATTAGGCCCAAGTTTTTTTCTATTTTTAGACAAAAGGCTTTTAAAAAAATAAGTAACAAAGTAACATAGTACATAAGGCTGAAAAAAGACATTTTGTCCATCCAGTTTGACCTGTCATCCTGCAAGTTGATCCAGAGTAGGGATGAGCGAACTCGAACTGTATAGTTCGGGTTCGTACCGAATTTTGGGGTGTCCGTGACACGGACCCGAACCCGGACATTTTCGTAAAAGTCCGGGTTCGGTGTTCGTCGCTTTCTTGGCGCTTTTGTGACGCTTTCTTGGCGCTTTTTGAAAGGCTGCAAAGCAGCCAATCAACAAGCGTCATACTACTTGCCCCAAGAGGCCATCACAGCCATGCCTACTATTGGCATGGCTGTGATTGGCCAGAGCACCATGTGACCCAGCCTCTATTTAAGCTGGAGTCACATAGCGCCGCCCGTCACTCTGCTCTGATTAGCGTAGGGAGAGGTTGCGGCTGCGACAGTAGGGCGAGATTAGGCAGATTAACTCCTCCAAAGGACTTGATTAACTGATCGATCTGCAGCTGTGGATCATTCAGCTGCTGATCCTCAATTGCTCACTGTTTTTAGGCTGCCCAGACCGTTTGTCAGTCACATTTTTCTGGGGTGATCGGCGGCCATTTTGTGTCTTGTGGTGCGCCAGCACAAGCTGCGACCAAGTGCATTTAACCAGCAATAGTCTGTTTATTTTTTGGCCATATACTACATCAGGGGCAAGCTGTGCCTGTCACCAAGTGCATTTAACCCTCAATGGTGTGGTTGTTTTTTGGCTAAAGCCTACATCAGGGTGAAGCTGTCACACCAAGTGCATTTAACCAGCAATAGTCTGTTCATTTTTTGGCCATATACTAAATCAGGGGCAAGCTGCGCCCGTCACCAAGTGCATTTAACCAGCAATAGTCTGTTCATTTTTTGGCCATATACTACATCAGGGGCAAGCTGCGCCCGTCACCAAGTGCATTTAACACTCAGTAGTGTGGTTGGTCAAGCTGTGACACCAAGTGCATTTAACCAGCAATAGTCTGTTCATTTTTTGGCCATATACTACATCAGGGGCAAGCTGCGCCCGTCACCAAGTGCATTTAACCCTCAGTAGTGTGGTTGGTCAAGCTATCACACCAAGTGCATTTAACCAGCAATAGTCTGTTCATTTTTTGGCCATATACTAAATCAGGGGCAAGCTGCGCCCGTCACCAAGTGCATTTAACCAGCAATAGTCTGTTCATTTTTTGGCCATATACTACATCAGGGGCAAGCTGCGCCCGTCACCAAGTGCATTTAACCCTCAGTAGTGTGGTTGGTCAAGCTGTCACACCAAGTGCATTTAACCAGCAATAGTGTGGTTATTTTTTGGCCATATCCCAGTCTAATTCTGTCACTAAATCCATACCGGTCACCCAGCGCCTAAATACTAGGCCTCAAATTTATATCCCGCTAAATCTCTCGTTACCGCTGTCCTGTTGTGGGTGGGAAAGTTATTTAGTGTCCGTCAAAGCACATGTTTTGTTCTGGGTTGAAATACAATTCCCAATTTAGCAATTTCATAATTTAGTGGTTTCTGCTATATCAGAGCTATTTAAAATCTATCCCTAAAAGGGTATATACTATTCAAGGTGCACATAGGGTCATTCAGAATAACTTCACACACACGCTACTGTGCATTTCCAAGTCTAATTCTGTCACTAAATCTATACCGGTCACCCAGCGCCTAAATACTAGGCCTCAAATTTATATCCCGCTAAATCTCTCGTTACCGCTGTCCTGTTGTGGCTGGGAAAGTTATTTAGTGTCCGTCAAAGCACATTTTTTGTTCTGGGTTGAAATACAATTCCCAATTTAGCAATTTCTTAATTTAGTGGTTTCTGCTATATCAGAGCTATTTGAAATCTATCCCTAAAAGGGTATATAATATTCAAGGTGCACATAGGGTAATTCAGAATAACTTCACACACACGCTACTGTGCATTTCCCAGTCTAATTCTGTCACTAAATCCATACCGGTCACCCAGCGCCTAAATACTAGGCCTCAAATTTATATCCCGCTGAATTTGAATACAATACATTGTGCCAAATAATATTTTTGTTGTTGTGGTGAACCATAACAATGAGGAAAACATCTAGTAAGGGACGCGGACGTGGACATGGTCGTGGTGGTGTTAGTGGACCCTCTGGTGCTGGGAGAGGACGTGGCCGTTCTGCCACATCCACACGTCCTAGTGTACCAACTACCTCAGGTCCCAGTAGCCGCCAGAATTTACAGCGATATATGGTGGGGCCCAATGCCGTTCTAAGGATGGTAAGGCCTGAGCAGGTACAGGCATTAGTCAATTGGGTGGCCGACAGTGGATCCAGCACGTTCACATTATCTCCCACCCAGTCTTCTGCAGAAAGCGCACAGATGGCGCCTGAAAACCAACCTCATCAGTCTGTCACATCACCCCCATGCATACCAGGGAAACTGTCTCAGCCTCAAGTTATGCAGCAGTCTCTTATGCTGTTTGAAGACTCCGCTGGCAGGGTTTCCCAAGGGCATCCACCTAGCCCTTCCCCAGCGGTGAAAGACATAGAATGCACTGACGCACAACCACTTATGTTTCCTGATGATGAGGACATGGGAATACCACCTCAGCATGTCTCTGATGATGACGAAACACAGGTGCCAACTGCTGCGTCTTTCTGCAGTGTGCAGACTGAACAGGAGGTCAGGGATCAAGACTGGGTGGAAGACGATGCAGGGGAAGATGAGGTCCTAGACCCCACATGGAATGAAGGTCGTGCCACTGACTTTCACAGTTCGGAGGAAGAGGCAGTGGTGAGACCGAGCCAACAGCGTAGCAAAAGAGGGAGCAGTGGGCAAAAGCAGAACACCCGCCGCCAAGAGACTCCGCCTGCTACTGACCGCCGCCATCTGGGACCGAGCACCCCAAAGGCAGCTTCAAGGAGTTCCCTGGCATGGCACTTCTTCAAACAATGTGCTGACGACAAGACCCGAGTGGTTTGCACGCTGTGCCATCAGAGCCTGAAGCGAGGCATTAACGTTTTGAACCTGAGCACAACCTGCATGACCAGGCACCTGCATGCAAAGCATGAACTGCAGTGGAGTAAACACCTTAAAACCAAGGTAGTCACTCAGGCTCCCCCTGCTACCTCTTCTGCTGCTGCCGCCTCGGCCTCTTCCTCCGCCTCTGGAGGAACGTTGGCACCTGCCGCCCAGCAAACAGGGGATGTACCACCAACACCACCACCACCACCTCCGTCACCAAGCGTCTCAACCATGTCACACGGCAGCGTTCAGCTCTCCATCTCACAAACATTTGAGAGAAAGCGTAAATTCCCACCTAGCCACCCTCGATCCCTGGCCCTGAATGCCAGCATTTCTAAACTACTGGCCTATGAAATGCTGTCATTTAGGCTGGTGGACACAGACAGCTTCAAACAGCTCATGTCGCTTGCTGTCCTACAGTATGTTGTTCCCAGCCGCCACTACTTCTCCAAGAGAGCCGTGCCTTCCCTGCACAACCAAGTATCCGATAAAATCAAGTGTGCACTGCGCAACGCCATCTGTAGCAAGGTCCACCTAACCACAGATACGTGGACCAGTAAGCACGGCCAGGGACGCTATATCTCCCTAACTGCACACTGGGTAAATGTAGTGGCAGCTGGGCCCCAGGCGGAGAGCTGTTTGGCGCACGTCCTTCCGCCGCCAAGGATCGCAGGGCAACATTCTTTGCCTCCTGTTGCCACCTCCTCCTTCTCGGCTTCCTCCTCCTCTTCTTCCACCTGCTCATCCAGTCAGCCACACACCTTCACCACCAACTTCAGCACAGCCCGGGGTAAACGTCAGCAGGCCATTCTGAAACTCATATGTTTGGGGGACAGGCCCCACACCGCACAGGAGTTGTGGCGGGGTATAGAACAACAGACCGACGAGTGGTTGCTGCCGGTGAGCCTCAAGCCCGGCCTGGTGGTGTGTGATAATGGGCGAAATCTCGTTGCAGCTCTGGGACTAGCCAATTTGACGCACATCCCTTGCTTGGCGCATGTGCTGAATTTGGTGGTGCAGAAGTTCATACACAACTACCCCGACATGTCAGAGCTGCTGCATAAAGTGCGGGCCGTCTGTTCGCGCTTCCGGCGTTCACATCCTGCTGCTGCTCGCCTGTCTGCGCTACAGCGTAACTTCGGCCTTCCCGCTCACCGCCTCATATGCGACGTGCCCACCAGGTGGAACTCCACCTTGCACATGCTGGACAGACTGTGCGAGCAGCAGCAGGCCATAGTGGAGTTTCAGCTGCAGCACGCACGGGTCAGTCGCACTACAGAACAGCACCACTTCACCACCAATGACTGGGCCTCCATGCGAGACCTGTGTGCCCTGTTGCGCTGTTTCGAGTACTCCACCAACATGGCCAGTGGCGATGACGCCGTTATCAGCGTTACAATACCACTTCTATGTCTCCTTGAGAAAACACTTAGGGCGATGATGGAAGAGGAGGTGGCCCAGGAGGAGGAGGAGGAGGAAGAGGGGTCATTTTTAGCACTTTCAGGCCAGTCTCTTCGAAGTGACTCAGAGGGAGGTTTTTGGCAACAGCAGAGGCCAGGAACAAATGTGGCCAGCCAGGGCCCACTACTGGAGGACGAGGAGGACGAGGATGAGGAGGAGGTGGAGGAGGATGAGGATGAAGCATGGTCACAGCGGGGTGGCACCCAACGCAGCTCGGGTCCATCACTGGTGCGTGGCTGGGGGGAAAGGCAGGACGATGACGATACGCCTCCCACAGAGGACAGCTTGTCCTTACCCCTGGGCAGCCTGGCACACATGAGCGACTACATGCTGCAGTGCCTGCGCAACGACAGCAGAGTTGCCCACATTTTAACCTGTGGGGACTACTGGGTTGCCACCCTGCTGGATCCACGCTACAAAGACAATGTGCCCACCTTACTTCCTGCACTGGAGCGTGATAGGAAGATGCGCGAGTACAAGCGCACGTTGGTAGACGCGCTATTGAGAGCATTCCCAAATGTCACAGGGGAACAAGTGGAAGCCCAAGGCCAAGGCAGAGGAGGAGCAAGAGGTCGCCAAGGCAGCTGTGTCAATGCCAGCTCCTTTGAGGGCAGGGTTAGCATGGCAGAGATGTGGAAAACTTTTGTCAACACGCCACAGCTAACTGCACCACCACCTGATACGCAACGTGTTAGCAGGAGGCAACATTTCACTAACATGGTGGAACAGTACATGTGCACACCCCTCCACGTACTGACTGATGGTTCGGCCCCATTCAACTTCTGGGTCTCTAAATTGTCCACGTGGCCAGAGCTAGCCTTTTATGCCTTGGAGGTGCTGGCCTGCCCGGCGGCCAGCGTTTTGTCTGAACGTGTATTCAGCACGGCAGGGGGCGTCATTACAGACAAACGCAGCCGCCTGTCTACAGCCAATATGGACAAGCTGACGTTCATAAAAATGAACCAGGCATGGATCCCACAGGATCTGTCCGTCCCTTGTCCAGATTAGACATTAACTACCTCCCCTTAACCATATATTATTGGACTCCAGGGAACTTCCTCATTCAATCCTATTTTTATTTTCATTTTACCATTATATTGCGAGGCTACCCAAAGTTGAATGAACCTCTCCTCTGTCTGGGTGCCGGGGCCTAAATATATGCCAGTGGACTGTTCCAATGTTGGGTGACGTGAAGCCTGATTCTCTTCTATGACATGCAGAATGATTCTCTGCTGACATGAAGCCAGATCCTCTGTTACGGGACCTCTCTCCTCTGCCTGGGTGCTGGGCCTAAATTTATGAAAATGGACTCTTACAGTGGTGGGTGACGTGAAGCCTGATTCTCTGCTATGATATGAAGACTGATTCTCTGCTGACATGAAGCCAGATTGTCTGTTACGGGACCTCTCTCCTCTGCCTGGGTGCTGGGCCTAAATATATGCCAATGGACTGTTGCAGTGGTGGCTGACGTGAAGCCTCATTCTCTGCTATGACATGCAGACTAATTCTCTGCTGACATGAAGTCAGATCCTCTGTTACGGGACCTCTCTCCTCTGCCTGGGTGCTGGGCCTAAACTTATGAAAATGGACTCTTACAGTGGTGGGTGACGTGAAGCCTCATTCTCTGCTATGACATGCAGACTAATTCTCTGCTGACATGAAGCCAGATTGTCTGTTACGGGACCTCTCTCCTCTGCCTGGGTGCTGGGCCTAAATTTATGCCAATGGACTGTTGCAGTGGTGGGTGACGTGAAGCCTGATTCTCTGCTATGACATGCAGACTGATTCTCTACTGACATGAAGCCAGATTGTCTGTTACGGGACCTCTCTCCTCTGCCTGTGTGCTGGGCCTAAATATATGCCAATGGACTGTTGCAGTGGTGGCTGACGTGAAGCCTCATTCTCTGCTCTGACATGCAGACTAATTCTCTGCTGACATGAAGCCAGATTGTCTGTTACGGGACCTCTCTCCTCTGCCTGTGTGCTGGGCCTAAATATATGCCAATGGACTGTTGCAGTGGTGGCTGACGTGAAGCCTCATTCTCTGCTATGACATGCAGACTAATTCTCTGCTGACATGAAGCCAGATTGTCTGTTACGGGACCTCTCTCCTCTGCCTGGGTGCTGGGCCTAAATATATGCCAATGGACTGTTGCAGTGGTGGCTGACGTGAAGCCTCATTCTCTGCTATGACATGCAGACTGATTCTCTGCTGACATGAAGCCAGATTGTCTGTTACAGGACCTCTCTCCTCTGCCTGTGTGCTGGGCCTAAATATATGCCAATGGACTGTTGCAGTGGTGGCTGACGTGAAGCCTCATTCTCTGCTATGACATGCAGACTAATTCTCTGCTGACATGAAGCCAGATTGTCTGTTACGGGACCTCTCTCCTCTGCCTGGGTGCTGGGCCTAAATATATGCCAATGGACTGTTGCAGTGGTGGCTGACGTGAAGCCTGATTCTCTGCTATGACATGAAGACTGATTCTCTGCTGACATGAAGCCAGATTGTCTGTTACGGGACCTCTCTCCTCTGCCTGGGTGCTGGGCCTAAATATATGCCAATGGACTGTTGCAGTGGTGGCTGACGTGAAGCCTCATTCTCTGCTATGACCTGCAGACTAATTCTCTGCTAACATGAAGCCAGATTCTCTGTTACGGGACCTCTCTCCTCTGCCTGGGTTCCGGGGCCTAAATATCTGAGAATGGACTGTTCCAGTGGTGGGTGACGGGAAGCCAGATTCTCTGCTATGGGACCTCTCTCCAATTGATTTTGGTTAATTTTTATTTATTTAATTTTTATTTTAATTCATTTCCCTATCCACATTTGTTTGCAGGGGATTTACCTACATGTTGCTGCCTTTTGCAGCCCTCTAGCCCTTTCCTGGGCTGTTTTACAGCCGTTTTAGTGCCGAAAAGTTCGGGTCCCCATTGACTTCAATGGGGTTCGGGTTCGGGACGAAGTTCGGATCGGGTTCGGATCCCGAACCCGAACATTTCCGGGAAGTTTGGCCGAACTTCTCGAACCCGAACATCCAGGTGTTCGCTCAACTCTAATCCAGAGGAAGACAAAAAAAAACTTTGAGGTAGAAGCCAATTTTCCTTACTTTAGGGGAATAATAAATTCCTTCCCGACTCCAATCAGGCAATCAGAATAACTCCCTGGATCACCGACCCATCTCTAGTAGCTATAGCCTGTAATATTATTACACTCCAGAAATACATCCAGGCCCCTCTTGAACTCTTTTATTGTACTCACCATCACCACCTCCTCAGTCAGAGAGTTCCATAGTCTCACTGCTCTTACTGTAAAGTGCAAGAATAAAAATAGAATATATTTGCATTTCACCTTTAATACACGGCAAACTGGGCTGTAAAATATCTCACTGCACTGCTGAACAGCAATTAGACCCAAGTTTTTTTTCTATTTTTACACAAAAGGTTTTTCAAAAAATAAGTGTAACAATGCAAGGCATATATTTGTATTTCGCCAGTAATACACGGCAAATTGGGCTGTAAAATATCTCACCACACTGCTGAACGTCAATTAGGCCAAAAAATGTTTCTATTTTTACACAAAAGGCTTTTCAACAGATAAGTACAACTCTGAATTGTGAATATATTTGTATTTTGCCAGTTAAACACAGCAAATATATTTGTATTTTGCCATGAATACTCAGCAAAGAGGGCTGTGAAATATTTCACTGCACCGCAGTACGGCAATTAGGCCCAATTTTTTTTCTATTTTTACACAAAAAGTTTTTAAACGGATAAGCACAACTCTAAATTGTGAATATATTTGTATTTTGCCAGTTATACACGGCAAAGACAGGTCTGTCATTCCAGCTTTTTGTTATTGGGCTGCAAATGTTATGTTGGAAAGCCTTTAGTGGCTTATATATTAGTATCTTATTCTGTAGATTACAGCAGATGTAATGTCTCTATACATCGTGCTACCTCACGATTTGGCTATTGTTTCCCTTAGGTGGCTTTTAAAAATGTATTCAGATTTTTCCTTTGCTTTTCAAGATTATATCTGTCGGATTGTGTGGTTTCTATTGAAACATAATGTTTTCATGTTTGATCAATGTTTCTTTTTGCAACTCAAAGAAGTTTCCATGGGGGTGAAATTCTCGCCCTCCATGGCAAACATTTATATGGTGTAGTGGGAGTGCCATTCCTTATTTTCACCAGACAATCCTTCGGGCGATTCCCTGAGATGGTACGGCCGTTATTTCGACGACTTACTATTCATGTGGTCAGGCAATCATGCGGCCGTGCCCTCTTTTGGGAACTTCCTCAACAATAATCATTGCCATTTGAAGTTTTCCATTCTGCATGGCACTTCCACCATTTCTTTTCTTGATTTGTCCCTTTATGGTGACTATGTTACACAACAGGTTTTTACCAGCACGTTCCGCAAAGATATGGCTGGCAATACCACTCCTATGGCCACATCCTGCCACCCCCTGCATGTGGTGCATAATGTCCCCAATGGGAAATTCATCCGGGCAAAACAAAATTTCTCCAGCAATGCTCCATTTGAAAAGGATGGGGAGGTTTTGGCCAATAGACTTATTGAACCCAAATATCCCCCCTGGACCCAAATATCCCCCCTGTGCTAAGACATGTGTATCTACTAGGCCCGGAGAGAATTAGTTTTTTTCTAAAACCACTCGATCCAACAGTAGAAAACATTTGAAAAAATGTCATGAAAAGACTGCACAATGTATTCCCTTATAAATAATAAACTTACTTGTTAAGACATAAGGGTACATTTAAATGCAGTCACCGCATTTGCACCTGCTGTAACTTCATGCAAATGGAGTCCTCTATATATTCCACAGCTACACAAAATAGTTTTTGTTCTTAAACAATATGTTAATTGCAATACTAGCCATGCGGTGTATTGTATTGCCTGCTCAAGATGTCATCTTCAATATGTTGGCTGTACCACTAATAGTTTAAAAGTGAGAATATGAAGACACTTGTCGGATATCCCACATACAAAAACAAGAAATGTCTCAGTTTATTGAAGATTTTAGAACTATGTTGTATTCTTATAGTATGTCCAAATGTTTATCTTTGATTATTATGTGAGTAGGGGGCGTGGCTTGTTCTCTTGCCGATCACAATCACCTGTGATCTGCAAGGCTTCAGCTATTTAAATCCCGGCTAGTCAGCATGAAATTTGTCATGAGTAAGGATCAGTATTAGATGATCCGAAATGCGTAGACCTGGTTGCTATGTTGGATTTTTAATGTGCATCTGTGTATTGGAATAAAGAACGTCTCTTTTTTTGGAAGCTGGACCCCTTATTCATTTTCAAGGTTCCTATTGTGCACTTGGTTCCCAACGCAGTCCATACCATCATTACAAGTGATATCAGATGAGCGCAGCCTTGAACTTTTTTTGCTGTGTGTTTTATCTTATTCAGTACGAAAAGAAAAAAATATACGCATGTCACTTCTCCAGTTATTTCTGTTGAAAGCTTAGAGGGGCGTATTTCATTAAAAAAAAATTAAAAAAAATTTATACACACTACACTGTTGCAGTTATTTCTGATGAAACTGTAAAGGAGCGTATTTCAGTAAAATAAGAAAAATATATATGCAATGCACTGTTGCAGTTATTTCTGCTGAAAGCATATAGGTTTGTATTTCAGTAAAAAGAGACAAATATATACGCTCTGCACTGTTGCATTTATTTCTGTTGAAAGCGTATAGGGGCATATTTCAGTAAAATAAAATATATATATATGCTCTGCACTATTTAATTGTTTTCTGGTTAAAGCATATAGTGACCTATTTCATTCCAACAAGAAATATATATTCTCAGGTCACTTCTGCAGTTATTTCTGGTGAAAGCGTATAAGGGCGTATTTAATTAAATAAAGAAAAATATATATGCACTGCACTGTTGCAGTTATTTCTGGTGAAAGCATATAGGGGTGTATTTCATTAAATAAAGAAAAAATATATGCACTGCACTGTTGCATTTATTTCTGGTGAAAGCGTATAGGGGTGTATTTCATTAAAATAAGAAAAATATATATGCACTGCACTATTTAATTGTTTTCTGGTTAAAGCATATAGTGGCCTATTTCATTCCAACAATAAATATATATTATTAGGTCACTTCTGCAGTTATTTATGTTGAAAGCGTATGGGGGCATATTTCAGCAAAATAAGAAAAATATATATGCACTGCACTGATGCAGTTATTTCTGGTGAAAGCATATAGGGCGTATTTCAGTAAAATAAGAGAAATATATATACGCACTGCACTATTTATTGTTTTCTGGTTAAAGCATTTAGTGGCCTATTTCATTCCAACAAGAAATATATATTCTTAAGTCACTTCTGCAGTTATTTCTGGTGAAAGCGTATAGGGGAGTATTTCATTAAAAATATATATATATATACGCACTGCACTGTTGAAGTTATTTATGTTTTAAAGTGTATAAAAGCGCATTTCAGTAAAACAAGAAAAATATATTCGTAGTGCATTTCTGCAGTTAATTCTGGTGAAAGCATATAGTGGCCTATTTCAGTCCAACAAGAAAAATATATGCTCAGTTCACTTCTGCATTCATTTCTGTTGAAAGCATATAGGGGCGTATTACAGTAAAAAAGAAAAATAGATTTGCATTTCACTGGTGCACTTGTTTGTGTCAAAAGCGTTCAGTGGCCTATTTCAGTACAAACAGAAAAATGCATTCTAAGTTCACATCGGCAGCAGTTAGATGTGTTAAAAGCGTTTAGTGGCCTATTTCAATGCAAACAGAAAAATACATTCTCAGTTCACGTCAGCGGAGGTTAGATGTGTTAAAATCGTTTACTGGCTTATAGTACAAACAGAAAAATGCATTCTCAGTTCACGTCAGAAGCGGTTATAGGTGTTGAAAGCGTTTAGTGGCCTTTTTCTTTACAAAAAGAAAAATACATTCTCAGTTTATGTTGGCGGTTAGATGTGTTGAAAGCATTGCTGGGATTCAGCAGGGTGGCAGCAGTGCGAGGTCAGGAGCCAAACATGCCCGGGGTAGAGCACCTGCTTCACAGCAGCCTACCTGCCCAGGAAAAAGTGGTGCAGGGGTTCACAGAAGTAGTGGCTGAGCAGTCAGTCAGTGCAGTGGTTATATGTGTTATTTTGTATGTCAGAAAAATACATTCTCAGTTCATGACGGCGGTGGTTAGATGTGTTGAAAGCGTTTAGTGGCCTATTTCAGTACAAACAGAAAAATAAATTCTCAATTCACGTCGGCGGCGGTTATATGTATTGAAAGCATGGCTGGGATTCAGCAGGGTGGGAGCAGTGGGAGGTCGGGAGCCAAACTTGCCCGGGGTAGAGCACCTGCTTCGCAGCAGCCTACCTACCCGGGAAGTAGTGGTGCAGGGCTTCATGGAAGTAGCGGTGGTAGCAGTCAGTCAGTGCTGCAGTTATATGTGGTAAAATCTCCATGATAAATCTGCAGCGCAGGGACCCAGTGTGGCTTCTACACACTTTCAAAATAATCCTTATGCCGGATGACCGGGATGCTCCATGACCTTCCCAGGAGCTGCTGAGACGTCTGTATCACGCGGGGGGAATCCGAAGACCCTTTCCATCTCCATGCTCCGTTATATGTGGAAAAATCTATGTATTTTGGTGGTAAAAGAAATATATTCAGCGTTCAGTGCTGCACTTATATGCGTTAAAGTATTTTGTGAATTATATTGGTGGAAAAAAAATTGTATTCAGCGTTCAGCGCTGCAGTTATATGTGGTAAAATCTTTTGTAACCTTTTTCGGTGAAAAAAAAATGGTATTCAGCGCTGCAGTTATATGTGATAAAATCTTTTGTGACTTATTTCGGTGTAAAAAAAATTGTATTCAGCGTTTACCGCTGCAGTTATATGTGGTAAAATCTCCATAATGTCTATATGATAAATCTGAGTGGGGGCCCCTATGTGGCTTCTACACACTTTCAAAATAATCCTTAAGATGCCAGATGATCAGGACGCTCCATGACCTTCCCAGGAGCTTGTATTCAACGATGCTCCTATATGTGGTAAAATCTTGTGTGATTTATTTTGGTGGAAAGAAATTGTATTCAGCATTAAGCACTGCAGTTATATGCAGTAAAATCTTTTTGGAATCATTTTGGTGGACAAAAAATCTTGTATTCAGCATTAAGCGCTGCACTTATATGCGTTAAAATCTTTTTTTAATTATTTTGTAGAAATACAAATTTCCACCGCCTCCATTAACTTCCTTATCTTTTCATTAGCATCGGACACACTAACTTTACACCCCCACTTCCCCCCCAGCTATATATATATATATATATATATATATATATAGTGCAAGCACCACCTAGGGGCAAATAAAGGTAAATGACACTGCCATCCTGTTAAAGGGAATTACAGCATGATACCACAATACATTTGAAATTACATTTAGCAAGAGTTTAAAGTGCCCACATACAGCACATAGTGGAACACTGCATCAAGATGAATCAGCCAGGAATTTTACACATCAATGCCTGATGCATCAGACTACCGTATTTTTCACCCTATAAGACGCACCTAGGTTTTTGAGGAGGAAAATAAGAAAACCTTTTTTTAACTAAAAGGTGTGCTTTTGGTGGGTTTAAACAAATGGTGGTCTGTGCATGACACTATTATGGGGGATCTGTGGATGATGCACTGTTATGGGGTGGGGGATTTGTTGATGGCACTGTTATGGGGGGAGCTGTGGATGGCATTATGATGGGGGGCTCTGTGGATGGAATTATGATGGTGGGGGGATCTGTGGATGGCATTATGATGGTGGGGGGGATCTGTGGATGGCATTATGATGGGGGGAACTGTGGATGGCACTGTTATGGGGTGATGGATCTGTGGATGACACTGCTATATGTGTCATCCACAGATCCCCCCCCATAACAGTCCCATCCATAGATCCTCCCATCATAATGCCATCCATAGACCCCCCACCTCATTATCCCATTCACAGATTCCTAGGGAGGGACTGTTGTAGGTGGGGAGAGCGGCGGGGCCGTGCAGGCACTGTACTCTGGCCCCGCAGCTAAGTATGTACTGTATTATACGTAGTGTTAATCATCAAATCTAATAATAATGATGCGCTCCCCCTGCTCCCCATGTACTTACCGGTACACACATGTCACGCTCCTATAGTAAGCACTAGCAGCTAGCATGCAGGCCGGGCGGCGTCACGTGCCTGCTCCGCCTACTTCATTCATAAAGTAGGCAGAGCAGGCACGTGACCTCCGTGAGTTACGGCTGCCCGGCCTGCCTGCTAGCTGCTAGTTCTTACTACAGGAGCGTGACATGTACCGGTAAGCACATGGGGAGCAGGGGGAGCGCATCATTATTATTTAGTTTAGATCTGATGATTAACACTACCTATAATACAATACATACTGAGCTACGGGGCCAGAGTACAGTGCCTGCATGGGCCCGCCGCTCTCCCCGCCTACTACAGTCCCTCCTCCCTCCTCACTAATACATCGCAGACTGCGATGTAAATTGCCAGCATTCGCCCCATAAGATGCAGGGGCACTTTCCCCCCACTTTTGGGGGGAGGGGGAAGTGAGTCTTAATCGGCAAAAAATACGGTAGATCATCCATGGTGCCACACCAACAATTTGACAAAAGAGACCGGTTTCTTCTGGCTACCTGCTTCAGCTACTATTCTGATGCTGTTACATGCCTAATGCCACACATCTGATGCTAAGTGCTCCTTCTTTAACCCACCATCTTCAGCGGGTACTGGTATTGCCTCCCACCTCCACAGTATGTCACCTTGCCACTCTTTGGCCTCCTGATGCTGCCGCCCCCTCCAGACTCTGTCATTGTACCACTCTGTGGCCTACTCATGCTGCTGCCACCTCCAGACTCTGTCATTGTGCCGCTCTGTGGTCTCCTCATGCTGCTTTCACCTCCCCACTATGTCATAGGTCCACTCTGTGGACTTCTTATGCTGTTCCCACCTTCCCCACTTCATGACTTGTCCACTATTTTGGCTTTCGGCTTGGCTGACATCATCATTTATTTGACACTTCTTCTGATCTGTCAGAAGGAAGTAAAAACGAGATGCACAATGGATCCTGTGTAGCAGCTTTAAGGCCTGTATGGTCCCATCAGAATTGGCTTATGATTTGGTAACCAAAAGCAGGAGTAGGTAGAAAACACCATTCACGTGTCATCTCTGTTTTCGATCCACTCCATATTTTTTTGCCTTTAGCAATACTGATGGATTATTGAGCAAATGCTGACCGAGTGAAGGCATATGCTCCACAGACAGGATCAGTTTTTTCTAGGTAATTGTTCTGACGTATCAGTGAATTGGGAAAATTAGTCAGTAACGTCTACACAAACGTACTGCTGACACCCTCGCAACTCTATCTTGGGCTCTACTTGCATAAGTGTTTAATAGAACTGGTGCTGTAGACATCTATGTAGAATCAGCTGACGACGGTGTAAAAAGAGTGCACTCCTTATTGGCGCTAACATCTACCTGTAAGGCCTCATGCACACAGCCATGCTTTTAATTGTGGTCTGCAAAAAACGGAAGCCACCCATGCTGCCTTCCACAATTTGCGGAACGGAATGGGCGCTGACAATATAAATGCCTATTCTTGTCCGCAAAGCACGGACAAGAATAGGACGTTATATTTTTTTAACGGGGCCGCAGAACGGAGCCACGGATTCGGACAGCACACGGAGTGCTGTCCGCAACTTTCCGTCCCCATTGAAGTGAATGGGTCCGCATCCGAGCCACCAAAGCGGCGGCTCGGATGCAGACCCAAACAACGGTCGTGTGCATGAGGCCTAAGACTGAGTTGATACTTAAGTTATTTGGTCAGTTTTGGCCCTGTGTCCACCCAAATAAGTGAAGTATACTGTGATTCTAAAAGCGACGCCTGTCATCTGCATGTCATACTGACTCACAGTATTATTTCACTACCACAGCAGACTCACTATGCATTTTACTACAAGGCACAGTGTTATACACCACTATAAAGGCTTTCAGTAGCCAGGAAATAGCCTTTTTTTTTAACGTAATTCGCAGAAAATGTATTCGTATCGAACCAAATTTTTCCCGAAAAATTTGGCGACCCGACTAATCTGATTTTTGAAAAATTTGCTAATCTCTAATTCCTCCCTATCCTTTCCCTACTAGTGTTGCACCACAAGTGCTCGAGCGCGATGCTCAAGTATCCTCCCTGTACGTTTGTTGCCTGCTATGCAGCCAATAAATGTGCAAGGAAGTACTGGCACTCACTGTAATGCCGTAACCATGTTGGTTACTGGCATTACAGTGATTGGCTGGCCAGAACGCGTTATCGAGTTCTATATAGCACCCGATGACACGTGGTTTGGCTCTGTCTTAGTCAGGGAGAGCTGCAGCAAGGGAAAGATACTGTAGGGACAGGAATTGTTATTTTTTTCAAGCATGGTTTACTGTTGAAAGTCCTTTTAAGGACTATTGTTTTATCTGGCTGTAATATATATTATGAGCGCAACCTGCGCTAAATTGCGTGCAATTGTTTGTCTGCTGCTGACAGTGACACACCTCTGCTACATCTGTTGTGTTACATTTGCACATATCTGCGACATTCAGCGCAATTGCTTGGCCACTGCTGACAATGACTTTACCTGCGCAACATCTCCTGTACAACGTTTGCTCATCCTAAATATCTGTGACATTCAGTTTCATGTTTTCGCCGCTGGTGATAGCGACATTACGTGTGCTACATCTCCTGTATAACGTTTGTGCATCCTAAATATCTGTGACATTCAGTGCCATTTTTTTGCCGCTGGTGACAGCGACATTCCCTGCACAACATCTCCTGTATAACATTTGCAGCCAGCCAGTAGCGCAGGGGCAACACATGAGGTGCCCGGTGGACCGATGAGGGGCCAAATTATAAAACACAGTTCATCAGTTTACTCACGGTTAGCAGAAAACCTCCATGGGCTGGCAGCACAGTGTTGAGGTGAACAGCACGAAATCCTCCGGGGCACACTCTGTGGTAGGGAAGCATCAGTCAAGATGGTGGTTGAGGTGCCCTTGATGTTAGGGGTGCTTAGGGTGCTTGATGTGGCTGAGTCCCTTGATGATTTTTGTTGTGACGCCAGTACTGTTAATGGTGGTACAACCAATAATAGTAATACTGAAGTAGACAGTGGTAAGGTACAACTCACAACTTTTACTGAAGTTGACTTTGGTTGCAGCAGTACAAAATACAGTCTCTTGTTGGTATTAGAGTTAATCCGCAAGTCCACTGTTCCTAGGCTTTCTTAGGCTTGATTTAAGCTTAGCCGGATATTTTCGGTATCAGTGTAATTTGGTGAGGTATGGTATCCTTCACCTGACTATCCAAAAGGTCCTTGATGCCTGATTTGTGGCTTTTATTCTTTGGATGTATAAGTCTTTTCTCTTGTCCCTTTCTGGACTAAACTTTTATCAGAGCAGAAGTGCTAGATCTGCACTCTCTCACTCTCAGCAGACTGACTAACCAATCAAAAACCACTGACCTGTCCTGTCCTGTCTCACTAGGCCTTAACTAGGTATATATAGAAGCTAAGTGTCATCCCCATCTCATGGTGGGATGTATAAATTACACCTAATCTGCCTGGTAACAGGGATATTGCGGGATAAATTTGTACAAAGTCATATAATACAGCATAATAAAGTTTTTAGGGTAAAAAGTACTTTTAAGCAGTGCCCACACACACGTAGTGGGACGCTGCATACACCCATGGTAAAATGTAAGTCGTCCTCAACACATTCTTGACTCGATGTTGTATCTTCCTGTAAGATATAAGAAGGGGAAAAACATGCATGCATATGAAAACAATACCATAACTTTCATTCTTGTACCTTTTGTACCTCTAAATAAAAATTTGTTAGGCAGGCATATCTCAGGCAACAACAAAATGTGACAAATTGGGTAACACATTTTTTTTTCTTTCTGAAGACTGATAATGTACCTGAAACCAAAATAGTCCATAAAGGTGAAGAAAAACAAAAATAAAACATCTCAGGAGGCTCACATAGTATGAGTCCGTTCCCTGGGCACAGGAAAATATCACAAGAATAATATCACGGAGGCTAAGGTACGTGAAAGTCTATGAACATTGCAAACAGGCAAATTGTCCCTTAAAAAGTACTTTAAGGAAAATGGAACATGATAACCGTAGATTAGTCTTTTTCTGGATCGCTGGAACTCCAGACAAGTTAAGGATGTCCTCAACATTGAATTGACAGAGCTGGAAGTTATCTTCTCGGCTGCTGGAGCAGGAAATCTCAGTAACGGACTGGTGGTTGTCCTCTTGTAATCCGGTCGGATCTACGAAGCGGCTGAGACTCTTCAGACCTTGCTTCAAGGGAATTTGATGTTTCCTGAGTTGCAGTAACTTCAGCTTCTGGTTGAAGTGTTGTGGTGTTAGTTTTAGCAGGCACTAAGATGTTGAGCCATGGTGTTAAGAACCATTGCCAAGGATCAAAGGCTAATAATGTTTTTTCCAAAGGACTGTATTGGTTATTCTGAACCAGACTATTTTTCAGGTTCTGGCTCAATGGCTTGAATTTCTTCTGGAACAGCTTCTTCTTGAGAAGTTTCTACTGGAGTGTCTTCTTTAAGACACAATTTTAGGCGATTTCGATGTACTACACAGGATTTGTCCTCTTGGGTATTCTCATACGTATCAGTTTCTGAATTGAGAATAGCAGTAATGGTGTAAAGTTCTCTCTCCCATTTGCTATCTAACTTGCTGGTATGATGATTATTTTTTAACCACACACGATCACCAACTTTGAGAGGTTCTGCCTTGGCAGATTGATTATAGTCTTTCTGTTGTTTTTCATGAGCATGTTCCATGCGTTGCTGAACAATTTCTTGTGCATCAATCAAGCGTCTTTGGTGTTCAGTCACCCAATCAGGTTTTGGTAGAGGGTTGATTGCATCAGGCACTTGTACTCCCAAAGTGTGGTCAGCAGGTAATGTACCTTGTCGGCCAAACATAAGGTAGTAGGGTGTATACCCAGTAGAACAATGAATAGTGTTATTGTAGGTATACATCAACTGAGGCAATAGAGTAGGCCAATCATTTCTTGTAGCAGGTGGGACTGCTCTTAAAATCTCAATTAGAGTTTGGTTAATTTTTTCACAAAGCCCATTCCCTTGGGGATGGTATGCTGTGGTCCTGATTTTCTGACAGTTGTGGAAAGTACACAGTTCTTTGAAGAGTTGTAATTCAAAGGCCGATCCCTTATCTGTAAGGATTCTCTCTGGGCATCCATATGGCAATAAGAAATGTTTCCAGAAAGCATCTGCAGTTGTTGCGGTCAAGTCTGTTGAAAGGCACGGCTACAACAAATTTAGTGTAATGATCAATGATGGTCATAGCATATGTGTAACCTGAGCGACTTGGTTACAGCTCCACATGGTCAATTGCAACTACAGGGAGTGCAGAATTATTAGGCAAGTTGTATTTTTGAGGATTCATTTTATTATTGAACAACAACCATGTTCTCAATGAACCCAAAAAACTCATTAATATCAAAGCTGAATATTTTTGGAAGTAGTTTTTAGTTTGTTTTTAGTTTTAGCTATTTTAGGGGGATATCTGTGTGTGCAGGTGACTATTACTGTGCATAATTATTAGGCAACTTAACAAAAAACAAATATATACCCATTTCAATTATTTATTTTTACCAGTGAAACCAATATAACATCTCAACATTCACAAATATACATTTCTGACATTCAAAAACAAAACAAAAACAAATCAGTGACCAATATAGCCACCTTTCTTTGCAAGGACACTCAAAAGCCTGCCATCCATGGATTCTGTCAGTGTTTTGTCAGTGTTTTGACCATCAACATTGCGTGCAGCAGCAACCACAGCCTCCCTTCAGAGAGGTGCACTGTTTTCCCTCCTTGTAAATCTCACATTTGATGATGGACCACAGGTTCTCAATGGGGTTCAGATCAGGTGAACAAGGAGGTTTCTTTTATACCCTTTCTTGCCAGCCATGCTTTGGAGTACTTGGACGCGTGTGATGGAGCATTGTCCTGCATGAAAATCATGTTTTTCTTGAAGGATGCAGACTTCTTCCTGTACCACTGCTTGAAGAAGGTGTCTTCCAGAAACTGGCAGTAGAACTGGGAGTTGAGCTTGACTCCATCCTCAACTCGAAAAGGCCCCACAAGCTCATCTTTGATGATACCAGCCCAAACCAGTACTCCACCTCCACCTTGCTGGCGTCTGAGTCGGACTGGAGCTCTATGCTCTTTACCAATCCAGCCACGGGCCCATCCATCTGGCCCATCAAGACTCACTCTTATTTCATCAGTCCATAAAACCTTAGAAAAATCAGTCTTGAGATATTTCTTGGCCCAGTCTTGACGTTTCAGCTTGTGTGTCTTGTTCAGTGGTGGTCGTCTTTCAGCCTTTCTTACCTTGGCCATGTCTCTGAGTATTGCACACCTTGTGCTTTTGGGCACTCCAGTGATGTTGCAGCTCTGAAATATGGCCAAACTGGTGGCAAGTGGCATCTTGGCAGCTGCACGCTTGACTTTTCTCAGTTCATGGGCAGTTATTTTGCGCCTTGGTTTTTCCACACGCTTCTTGCGACCCTGTTGACTATTTTGAATAAAACTCTTGCTTGTTCGATGATCATGCTTTAGAAGCTTTGCAATTTTAAGAGTGCTGCATCCCTCTGCAAGATAGCTCACTATTTTTGACTTTTCTGAGCCTGTCAAGTCCTTCTTTTGACCCATTTTGCCAAAGGAAAGGAAGTTGCCTAATAATTATGCACACCTGATATAGGGTGTTGATGTCATTAGACCACACCCCTTCTCATTACAGAGATGCACATCACCTAATATGCTTAATTGGTAGTAGGCTTTCGAGCCTATTCAGCTTGGAGTAAGACAATATGCATAAAGAGGATGATGTGGTCAAAATACTCATTTGCCTAATAATTATGCACACCTGATATAGGGTGTTGATGTCAATAGACCACACCCCTTCTCATTACAGAGATGCACATCACCTAATATGCTTAATTGGTAGTAGGCTTTCGAGCCTATATAGCTTGGAGTAAGACAACATGCATAAAGAGGATGATGTGGTCAAAATACTAATTTGCCTAATAATTCTGCACTCCCTGTATTTCTAATGGTGTTCTGCTTACAATGGAATGTAAGGGTGCTTTTTGGTCATGTTTCTCATTTCTTCCAACAGCACAGGTGGAACATTCTCATCACCATTTTTCAATGTCTCCTCTCATCCCGATCCAATAGAATCTTCTACGGATGGTGTCTTCTGTTTTCTGCACACCAACATGTCCTGATTGATCATGGTACATCTCAAGAATTATTCTGGCATCTCGGCGTGGTATTAGGATTTGATATAGACGATCCCAGGTAATTGGGTCTAAAGTTCTTCTTAATAGTAGGCCCTTCTGTAGAAAGAGGTGTTTTCTGTGTCTCCATGGTTTTGACAACTCTAGATCAGCATTCCTCCTGCGGATTCTTTCTGGTGTTCTTCCACTGGTGAAGAAATCTTGTAGGTTCACCTAACACTCTGCTTTCATTTTGCAACTTGATCCATCTTTCTTTGTCCACTTGAGATTTTGGATCCACTTGTTGTGGAAGGTTAAGGACCTTTTCCCTTTGACAGTGATGATGTCTTGGTGGGCAAAGTTTTTGTAGAAGGATGGCATCTCTACCTATTCCCAAACATCTTCTTGTGAAGTAGGGTCTTCTTGAGTTGGCAAACGGGATAATGCATCTGCATTTTCATTTGTTTTCCCTGTTCTGTACTTTACGGTGAAATTGTAGTTAGCAAGGCTGGATGCCCATCTTTGTTCCAATGCTCCTAATTTGGCAGTGTTAAGATGTGCTAGTGGGTTGTTATCTGTGAAGGCCATGAAGGGTGTTGCGGCAAGGTAATCTTTAAACTTTTCTGTAACAGCCCACACGAGTGCGAGGAATTCCAATTTGAAGGAACTGTAGTTTTGGTTGTTTCTTTCAGTACCTCTAAGAGATCTACTAGCGTAGGAAACAACCTTTTCTTTACCTTCTTGTATTTGCGACAAGACAGCTCCCAAGCTTATCTTACTTGCATCCGTGTAAAGATGAAATGGTTGTTGGTAATCCAGATAACCTAAGATTGGTGGTTCTGTTAACTTCTTTTTCAGGAGCTGGAAGGCAATTTCTCTTTCAGTGTTCCATTCAACTAGTATTGGAGATTTATGATATCGTTTATTATTAGGATGTCCTCTCAGAAGTTCTAATATTGGTTCTGCAATTTGGGCAAAGTGAGGAATGAAGCGTCTGTAATATCCTGCGAAACTGAGGAAACTTCTTACTTCCTTCACCGTAGTAGGGGTAGGCCAATTTCGGACTGCGGCTATCTTCTCTGTATCTGGTTTAACACCTTCGGAGCTGACAATATGCCCTAAGTATTTGACTTATGGCTTCAGTAGATGACACTTGGATGGTTTGACTTTTAGTCAATGCTTAATGAGAACTTGAAAAACTTCGGCCAAATGTTTCAAATGATCTTCATAAGATTTGGAGTAGATGGTGACATCATCCAAGTACAACAGGACAGTTTCAAAATTGTTGTGGCCCAGACAACGCTCCATTAATCTCTGAAAAGTTCCAGGCGCATTGCAAAGTCCAAAAGGCATGCAGTTGAATTCAAATAGGCCCATAGGGGTGGTAAATGCAGTCTTCTCACAATCTTCAGTTGCCATTGGTACTTGCCAGTATCCACTGGTTAAATCAAAAGTAGAGAAGTAGGCTGAAGATCCTAAAGCTGTCAAGGATTCCTCTATGCATGGTAAAGAGTAAGCATCTTTTAGAGTAATTTGGTTGATTTTTCTGTAGTCCACACAGAATCTGATGTTGCCGTCTTTTTTACGGACAAGGACTAGTGGTGCAGCCCATGGGCTATGGCTGTCTTTGATGATATTTGAGTCTTTCATCTCTTGAATCATTTGTTTTACGGATTGGTACATAGTAGGTGGTATAGCCCGATACCTTTCCTTGATCGCTGTGTGTGAACCTGTAGGGATGGAATGTTTTATGATATCCACTTCCCCATAGTCTGTAGAATGCTTACTGAAGGCACGGTGATGCTCCTTCATGACTTGCAGTACTCCTTCCAATTGGTGTTCTGATGCGGAAGCATCTCCCACATGAAGTTCTTTCCACCAGGGGGTGTTTAAATTTTGGCCCTGTGGGTGTTGTTTCTTGGGATCTGTAGTCACGCTGATGACATCTTGAAAGGTAACCTGGATCAGCTGTGCAATGGGACGGTATTTTGTTAATGTTACACTGTGATCTCTCAAGATTAGGAGACGAATAGGCACTTTACCTTCAAAGATGTTTACTAGGCTTCTTGCGGCTCTAACTAGAGGATAGTCTTCCAAGACAACTGGCTCTACAGTCTTGACCTTGAACTCCGATTTCAGCTCGGCACCACAAAAGGGTTTCGGTGTTGGGTTTGAGAATCACAGGTTGATTATCTCGGATGCGGACACAGCAGATTTCTCCTTTTTCATTGGCAAATCTCTGTTGTGCATTTAGTACACAGACGGTTTGTTGGATCACCTTCTTAGAAGCAAAAGAAGCAGTAGGCACTGACTGTAAGGCTTCCAGCATTTCAACATAACAGTTCCTGAGGACATTCATTCCTAGGACTATTGGAGGGTTATTGTTATTTTCTTTGACTTGTACCATAATAATGCCTTGTTGGGATAGGATAGTTCCTCCTACTTGAATGGTAGGTTCCCAGTAACCCAGTATTGGTACAGGTTTGCCGTTACTGGCTCTGAGACTCAGCCAGGATTCTGGGGGCTGGGTAAGTTGATTTTGGTCCCAGTATTTTTCAAATGTGGTTTGTTGGATTGTAGTGACTTGGGATCCTGTGTCAACTAGGGCAACAAAAGGAACTACATTTATTTGAAGTGTCACTTCTGGACAGGATCCTACATATCTTGGCATCCAATAAGGATCTTCTGGACCGATTGATTTACCTCCTGAGGTGTGGTCCTTGGCCTCAGGGGTCGCCCGTTTAACTGCCAGCAGGTGGCTTCAGTATGGCCTGGCTTGTGACAGTATGTGCAAATAGGCCGCTTGGGGGTACTAGTGCGTTCAGGTGGGCGTCTGCCTGAATTTCTAGAATAAGTCTCTTTATAATCAGGAGAGAAGAGCCTTCTGGACACAGGTTTCTCATCCTCCAGCAATAGTGGTTTTTCCCATTGTTCCAATTATTTTTTTTACTTTCTCCAGACTTTTAGTCAGGAATTGGACTTGCTCAGTAAGGGCAGCAACTGTGTCAGGAATTGGGGCTTGAGTTGCCTGACTGACAACAGGTAAAGGTTTCACAGGGGTGACCGGCTATGTTGCTGGCACTACAGCAGATCTAACTGGTTCTGTCGGTGAACTTTTTCCCAGTATACTGATAGCTAACTCTTTAAAGTCTAAGAAAGCAGCACTTGGACGCTGAGCGGCTAGCATTCTTAGCCGGCTCTTTAAATTGTCTGTATTGACACCTTCAATAAATTGCTCTTTCAGGGTTTTGTCCAGATTCTCTGCCTCACGGGTCTACTTGAACAATAGCGCTAAGGGCTTCCTGCAAAGATAATGCAAAGTTTCTGAGCGACTCACCCGATTGCTGTTTCTTGCTGAAGAACCTCATCTTGACCTCTGACACGGTTCTGGGTTCAAAGGTGGTGTAGAGACGTTCAAATATCTGCTCCAGTGTCCTCCTTTCTGAGCTTGGCCAGGATTTCACTTCTCTGAGTGCAGCTCCTTCCAATTGCACAAGGAGAATCTCCATCTGCTGTTCTGGGGCTACAGGGTACAATCTGAACACGCAAGAATTTTCTCTTTAAAGTCCCTTAAAGTATGAACCTCTCCAGAATACCATGGGAACCAGGGGGTCTCAAAATAATAAGGCATGGTTAAAGGCATTAGACTGGGTGCTGCAGTTAGTATTGAGCCGGGAACGGCTGCGGCTGCCGCAGGGGGTCCGCGGAGGTCAGGTTGCACGTTATCATCTTGTACAGACATGCTGACATGTAGATTATGCATACAGGGCAGTCCTCTCAGAAACAACACAGTAAAGGTAGGATGGGCTTGACCAGACAGTTTGCATAAATGGGCGGCACTACGTTGTCCTGCTCTTCAGTGGGTGTCGCTAACTTGTACACAGTGATGGCGCAGTATTTCTTTTTCAAACAAGAGCTCCGGCAGCCATCTTAAGTGCATATAAACAGTCTATTCACTGACAGCAAGCCGTTTTAGTGGCAAATGTCGGATTGTCTCACTTTTAACACAGCGATTTTTATGCTGGGAACTAGTATAGCACCTCCATATACTTTCCAAGCAGTTTAAACAGTTCTGTAGCCCAAAACAGCACACAATAAGCAAAAGTCTCTCAATCAAGTAAAGGGGCTTATCCACGTGCGACAGTCTCTCAAATATGGCGCAAGGGTTAATATCCTGTTCGTTAAGCCAAGAAAAGATATGTAGCCAGCCAGCAGCGCAGGGGCAACACGTGAGGTGCACGGTGGACCGATGAGGGGCCAAATTATAACACAGTTCATCAGTTTACTCACGGTTAGCAGAAAGCCTCCCTGGCAGCACAGTGTTGATGTGGACAGCACAAAATCACCCGGGCACGCTCTGTGGTAGGGAAGCATCTGCCAAGATGGTGGTTGAGGTGCCCTTGATGTTAGGGGTGCTTAGGGTGCTTGTTGCGGCTGAGTCCCTTGATGGTTATTGTCGTGATGCCAGTACCGTTAATGGTGGTACAACCAATAGTAGTAATAATGAAGTAGACAGTAGTAAGGTACAACTCACAACTTTTACTGAAGTTGACTTTGGTTGCAGCAGTACAAAATACAGTCTCTTATTGGTATTACAGTTAATCTGCAAGTCCACTGTTCCTAGGCTTTCTTAGGCTTGATTTAAGCTTAGCCGGATATTTTCGGTATCAGTGTAATTTGGTGAGGTTGCCGGAGGCTATGGTATCCTTCATCTATCCCAAAGGTCCTTGATGCCTGATTTGTGGCTTTTATCCTTTGGATGTATAAGTCTTTTCTCTTGTCCCTTTCTGGACTAAACTTTTCATCAGAGCAGAAGTGCTAGATCTGCACTCTCTCACTCTCAGCAGACTGACTAACCAATCAACAACCACTGACCTGTCCTGTCCTATCCTGTCTCACTAGGCCTGAACTAGGTATATATAGAACCTAAGTGTCATCCCCATCTCGTGGTGGGATGTATAAATTACACCTAATCTGCCTGGTAACAGGGATATTGCGGGATAAATTAGTTCAGTTTTTAAGGTAAAAAGTACTTTTAAGCAGTGCCCACACAAACGTAGTGGGACGCTGCACATTTGAGCTTCCTAAATATCTGTGACATTGAGTGTAATTTTTTCACCGCTGCTAACCGCAACAGTACCTGCTCTACATCTCCTGTATAACGTTTGCGCATCCTAAATATATGTGACATTCAGAGTAACTTTTTTGGCACTGGTGACAGTGACATTACCTGCGCTACATCTCCTGTATAATGTATGTGCATCCTAAAAATCTGTGACATTCAGTGTAATTTGTTCAGAGCTGGTGACAGCGACATTACATGTGCTACATCTCCTGTAAAACGTTTGCACATCCTAAATATCTGGGACATTCAGTGTACTTTTTTCGCCGCTGCTAACAGCAACAATACCTACACTACATCTCCTGTATAATGTTTGTGCATCCTAAATATCTGTGACATTCAGTGTAATTTTTGCTTAGATGCTGGTGACAGCGAAATTACCTGCGCTGCATCTCCTGTATAACGTTTGCGCACCCTAAATATTTGTGACATTCAGTGTAATTTATTTGTGCATACAATTACAAAACCTGTGCTACTGTACATGTGACATACTTGCAAGCATATATACTATTTAATATGCTCAAGGTGAGCAGTAAGGAACGCGGAAGTGGCCGTGATGCTGATGGTGCACGCAGAGGCCATGGGCGTGGTGAAACTGTGCCTGATGCCAGAGCACAAGAAACACACTCATCCACCATACTTAGCTTCATGTCCTAGTTTGCAGGTCAAATGAAAGAAAAGACCGGCACTCACTTTGTCTTCAAATGTTTTTTTCTCTTTATTCGCCACGCATAGAAATGTTCAGTGACGCGCGTTTCGGCTCTGTAGCGAGCCTTTCTCAAACCAATGGCATATAACAAAGTCATACAATACAGGTGATTTAAATAGACCGCCGCAGCGGAAATGACATCATGTAGTCATGGTAATTTAGACAAACAAAATGGAATGAAAGGTAAAAAAGGAAAGAGAGAAAGCAAAGGGGGAGGGAACAAAAGAAAAGAGAAAACACAAAGTAACAATTTAAATAATCAGATACACGTGAGAAACAGCCCAATCGCAACAGCATCAATGAAAATGGTAGCAATCATGAATTCTTATGAAGTTCTCTAGATATTCGTACTAGCTTGCAATTCAGATGATGCGGTTGGGGGGTTCCTCACGTTTTCTGTAAAATACAAAAAAATAAAGTATAAGTTTAACATACATATAAAAGAAACAGACATCTACAGGAAGCTATGGAGATCATACTCCCGGTTTAACCCCATGGGTTCCAGTGTCTGAAGTGTATGAATCCAATAGGATTCACGCTTCTTTAGCATTTTTAAACGATTACCACCTCTGCGAGGTTGTTGTACCTGCTCAATAATTTGAAAGCACAATTGCGCAATATTGTGCTTACAGCGGTCAAAGTGATGAGGGACGGGTAGGAGTAAATTATTTTTTCTAATAGTGGACTTATGCTTGGAGAAGCGGTCCTTCATTCGCATGGATGTTTCACCTATATTTAACAGTCCACAAGGGCACTTGAGTAAATATATGATAAAACTGCTATTGCATGTGAAAAAGCCTCGAACTGGAAAGCGCTTGCCTGTATGGGGATGCGTAAAATATTCCCCTTTAATTACACTTGAACAGTGTATACACCCTAGGCAAGGGAATGTGCCCTTTCTAGGAGTTGATAGAGTCTTCTGTCGCTTCTCAGTTTGAGCACTGCCCACATCCGCCCTCACCACCATATCGCGGATATTTTTGTTACGTTTATAACACAATAATGGAGGATTTTTAAACTCCTCAATAGAGGGATAAGCCCTTGACAAAATGTTCCAATGCTTAGAAAAAATAAGTCGACACTTATTGACCCATGGGTGGAACTTAGTAACAAACGGTATACGTGACCCCCTGGACTCCTGTTTAGGGGTCAAGGAGGTGACCCTACTCCTCTCACTATCCAGCAGTGCTGTGGGATATCCTCTATTCTCAAATCTCATAGACATTTCATCAAGACGTTTTTCTTTCACTTCAGTATTGGAAACAATCCTACGTACCCTTTGAAATTGGGAATGGGGTAATGCTTTTTTTACTGTGGGAGGATGATAGCTTGAGAAATGGAGAAGAGAATTTTTGTCGGTATTTTTGATATACAAATCAGTCACAATTGACCCACCTGCACCCTTAATGACCAGGGTGTCTAAAAAATTAATCTCATGATCACTATAATGTAACGTAAACTGCAGCTCGGGCCAAATTGAATTCAAAAATTCTGAAAAGGCACGAAGGGATCGAATGCCGCCCCGCCATACACAAAACACGTCATCTACGAATCTTCGCCAAAAAATACAATGAATTTTAAACAGATCATTGGTGTAAATATACTTGTCTTCAAACCATGACATGTATGAATTTGCATATGGCGGTGCGGCATTCGAGCCCATCGCGGTCCCACAGCACTGCTGGTAGTAGGTGTCCTGAAATAAAAAATAATTTTCAGTTAAAATGATTTCAAGAAGTTTCAGGAAAAATTCTTTGGCACCTTCACTGTGAGAGGAGAAGGATAGAAGCCACTCTACAGCCCGTATACCCTTCCAGTGAACAATAGAAGTGTACAGAGAACAAACATCGAAGGTTACTAATAAATCATCATCCTGTAACACCAGGGTCCCAACCTCATGCAAAAATTGATTCGTATCAAGCAGGAAAGACGGCATATTTTTGGTTAGGGGTGTCATAACCTTTTCAAGCAAAATAGCTGGTGGAGACAAGATAGAGTCAGTCAAGGCCACAATGGGCCGACCCGGTGGTTGAGACAAAGATTTGTGCACTTTGGGCAGTGTATAAAACACCGGTGTTACAGGATGATGATTAATCAGATATTCCCCCAATTTGGGGTCAATAATCTGCTGTGAAATGAATGTATCAACCAAAGTACACAATTTCTTTTTTATAATGTATACCGGATCGCCGTCCAAAGGACGATATACATCGGTATTGGCCAACTGGCCCAAGATCTCACTGACGTAATACTCCTTGTCCATAAGGACAAGAGCACCCCCCTTGTCAGCAGGCTTGAAAATCAGGCTATCGTCCCCCAATAAGTTATCGATAGCCTGCTTTTCAAGGCGCGACAAGTTGTGGTTTACATGAAATCCACTCTGCCGTATCTCCTGCAAAGATTTTGACATGTCACGTTGGACCAATAAAATAAACGTTTCAACAGGATGATAGCACTTAGGTGGTTGAAAGTGACTCTTGGTTCTCAGTCCAAAATCCTTCAATGATAAGCAAGTGTCACTGGTGGTTGCTGTGCTTGCGCTTTTTTCAACATTAGTGGACTGCAAGCCTGAGAAGTGTGCCTTAAGTCAGAGATTCCTAAAGAAGCGCTGACAGTCCATGTCAAACTCAAAACTGTCGAGCGGACTAGTAGGACAAAATGATAGTCCCTTCTCCAGTACCTGCAACTGAAGAGGACTTAGGCTTTTAGAGGATATATTGAAAATTAAAGTGGGTCCACCCATGGGTCAATAAGTGTCGACTTATTTTTTCTAAGCATTGGAACATTTTGTCAAGGGCTTATCCCTCTATTGAGGAGTTTAAAAATCCTCCATTATTGTGTTATAAACGTAACAAAAATATCCGCGATATGGTGGTGAGGGCGGATGTGGGCAGTGCTCAAACTGAGAAGCGACAGAAGACTCTATCAACTCCTAGAAAGGGCACATTCCCTTGCCTAGGGTGTATACACTGTTCAAGTGTAATTAAAGGGGAATATTTTACGCATCCCCATACAGGCAAGCGCTTTCCAGTTCGAGGCTTTTTCACATGCAATAGCAGTTTTATCATATATTTACTCAAGTGCCCTTGTGGACTGTTATATATAGGTGAAACATCCATGCGAATGAAGGACCGCTTCTCCAAGCATAAGTCCACTATTAGAAAAAATAATTTACTCCTACCCGTCCCTCATCACTTTGACCGCTGTAAGCACAATATTGCGCAATTGCGCTTTCAAATTATTGAGCAGGTACAACAACCTCGCAGAGGTGGTAATCGTTTAAAAATGCTAAAGAAGCGTGAATCCTATTGGATTCATACACTTCAGACACTGGAACCCATGGGGTTAAACCGGGAGTATGATCTCCATAGCTTCCTGTAGATGTCTGTTTCTTTTATATGTATGTTAAACTTATACTTTATTTTTTTGTATTTTACAGAAAACGTGAGGAACCCCCCAACCGCATCATCTGAATTGCAAGCTAGTACGAATATCTAGAGAACTTCATAAGAATTCATGATTGCTACCATTTTCATTGATGCTGTTGCGATTGGGCTGTTTCTCACGTGTATCTGATTATTTAAATTGTTACTTTGTGTTTTCTCTTTTCTTTTGTTCCCTCCCCCTTTGCTTTCTCTCTTTCCTTTCTTACCTTTCATTCCATTTTGTTTGTCTAAATTACCATGACTACATGATGTCATTTCCGCTGCGGCGGTCTATTTAAATCACCTGTATTGTATGACTTTGTTATATGCCATTGGTTTGAGAAAGGCTCGCTACAGAGCCGAAACGCGCGTCACTGAACATTTCTATGCGTGGCGAATAAAGAGAAAAAAACCTTTGAAGACAAAGTGAGTGCCGGTCTTTTCTTTCATTTGTACTCGGACTTCGGCCCTGGACACGTGCACCACGCCTACAAACGGAGTGCCGGCTGACCCTCGTTGAAATACTAGTTTGCAGGTCGGCGTAGGACACCACTCTTGAAGTCACACCATTGCGACTAGGTGGTCATTTGGATTGCAGCAGATAATGCTTCTAGTCGTTTAAGCACCACCCTGTCTTCCACCAAACTAAGTCCAGTCTCAGTAGCCAGTAGTCTGGTCAATAGAATCCTCACCCTGATCCTCCTGTCTTCCACCAAGGAGAGTCTTGGCAAACAAGTGACCCCACATTTGGATATTCCGAGGAGCTCTTTTCAGCGCCATGCCTTGATTTGGGCCTTTTGTCAAGACCGCTTGAAGAAGGACATGAGGAGATCTTGTTCACTGATTCCCAAACTCTTGAGCATCCACAGTCAGAAGAAGATGACGATGGGGAACCGCAATTAGTGTTTTACAAGGTGGATGATGATGATAAGACACAGTTGCCAATAAGTCAACGGCAATTAGTGTTGATGATGAGGATGAGACGCAGTTGTCAATAAGTGAGGTTGTTGTTAGGTCAACAAGTCAGGAGGATGACCAGAGTGAGGAAGTGGAAGGGGAGGTGGTGGATGATGAAATCACTGACCCAACCTGGGAAGGTGGCAAGCTGAGTGAGGACAGCAGTACAGAGCGGGAGTGATCTGCAGCAATGCAACAGGCTGTAAGAGGCAGTGGTGTGGCAAAAGGGAGAAGGTGGGCCACATCAAACAGGCCCGCAACTGTTCCCCGGAGAATCCCCTTGCGGCAATCTCCCTTGCGTAAATCTCCCTCACCACCACCAGCATGATCCGCTACATGGCATCAAAGCACCCTAATAGGTGGGCCGAATGCCTGGGTCCATAATCAGTGTCTGCGGGTCACACCACTGCCTTTTCTTCCCCTATGTTATGTGCTGGCCAATCCCCTGTCCAAGATGCAGGCATGGGTGCCCCCCCCCCCCTTGCACAATGACCTTCACAAGCACCATCAGCTAGCACATCCACTTCTGTGTCCCAGTGCAGCGTACAGATGTCTATACCCCAGGCTTTTGAACAAAATCGAAAATACCCAGCCACAAAACGAAGACAACAAAGTATTCTCCATTTTCGCTTTACCTACCTATTCGTCAACTTCGCTAATTCTAGCAATCATATAGGAAAGTTTACTATAGAGACAGCTAAGTTTAATTCGCTATGCGATTATATTACTTTGCTTTTTTTTAAATAAATAGAATAATTATAATACATGATAAGTATTATAATTATTCTATTTATTAAAAAAAAAAGCTAAGTAATATAATTGCATAGCGAATTAAACACAGCTGTCTCTATAGTAAACTTTCCTATATCATTGCTAGAATTAGCGAAGTTGACGAATATGGAGCTAAAACGAAGATGGAGAGTACTTTGTTATCTTTGTTTTGAGGAATATGACAAATACATTCATCTTATTTGCTAATTCTAGATATCAAACCAATAGGAAAGTAGCCTTAAGTTACAATCGCAATACATGATTATTTAAATCGCATATTAATCGCGAAAACTCTAAAAATGACGAATATTCGATTTCGACGAAAATGAAATGAATATTCTAGCGAATATTCGCAAATTTTGTCGAAATAGAATATGGCACCTCCCGCTCATCACTAGTATTTAGGCTGCTGGGGGCATAATAACTGATAAGCGCATCCGCCTTTCAACTTAAAATGCTGACAGGTTGACTCTTATAAAAATGAACAAGGCCTGGATTGTCCCTGACTTCTCTACTCCACCAGAGGAAAGCGGCTGAACATAAAGGTACTTTAAATGTATTGTTTATAACTTACTGAATACACTGTATTCCCATGTACCCATTCCACCAAAAAAAGTGTACTATGTACTAAGTCTATGTGGTTAAATCATTTTTTTCTCGTCCTCCTCCTCTTCCTCCATCATATCAACATGCTTATTAGGCTGCACTCGCCCCTAATGTTTTAGAGGGTCAGCTCAACAGCAGACCCTCAACCCTAATGTTTTAGATGGTCAGCTCAGCAGCAGACCCTCACCCCTAATGTTTTAGATGGTCAGATCAGCAGCAGGCCCCTCGCCCCTAATGTTTTAGAGGGGCAGCTCAGCAGCAGACCATCACCCCTAATGTTTTAGATGGTCAGATCAGCAGCAGGCCCTTGTCCCTAATGTTTTAGAGGGTCACCAGCAGGCCCTTGCTCCTAATGTATTTGAGGGTCACGAGCAGGCCATCATATCTTTTCAAGGGAGTGCATGATGCTGCCCTCCTTTATGTATAATAAAGGGTGTATTGGAGTGCCGGTTCCTTTTTGGCAGCCTTTTCACTTAGTGCATAGGATTTATGAGTGTAGGAGTCCCAGTACCTGAACAATTGTACCACAATGTGAATGAGACCCTCCGTTATGTGATATACAGGTTGTATCGAAGTGCCTCTTCCTTGTAATTATTGGCAGTACTTGCACTTTATATACAAGTAAATTTGCAGAAAATAATGTTTCCGAACAATTTTCCCTGTAAAATCGATTTTATCTTCAGTTTTGTGCGTATTATTGTCAGTCTGTAAAAGTGGCATACAACTCGTACAACATCGTTCCGAGCAGCAACCTGAGAGTCCAAGATTCATTCAGATATCCTCCCTATGCTGTTCCCAAACCATTTCAGTGGTGTTTCCATCAATTTCTGACCTTTTCCTGTGAATAAGACACCCTCCCCTCTTCAGAGCAGGGGGTGCCTGGTTTAATGCTCGGGTGCTCTTATTGACGTTCATTGTGCTCTGTAGAGCACCTGGGCATCCCAAAGTGTTCTACTCAAGCACCAGAGCACTTTGGTGTTCGATCAACACTATTCCCTACACCTTGAATAATCTTTCCCTGCACTTCTAAATCCTTTTCTTTGAGCACAATGATGATTTTTCTATTACTGTCCCTAGCACCTGCAGAGACTTCTCTCCCTGCACTAATTATACTGGTGAATGGCAAAATCTAAGATGGCTGCCGTATTTATATGGTTGTGACATCACAGGACTGGCTGCGGATTGGCTGCATGCATGTCAGAATGGGTGATCCCACCTTCCCAGACTTCCTTTCTCCATGTCCTCACACGTGCAGCCGACATTTTAGGAAAAATGTGATTCGTTACTACGCATTCGGTGCAAATCTAATTTTTCCTGAAATTCATAACGAATTCCACTTCGGCAGCTTCGATTGGCTCATCTGTAATGATGAATTAAATTGTCATTACAAAAAAAAACATGTCCTGCAAAAAACAAGCCATCATAAAGCTATAAGAATGGAAATGTAAAAAATACTGTGGCTCTTTGAAGGTGGAGAAGAAAACACAATTGGTCCAATCCTGAAGTCTTTAACATGGTGATTTATCTCTTACACAGGAGAGAAATGATCTTTATGATCCGGAGCAACTAATAAGTAATGAGCTCGGGCTGTTTGTATATAACAGCTACTATAATACTACTTGTTACTACTACATAATACCAATGCTACTGCAGTGACAGCTGCTGGGAAAAGGATTGACCAGTTGCAGAATCAACCAGAGCTTTTAGGAAAGGTTTAAAGATAATTAGGGGTGTCCTGTGATCAATTAACTAATTTTAAAGGGGTTATCATACCAGTTTAAAACTCCTTTTTCACTCTTATCTGCTTACCTGAATAACTTTTTTCCCTTTCTGTTGGAGCCAGGAACTCACGATCAAGCACCTTCATCTCCCAAAAAGCATTGCAATTACGGATGTAGCAGGGTTAGCGGCAGGGGCGTTGCTAGGGTCTCAAAAGATCCGGGGCACAAGCCCCAATAAATATGCCCCCCCCCCCCCCCGCACTATGCTGTACTTGCTATACAGCGGCACTTACCTGTCACATCCAGGGCCTCCAGGTGACGTCTCCTCTCTGTCATCATCTTCTCGGTCTGGACAACTTCTCTCAGCCGCCTCGTCTCTGCAGAGTGTGACACACAGACATCTTAGCTTCCTCACTTTCTATCATTATCCCCCAACTGGAGTCCCCACAGTGTTATCCTGCTGCTTTCTATGCCAAAACCTCAACCCCCCCCCCCCTCATACCCCCAAATACTATCCTAAAGAAACATTACTGCCCCCCATAGTAATAGTGCTCCTCATAGTCCCACCAATAGTAATTCCCTTCTAGAATGCCCTTATTAGTAACACTGCCCCAACCGTGATAATGCTCCTCAACAATGCCCTCCCATATTAATAATACCCTCACAGAGTCCCTAGTAGAAATAAGGCCCCCTATTGTTCCCCCAGTGGCAATAAAGCTCCCTACAGACCCCACAGTAGTAATAAGGCCCCCATAGTGCGCTTAGTAGAAATAAGGCAGATCTACAAGACCCTCCTATAGAGCCCCCAGTAGTAATAAGAACGCCTATAATGTCCCCTGGATTTGCAGTGCCCCCTGCAGTTATAATCCTCCCTCCACCATACAGTCCCATGTAAATAACATCACCTCTTCCCCAGCCGCCTCCAACGCACAATCCCATGTAAACATCACCCCCTAAGGCTACTTTCACACTTGCGTTCATGTACTTGTACAGGACGGATCCGCACCGATATAATACAAACGAATGCATCCGTTCAGGACCAATTTGTTTGTATTAGATTTTAATTTCTAAGTCCCAATACGGATCCGTCCTGACTTACATTGAAAGTCAATGGGGGACGGATCCGTTTACAATTGCACCATTTTGTGTAAATGCAAAGGGATCCGTCCCCATTGACTTACATTGTCAGGACGGATGCGTTTGGCTCCGCAAGGCCATGCGGACACAAAAAACGCTGCTTGCAGCATTTTGAGGTCCGCCTCCAAAATGGAACGGGGGACCGCACGGAGCCGAACGAATGCATTCTGAATGGATCCGCATCCATTCAGAATGCATTGGGGTTAAACTGATGCATTTGGGGCTGCTTGTGAGAGACCTGAAACGGATCTCACAAGCGGATCACCAAACGCAAGTGTGAACGGACCCTAAACATTAAGTCCCATGTACATAAACATCATTCCCCCCCCCACCATCCACTTTCAACATACAGTCCCATGTAAATAACATCCCTCCCTCCCCCAGCCACCTCAAGCACACAGTTCCATGTCAATAACATCCCTCCCTTCAGCCCTAAAATACATCCCAGTTAAATAACTACAACTCCCAGCATTTCTCTACCTCTCCCTTCACTTACCTCGCCTGTACAGACATCACTATTAGGCTCCTTCTCCTCTTGACTCCGGTCCAATCCTGAACTGGGAAGAGGCGAAAGACCTTTGGTGACATCACAGGCCATGTGATCAGCAAAACAGGCTGTGATAGGATGACCTGGATGGTGACATCATCCAGGTCATCCTATCACAGCCTGTTTTGCTGATCACATGGCCTGTGATGTCACCAAAGGTCCTTCGCCTGTTCCCAGTATAAGATTCAATTGTATTTGCCGTTCTGTGTACGGCAATACAGTTGCATCTAGCAGGCAGGCAGGACATTCGGGGCATGGGACAAAACATCCGGGGCCCAGGCCCCGAATGTTTTAACCTAGCGACGCCCTAGCGGTCTCAGTCATAACGCATTATATAGTTGTGATAACTCACCGAGTGTGCCTGTTAACTCTGCTGCATCTGTACCTCTTATTCAAGTCTATGCAAATGCAACAGAATTAACAGTCACAGTGATATTGCGTTAACTAAATGTGATAACTCGCCAAGTGCGTGTGTTAACTCGACTTACAAGACGCACCTGCCCATAAGACGCACCAAGATCAGAGGCCCATGTCTCAGAGCACATAAAAATAAAGCAACTAGCCTCTCCTGCTCCAGACACCGCTGCTCCTCGCCTCCAATGCTCTTCTTCTTCCTGCCGCGGCTGTTTTATGACCCAACGCGCACAGCTTGAGGGCACAGGGCATCCTTATGCTGTGGCAGTCACAGCACAGCCGAAAGGCAGAGGACCAGGAAGCAGTGGGTACAGAGCTTGGGGAGTGCTGCATTCACCGCTTTCTGGTCCACCGATAATAATAAGCACTTCCATAATGGAAGCACTCAGTATTCTCCCTATAGGATGCAGTGACATTTTCCCCCTACTTTGGGTAATGGGGGGGGAGAGTGTGTCTTATGGGGTGAAAAATATGGTAGCTCTTGCTAACTTTTTCGTCCCTTGTACACAAAGTAGCCCTGCACTTATAGCCCCAGAGAAAAATGATATGTAATGTCCCACAATTTAATTCTCCACTATCAAGAGACAGATACAGCTACATATTTCTATGAATTTAGAAGTCGGGATGAATGAACGAAAGGTGTCTGGACCGCTTCATTGGATTCTCTATGTGGTCTCACTCTCTACACCAGCACTGAGGTAATCTACTTCTGAATGCAGGAGAAGATGGACCAGAAGAATATACAGCTTGGGTCATTACCAGGCACATAAAAATAATATTTTATTGTGTATATATATTTCAATAATACTTAATATGAAATGTTCTATGCATGATTTTTTTCATGGGATAACCCTGTGAAGAAACACTATAGATGCATGAGCTCTGTTGGAAATTATCAGCCTCACTCAAGACAGCCAGACAACTGTCAAAACTGTATTTGCTCAATTGAAATTCTTTAGCATCAGCACAATGTGTTTTTTTCTTGGCAGGTTAATCATGTGTTTTGCCTTTAGCACATATCGTTGCTTTAATGGCCTAGAGCCATAGGAGCTGTGCACATCTTTGGGTGCTAATAGGATTTTAGTCGCTTGTGCAGCCAGTAAACAGTTTTTATTAGTGTTTATTGTCGACTAAACTAAGAGATTGCAAATGTATCTGTGTCTACATGAAATAGGACAAAACCACCAACATAAAAACTACTGCTAAAAAAAAGTGCTCCTAAATGTCCATTTGTTGCTATGCCTAATATCTATTATTTACAATCACAATAATATAAAATATTAAGTAACTGTAAGATTATTATTTACATGTCAGGTAAAATATTTAGACTATGGATCAGTTAGGACTATCTAGACTGATTTCAGTTTTTCAATTTGATAGTATGCAAAACTTTTGGGCCTGTAGGGAAATCAAGCTTCCTACGCTTGTAATGTGAATTTATCATTTAAAATCATGAAAATGTATAGACTTGTTTGCAAAATTGCTTTCCTACAAGATAAAGACTGTTTCTCTAGTGCCACCTATTTGTGGCCATCATGTATGTCAATGTCCAACGCTTGGAAGAGCCCCCGAAACATGACCTGAGTTGTCAGCCAAACTTAAGACACCAACCAGAACCTTACACTGTACTGATGAGTAGCATGCCATATGGACTTGATTTTGGAAGGTGCAACTTTTCTTTGTGGAGATGCAGTTGCTTCATTTGAAGTAGTCTCAGTACAACAGAGTGACTGGTGTTGTATGAGATAGAAACCCAGTCACAGTAAAATAGCAATAAGCCGATGCTGCATTTTAAGTGGTTGTGCCCCCCTGAGCCTAGCATCGGAGCATCTCATGCTCCGATGCGCTCCAGTGCCCTGCGCTAGATCGCGCAGGGCACAGGCTCTTTTGTTTTTAATAACACACTGCCGGGCGGTAACTTCCGCCCAGCAGTGTGTTCGGTCACGTCACCGGCTCTGAGGGGCGGGCTTTAGCTCTGCCCTAGCCGTTTTACTGGCTAGGGCAGAGCCAAATCCCGCCCATCAGTGCCGGTGACACCGGGGTTCCTGTCAGCCCCATGGAGAGCCCGGTACGTCACCGGAACTCTGAAAAATGCCTTTGCCCTGCGCGATTTAGCGCAGGGCAAAGGAGAGCATCGGAGCATGAACTGCTCCGATGCTCATGTCAGGGGGGCTGCTGGGGTGAAAATGGAGGGCTGTCCAGGTTCAGCTCTGAACCTGGACAACCCCTTTAAGTTATCACCTAGCCTGGGGATAACTGATCAGTGGGGGTCTCACCACTCGGACCCCTGTCGATCCTGAGAACAGGTATTCCATAAATCATATGGAGCTGCAGGTCGAGCTTGTGCTCTGCTACTCCATGCTGTGCTTGTTAGTACCATGCTTTTTTGCACTTTATTTGGTTTACAGATAGATGTTGCATTGCATGTTTTGTTTTACAGTGTTGTTTTCAGCCATAGCAATGTGCCTCTGCGCATTGGGATGTGCTGACTGACCCCTTTTTACTTTGCAGTTTGTACTGGAGGCATGGCTGACACCTCAGTCCTGCACTCCTGACCAGCTTGTCTGCCCCATAGGCAAATTTTAATTAGTGTGCGTATATAGCTTAGCCTGCTCTCCCTCATTCACTGGAAGCCATTTGGCACCAGGAGAGGTATAGTGTGGACTCTCATTGCATTCTTTGGTGGCAATTTGGCACCAGGAGAGGTGTGGAGTGGGCTCAGCATGCATGTTGGTACCTGCATTCCTTGGATACAATGGAGGTCATTTTGGCACCAAATATTATAGAAATTAAAGCAGTCCCAGCATGCATGTGGAACCTACACTCCCTGAATTGTATGATAGCCGTCATGGCACATAACAGGTAGAATTTAGTGTTAGGAACCTGTCTTACAGAGATCGCCTTGACGTGTAGCAGACGGGCTCAAATAATTTTGCACAAAATAATTTGCCAAGCATCTCTAATTATAAGTATAGCATTAGCAATTATTATGCATTTTTTTACTTTATTTGTTTTGCAGAGAGCTGTTGCATTGCATGTTTTGTTTTACAGTGTTGTAGGTGAAGGCCTGCTGTTGAGCTGACCCTGTAAAACATTATATTCGAGGGCCTGCTGGTGAGCTGAGCCTCTAAAAAATTACATGCGAGGACCTGCAGCTGATCTGACACTGTAATACATTATATGCGAAGGGCATATATGTAAGGGCATTAGATGCGAATAATAAGCATATGTTGATATGATGGAAGAGGAGAAGGAGAATGATAAAAGGAAGACTCAACCATATACACTTGTTTGTGGTAGAAGGGGTGCATGGGAATACAGTGTATTCAGTACATTATAAGCAACACATTTATAGTGCTTTTATGGTCATCAGCTTTCCTCTGGTGGAGTCGAGAAGTCATGGTCAATCCAGGCGTTGTTCATTTTTATAAAAGTCAACTGTCAGCATTTTCAGTTCACAGGCGGATACACTTATCTGTTACAATGCCACCAGAAGCACTAAATACCCGCTCAGACAAAAGTTGTAGAGCGCCAGTTCGTGCCACATGTCCAGCTTGGACACCCAGTAGTTGTAAGGCACTGAGGGATCATTGAGGACACTGACACTGTCTGCTATGTACTCCAGCATCTTCCAAAACTTTTCCCTCCTTGTGACACTAGGTCACGCATCAGGGTGAGGGTGCTGGCAGGGTGTCATGGAACTGTCGCAGGCTTTGGAGAATGTTGCCCTGCCTTTGTTGGAACTGCTGTGTGTTTGCCTTGTCTCCACTCCTCGGTTGGCCAAGGAACTACGGACTTTGCGCCAGCATTGTCAGATGGAAATTTTTTGAGCAATTTTTTAACAAGGATCTTCTGGTAATGCACCGTTTTGGTCGTCATCTCCACCAGAGGAATGAGAGTGGGGGTCGAAAAGGGTGAACAATCAGTAATCCGTGTTGTCTAAAATGCGTATAACGCGCGGGTCACGGGAAAGGCAGCCTAACATGAAGTCAGCCATGTGTGCCAGAGTACTAACAGGCAAGACTTCGCTGTCGTCATCAGGGTGATCACTTTTTAAATCTCCTCATCCTCTTCTTCTGCCCACCTACACTGAACAAAAGGAATTAAACTTCCATGGGTACTACCCTCTGTAGCGGAGGCAACCGCCTCCTGCTCCTCCTCCTCTTCATCAGCCAATTCGCGCTCAAAAGATGAACTGAGGGTGGTCTGGCTATCACCCTGTGTAATGTCTTCCCCCATTTCCACCTTTTCCACATGCAAAGCGTCGTCCTTAATTGTGAGCAGCGAGCGTTTGAGTAGACACAAAAGTGGGATGGTTACGCTGAAAATAGCATTATCGCCGCTCACCATCTCTGATGACTCTTTAAAGTTTCTTAAAACATCACATTGGTCAGACATCCATGCCCACTCCTTGCTTGTGAATAGCGGAAGCTGACTGGAAAGGCGATGACCATGTTGCAGCTGGTATTCCACTACTGCCCTCTGCTGCTCACAAAGCCTGGCCAGCATGTGGAACATTGAGTTCCAGCACGTGCTCACGTCGCACAACAGCCAGTGAGCTGGCAATTTAAAGTGCTGCTGCAGCATTGACAGACTGGCTGAAGCTGTCGATGACTTGTGGAAATGTGAACACACAAGGTGCACCTTCACCAGTAGCTCAGGCAAATTAGGGTAGGTTTTGAGAAACCGCTGAACCACAAGATTGAACACGTTGGCTAGGCATGGGATGTGTGTGTGCTTGCCGAGCTCCAAAGCCACCACCAAGTTACGGCCATTATCAGACACAACCATGCATGGTGGTAGGTAGCTCAGTCTGGTCTCTTATCCCCTTCTACAACTCTGTGGCGGTTTTCTGTTTGTCCCCTAAGCATATCAGCTTCAGGTCGGCCTGTTGCCGCTTCCCCACTACAGTTTTACACTGCTTCCAGCTACCGACTGATGACTGACTGGTGCTGCACATAGATAAATCAGAGGTGGAAGTAGCAGGAGGCGGAGGAGGAGAAGTGGGGTTTGGATCTACTAATGTAGGTGCTGGCGGAAACCCTGATCGACATAGGGCCCGCAATCCTTGGCGTCGGTAACACCTGTGACATCCCAGGGTACGACTCCCTCCCAGCCTCCACAACATTCACCCAGTGTGCCGTCAGGGAAATGTAATGTCCCTGGCCAAATGCAGTTTTCCATGTGTCCGTGGTTAAGTGGACCTTACCAGTAACTGCATTGGTCAGGGCACGTGTGATGTTACAGGACACAGGTTGGTGTAAGGCGGCCACGACACATCTTAAAAAATAGTGGCAGCTGGGGTCTGGGTAACGCAGGACGGCCACCGACATCAGACTGCGGAAGGCCTCAGTGTCCACAAGCCTAAATGGCAACATTTCCAGGGCCAGTAATTTGGAAAGCTGCGTATTTAGTGCTATGGCCTGTGGGTGGATGTCTGGGTATTTTTGCTTGCGTTCAAAGGCCTGGGGTAAGGACATTTGGACACTGTGCTGGGACACAGAAGTGGATGTGGTCGCTGATGGTGCTTGCAAAGGTCCAGGTGCAGGGCGGGAGGCATCCAGGCCTGTGCCTTCAACAGGGGATTTGCCAGCATGTAACATAGGGGAAGAGGAGGCAGTGGTGTGACCCGCAGACATAGATTGTGGACCCAGGCATTCGTCTAATGTATTACGATGCTTGGATGCCATGAGGCGGATCATGCTGGTGGTGCTGAGGTTGCTAGTGTTCACGCCCCAGCTCATTTTCGTATGGCACAACTATTATTCTTTTGTCATCCTTACTTTCAAAGAAGTGCCATACTGTGGAACATCTACCCCTTGGCAAGGGAGATTTCTGCAAGGGAGAACTCCATGAAATAGTTGCGGGTCTGTTTTGTGTGGCCCACCTTCTCCCTTTTACCACCCCACTGCCTTTTCCAGCCTGTTGCGGTGCTGCAGATCCCTCCCCCCTGTACTGCTGTCCTCGCTCAGCTTTCCAGCTTCCCAGGTTGGGTCAGTGACCTCTTCATCCACCACCTCCTCTTCCACTTTCTCACTCCACTTCCTCACTCTGATCATCCTCCTGATTTGTTGACCTAATCACAACCTCAGTCATTGACAACTGTGTCTCATCCTCTTCATCAACCACTTGAGACAGTAATTGCGGTTGACTCATTGGCAACTGTGTCTCATCATCATCCACCTCATTAAACAGTAATTGTCGTTCCCTACTGTCATGTTCCTGTGACTGTGGTTGCGTGTTTGGCGAGAGGGTCAAATCAAGAAATGGCGATTAAAAGATATCCTCGGAATGTCCGAGTGTGGGATCACTTGTTTGGCCAGACTGTACATGGTGGGAGAAAGGAGGATCAAAGTGAGGATTGTGTTGACCAGACTCCTGGATACTGAGACTGGACTTTTTGGAAGACAGGGTGGTGCTTAACCGACTGAAAGCATTATCTGCTGCAATCCAACCGACCACTTGGTCGCACTGTTATTTGTGATTAGGAAACGTTATACAGGACAGGTACCAGAGGTAAAGTAACTGTTGGCGGTGTCTACGGAAAAAGGTACACTGGATGTCACTGATATTTTAGGGCTGCGCACACTTTAAACAGGAGATGTGGCACGGAAAATTTAACTGTCCGCAGCAGACACCGTCTACGTAAAAAGGGCACTGGATGTCACTGATATTTTAGGGATGCGCACACTTTAAACAGGAGATGTGGCGAGGATAATTTAACTGTCCGCAGCAGATACAGTCCATGGAAAAAGTACACTGGATGTCACTGATATTTTAACACTTAGCAATTTAGCGCAGGTTGCGCTACAAACATATATTCCCTTACGTCCTCAACAGCAGCACAGATGGGGGGGGTTAACTGCCCCTGTGGACTGGTAGGACCGGCGGAATTTTAATGAGCCCAAGAACCAATAAACGATCTTCAGCTCCCTGAAAGGGAGGAGATCACCCCCCAGCCCACCGTGTTTTTTTCTGTCCTCTGGACAGGTGGACTGGCGTGTCGCTCCCTCTTTGGGAGCTGAAGATTGGTTAGGGGTTCTTTTTTCCCTCCTTAAAGCTTAGCTCGCTTTCTATGCATCTCAGTGCCTTTATTTTAGGCCTGATCATGGCGATTTCGGTCTGGGTACCGTTGGGGAGGGGGGCGTCCCCTCCCCTCTTCTTTCATCATCTGTAGACGGTGCTCCGTTCCTCCGTTACCGCATGTGTGCGGCGCTATGGGCGCCGCCATTTCCCGGAAGTGACGCGCCTTAGGTGCGCTACGTCACTTCCGGTTTTCCGAAGCGATGCGGTGATGTATAAAACTCACCTTTTCTTAAACTGGCTCCCTAGAATGACATCCTGAACTTAGGATTAGTCTGGGGAGACAATTTTTCGTTTAGGTAGAGCCAGTATAGGCTCTGGTTTTTCTGAGTGCTTGCTTTGGCAGCACATATACAAAAAAAAAAAAAAAGGGAGTGGTGCTGATCTCGTTTCAGGAACCCGCCCATTGGGCGGGGTTTCCTCCTTTTAAGCACCCAGAGCCCATCAGTCAGTGCTCTGGTTGCGTTGCTTTCACAAGTTAGCGCCAGAGCTCTCCTGTGCTTTGTGATATTCCTGCAGTTTTGCTTTGCTTTGCTTGGGTTTTGTACTTCCTCTTCTTTCAGCTCTATTTCTTCTAGTGCTGGTGGGCCCCCTTAAGGTCTGGTTTTCTCCACCTCCTGATGTTGTAGGTGTTATGACCTGTTTTGTTTCTTCCATTACAGACTATGGCTTCCCCTAAGGAGGATCAGCGGAAGGCTGGGGCCAATAGGAAGCATTTGGCATGTTACGAATGTAACACACCCCTAGTTGACAGCTGTCCTTACTCCAGATGTGAGAGTTGTCGCACGGCATCCACGGAACCCACGATGCAGGAGATGTTCCAATGGACCAAGACATATGTGGATGATTCCATCAAGGGAGTAGTTCAGCTACTTAATGAGAGGCTACCAGGTCCCTCTCAGACTCCCATGGAGGTGGTCGCACCGGTCGAAAGACCTACCCCCTGTTCAGTGGGGTCTTCTTCTTCTGAGGAAGAAGAATCTACTTCTTGCTTTTTTCCTCCAGAAAAGACGCAGAAGTTACTCAAGTCCATCAGGTCGGGGGACCAGGATGTTGACATGGGGGAGTCCTCCGATCCCGCCGGTCGGACACAGCGTGTCTTTAGAGCGGATGAGACCCTCCTCTCTGTGATGCGCACAGAGTGGAAGAAGCCTGAGAAGGGTCCAGTGCTTACCAGAAAATTCAGACTCATGTACCCGATGGCTAAACCCTTGGTGGAATCGTGGGGTTCCGTTCCCAAGGTGGACATGGCTATAGCCAAGTTGTCCCGGCGCACTCTAGTCCCTGCAGACGATGGGTCTAGCCTGCAGGACCCCCTAGACCGGAGGGCAGAGTGCACCCTTAGGAGGGGTTACGCGGCGGCCGCCGCCTCCGCATCTACTTCCATTGCGGCCACTGAGGTAGCCACCTATCTACGCTCTAGGCTTAATCAAATCCAGACGGATGTGGACCAGAGCGTATCAAGAGACGACATCCTGGCAGCCTTCAAGTCAGCCAACCTGGCTATGGACTTTTTAGTTGATTCCTCCCAGATGCAGCTAAAGCTGGCCGCCAAAACTATGGCCCTAGTTTCAGCTGCCCGCAGACCACTCTGGCTGAAACCGTGGATTGCGGATAACGCATCCAAGTTTAACCTTTGTGGGCTCCCCTTCGAACCAGATAGGTTATTCGGGTCCGAATTGGACAAAATAATGGAGGGGCTCTCCGATAAAAAAGGGAAGAGCCTCCCCCAGCAGCCCTTTCGGGGACGCCCCAGACAGGAAAAGAAGGGCGGAGGTCGTTCTGGGCAGCAGTCTAGGCGCAGAGATTGGGGGGTCCATCTCGTAAATATCCGAGACGCCCCCGCAAACCCACCAGGGAGGCAAAACCCTCCTGACTATGGGCCTCCTCGAGGCTCTTGGATAAGCCCTGCTGCCCCTGCAGTGTCTCCTCTAGATTTTCCCGTACCCCTCCCCCAGATTCCCGTGGGGGGCCGTCTTACCCATTTCAAAGACTCTTGGAGCCGGTTGATTGCAGACCCCTGGGTCCAGGACATAGTTTCCGCCGGGTACCGGGTAGATCTTATCTCTCTCCCCCCAGAGAGATTCATCGCCACACGAAGCTTCGGGTCTGCCAAACAGGTGGTCCTAGAATCTTACATTCAGGACTATATTTCCAAGGGAGCCCTGGAGGAGGTACCGGCAGGGGAGAGGGGCCTAGGGATTTATTCACCAGTGTTCCTGGTTCCCAAGAAGACAGGAGATCTCCGGATGATCATCGATTTGAGATTCCTCAATCGATTTATAAGGAAAACAAGGTTTCGCATGGAAACCATAAGGTCAGTCAGCCATATCCTCAATTCTGGGGACGTCATGGCTACTCTGGACCTCAAGGATGCGTACCTTCACATTCCGATCCATTCCGCTTCCCGGAAACTCCTCAGGATCGCGGTCCAGATCTCAGGGGTTTGCAGGCACTTTCAGTTCGCCGTGCTTCCCTTCGGAATCTCTTCTGCCCCCCTCATCTTCACCAAGGTGGTGGTTTCGGTGGTGGCAGCTTTGAGACTCCAAGGACTGACTATTATTCCTTATCTGGACGATTGGCTTTTCATAGCCTCTCCAGTTCCGATCCTTACCCACCATCTTCAGGTCGCGGTCTCCTTTCTCTTCCGCCTAGGCTGGATTATCAACTGGCAGAAGTCGAATGTGAGCCCATCGACTTCAATCCATTACTTAGGATTCGTGGTCGACTCTGTGGAGATGTCCCTCCGGTTGACTCCAGAAAGGAGAGCGCGGATTCAGGACCTGGCAAAGGTCCTTTATGTCCCTCGTCGAGTCTCTATCCGGACTCTCATGAAGATGCTGGGGCTCATGTCAGCGGCTGCGGATGCGGTCCCTTGGGCGTTATGGCACCTCCGTCCTCTTCAGTCGGAGGTCTTACACCTATGGAACGGCAGCCCTGCGGGGCTAGATTCCCTGTGCTCCCTGTCCGGTCAAACCCGAAATTCCCTCAGATGGTGGTTTCAGCTACCAGCAGGGAAGTCTATGACCCAACCAGCTTGGGTCATATTGACTACAGACGCGTCCCTTGTAGGCTGGGGCGCTCACCTGGACGGATCCCCAATTCAGGGATCTTGGTCTCCTCTGGAGCGGCATCTTTCCTCCAATCTTCGCGAGATGCGAGCTATCCGGCTAGCCCTCCTTCACTTTGCGCCTCAGATCCGGGGCAAAGCAGTGAAAGTCCAGTCAGACAATATGACTGCTGTCCTCTATATAAACAAACAGGGAGGCACAAGATCATTGCCCCTTCTGTCAGAGATCGGGGTAATTCTTCGGTGGGCAGAGCTGAACCTTTCCCATCTATCTGCCGTTCATATTCGAGGCTCCCTCAATATGATAGCGGACCGCTTAAGTCGAGGATTACCGACCATGGAGTGGTCTCTGCATCCGGAGATCTTCAGGCAGCTAGTTCACAGATGGGGTATGCCAGAAGTGGATCTCATGGCAACCAGGTTCAACGCCAAGGTGATGAGGTTCTGTTCCCTCTACAGGGAAGACAACCCCCTGGCGATAGATGCTCTGTCAATACCGTGGAGGTTCAGGCTGGCTTACATCTTCCCTCCCTTTTCCATGATACCGAGGGTATTGATGAAAATCCGTCAGGATCAGGCCTCGGTAATAGCCATCATACCGTTTTGGCCCAGAAGATCCTGGTTTACCCAGCTCATTCAGATGAGTCGGGGACAATACTGGAGACTCCCCCCGGAGCAGACCCTGGTGTCGTGGGACACTCACCTCTGCCCAGATCTGCACAGGTTCAACCTGACAGCCTGGAGGTTGATCAGTCCCTTCCCAACATAGAAGGGCTTTCCGAGTCGGTCCTGAGAACTTTGTCGCATTCCCGAGCAGAGTCTACAAAGAAGGCCTACTCCAGGATCATGAGAATCTTCGAGGCATGGTGTGATTCCAGACAGGTGGCGTCTGCAGATCCGCCCCTTCCTGCAATACTTCAATTTCTTCAGGATGGATTAGATAGAGGCCTATCTCCAGCTACCTTGAAGGTACAGGTTTATGCCATCTCGGCCTGTCTCAACAGGCCACATTCTCGGGACCCACTCATCAAACGCTTCCTGAAGGGAGCTGAAAGACTAAAGCCTACTATACTGAAACCTATCCCCCAGTGGGATCTTTCAGTAGTGCTCAGGGGGCTAGCATCTCCCCCCTTCGAGCCCTTGGAGGAGGTAAATTTTAAATTTCTGACTTTAAAGATGGTCTTTCTTCTGGCTATAGCTTCAGCCAAAAGAGTTTCTGAATTGCAGGCTTTTTCCGCAAATCACCCGTACATTATTTTTCTACAGGATAGAGTACTCCTGAAGTTTTTACCTTACTTCAGGCCTAAGGTGCCTACTTTCCAGAACATCAATCAGGTAATATCTTTACCAGTTTTGTTTACAGCCTCCTCCTCTGATACTCCAGCTAGAGACCCGCTGGATATTTCAAGATTCCTCCAGATCTATGTGGATAGATCTAGTGAGTTCAGGAAAGATGAGAATCTTCTTATCCTGTTTGCCGGTAAGTCTAAAGGCCGTAAAGCGTCTAAAGCCACCATTAGTCGCTGGATCAAGGAGGCCATTTTGGAAGCTTTCGTCTCCCAATCCTTAGATCCTCCCGAGTTTGTGAGGGCCCATTCTACTAGGGCGGTCTCCACCTCGGTTGCGGAGAGAAGACTCCTCCCCTTAGAGTTGATCTGTAAGGCGGCCTCCTGGAGCTCTGAGTCAACCTTCATCTCCCATTATAGGATAGATGCTAGGATGGCAGAGTTTTCGGCTTTTGGGCAGACTGTTCTTAGTTCTGCCAGGCATGAGGACCCTCCCTAGGGGATTCTTCTTGCTATCTCCCCATCTGTGCTGCTGTTGAGGACGTAAGGGAATCGTTAATTTCTAACGATAATTTGTTTTCCCTTAGTCCTAACAGCAGCACACAAATATCCCACCCTAAATACATTATGCTTGTTAAAAACACGGTGGGCTGGGGGGTGATCTCCTCCCTTTCAGGGAGCTGAAGATCGTTTATTGGTTCTTGGGCTCATTAAAATTCCGCCGGTCCTACCAGTCCACAGGGGCAGTTAACCCCCCCCATCTGTGCTGCTGTTAGGACTAAGGGAAAACAAATTATCGTTAGAAATTAACGATTGCTGCTGTCACACACAATAGTCCTTACAAGGACTTTTGGGTCTCTGAAATATTTTTGCACAAAAAAAATATTCAATTACACTCCCTACACTCTAAGTCCCTTCCTATGCTAAGCTCTCCCTGACTAAGAATGAGCCGAACATGCGTCATTGGGTGCTATATAGCACCCTGGGTGCTATATAGCACCCAATGACCCGCCCCAGCCAGACAATCACTGTAATGCCAGTATTCAACATGGCTACTTGCATTACAGTGAGGGCAGTACTTAGCTGCATGTTTATTGGCTGCGTATCAGCCAAGAAACGTGCAGGGATGAGACTCTAGCATGGTGCTCGAGCACATTCGGTACTTGGTCGAGTACCGACATGTAAAGAGCATCGAGATGCTCGAGCCAAACAGGTGTTCAGTGTTCAATGTTCATCACTAGTAGTCACATCTTGAGTTGCATCATTTTTTCTTACTCTGGTCTTTTGTTGCTTTTCAAATGATGGGAAGTCCATTTCCTTCTGTCCCTCTCCTATTAGTAGTGGCAGACAGGGAGCTTATAGTGGCCCTTGAAAAAAAAAGGAGGGCAATGCAATTGAATTAAGGGGGCACCTGGGGCCACTGGCCAGTTGCATAAGTGCCTGATGCTCCTTCACTAATTAATGCTAAGGGCATCAGATCTTTATGTATCTGGCTGGCGGCCAAAAGGAGGACTTGGGCAGCCCTCTGGACATTAGCCCACTGCAAAATTTCCTTGTTGGGTCTATGGCCAGTCTGCATATGCCTCTTGGTAGAGACATAAAACCATGCCCTACAAGAGGAGAAGGAGCAGGACCAGAAAATCAATGGCATGCTCTGTTGCAGTCACTGTAAGGCCTGTAAATGTATTGAAAGTTTGAAAACCCTCTGTATCTGTCATGCTTGTCTGTGGGATGAAAACACCACACCGAGCACAGGAGGGAAAGGGGATACCGGTAAAAAAAACTGTAAGCAAGGGAAGGAGGATGGACACATCCGTATGAACAGGCCCCAAAGGTAGGCAAGTTCATACACCGGATGTCTCGGTATGTCCGTGACAGTACCGTCCCCCTTCTACAGGTGACCTCTGGGCACCCAGGACCAACCTTATCCGGATAAGACCTATGAAAGGCTTTCTCCAAACAACTGGCATTCAAGTCAGATGCCAGCACCCACATCCTCTCCTCTGGTCCATAACTCTTCCAGTGAACAAGATACTGAAGAGATCTACGGAGAACTCGATAGACAATAATCTTGGCAATCTGGAATTCTAAACTGCCGTCCACCAGGACAACTCCAAAGGTTCAACATATCTCTTCCTCAAAGATTTGTGAAACACATTATGATTTGAATTTTCAGAGCCTGAAGAAGTTCAAGATGAAAAGCTACAGGATTAATAATGGCAGTGATCTTATATGGACCAATAAATCTTGGACCCAACTTCCAAGACGGAACCTTCAACTTAATATTTCTTGTGGACAGCCACTCAAAATCACCCATACTTAGGTCCAGACTAGTGTTGGTCGAGCACCAAAGTGTTCTGGTGCTCGAGTAGAACACCTTTGGATGTAGAACATACTTTTATTATATGTAAATTTCTTCACTACCAGCAAGTTGGGCGGACTTGCTGGTAGCCGCCGCATCCTCTGTTTGAAAAAATGCCCCCTCCTCCACTTGATTAACAGGGCCAGCGAGCGCTCTCCTCCTCTTGCTGGTCCAGCCTGCAGCCTCAAATCCTGCGCCTGCGCTGTACCAGTCTTCATTCGGCGCAGGCGCTCTGAGAGAAGGACGGCTGCTTGGCCGTTCCTTCCTCAGTGCACCTGCGCTGATGACGTCAGCCCTACACCCAGAAGAGAGGTCTTATCTTCCGGGTGTAGGGCTGACGTCATCGGCGCAGGCGCACTGAGGAAGGAGCAGCCGTCCTTCTCTCAGAGCGCCTGCACTGAATGACGACTGGTACGGTGCAGGCGCAGGATTTGAGGCTGCAGGCAGGGCCAGTGAGAGGAGGAGAGCGCTCGTTGACCCTGTCAATCAAGTGGAGGAGGGGGCATTTTTTCAAACAGAGGATGCGGCGGCTACCAGCAAGTCCGCCCAACTTGCTGGTAGTGAAGAAATTTACATATAATAAAAGTATGTTTTTTTTACAGCCCGAGGTAAGAGGGGCATATATGGAATCTGCTTACATTAACAAATATAATAAGCCAAAAACTGAAAATTGGGGGTTGGCGGGGTGACAGAAGCCCTTTAACCGACTGGAAGCATTATCTGCTGCAATCCAACCGACCACCTGGTCACAATGGTCTGACTATGAGAGTGGTGTACTGCGCCGCCCTGCAAACTTGGACATGAAGCTAGGTATCGTGGATGATTGTTTTTTTTGTGCTCTGGCAGTTTCACTGCGCCCAGGACAACAGCCTCTGCGAGCACCATCAGCAGCACGACCACTTCCCTTACTGCTCGCTTTGCGCATATTAAATGTTATATATGTTTGCAAGTATGTCAAACGTACAGTAGCGCGGGTTTTGTAAGTGTATGGGCAAATAAAGTACACAGAATGGCAGTTATTTTTAGGATGCGCACATGTTAAACAGGAGATGTAGCACAGATAAAGTCGCTGTCCGCAGCGTCTATGAAAAAAGTACACTGAATGTCACAGGAAATTTACGGATGCGCTTACATTATACAGGAGGTGAATAGGAGCGACCCGCACCCGTTCTCAATTTAGGTGCGACCCGCACCTATAAGACAATTGGGGCATGTTCTAGCGATATGCTCCCATTGTCCATGATGAGACAACCACTTTAATATTAGACAAATGTACTATCCTGACCCATGGGCCTTAATAAATTTAATCTCTTGTGCGAGATTTAATACTAGAATCCCATCCATGCGCCAGTTTTACACCAAAAATGTTCCAAAATGTTGTGCATTTGTTGGTGCACGGGGGCATATTTAGGATCTCTCACAGGTTTCCCTGAAGCTGTGCCACTTTCCATGGAAGCCACAGCCTCTTGTCGAAGGAAGAGCAAAATGCTTTGAAGAAGAAAATAAGTCTTTTTGAATATTTCCCATCAAGCTAGAGATATTATGTGATTTGAGGCGCATACGTGCACGTTTAGATAAAGTTTTTAACCCCTTAAATGCAATAGGTTTATGTTATTGTAATTGTATTGTGGTGTACATAATGAGCTATGGTCATTGTGTTTCTATACTTTTTAATATATGAAATGCGGTGTTCGATGACTGCCATATGTGATAATAGTTTCTATTCTTTACCATTATAGTTATCATGATAGAAAAGGACAGTGAGAGAACATAATGGTCCAGTAAAAGCATTCAATGTTAGGACAGCATGCCCGCTTACTTTTTCAAGAATGTTAGCTGCTAGCAAATGATAGAAATAATGTTAATTCTTTGCAAATCTGAGGCTTTATTAACATGAATTACAATGAATTAAAGTGACCTGATTCAGTACTGCAAATACATTGTCATGTAAATTGTATACTTCACTCTTTCTAAAATCACTAAGAGGGAGGAAAATAGACTATGTTCTTGACTGTTATCAAATCCTGTACTTGCCTGTAAAAGTATAAAGTAGACAGATCGTTGACAGCTGCTTTATGTGCTTTTAGTATAGTGTCCAACAAATTTTGTTGCAGTACCATACATTGTGGAGTTAGTTTCCTATAGCGTTATGAAGAATAGTGTGCATGATGTCATAGTATCCAGATATTGTAAACTGCACACTATTTATATTGACCCCCACAATACCATGTGGTTCCTAGAAGGTAAGTGCCCACTAAATATATCAATTGGTATAAATATAATGATAAATGTGCCAGTTGCAGTTAAGCAACAAGGACATGGAGTCCCGTTTGTAGATGGTAATGTTGGTACCCAGGGTAGGATTTCCAGAGTGGTGTAGCGTGGCTAACAATCTCTGTAGATGTTGTATACACGTGTCACGGTGTAGGCTTCATTTGTCCTTTTTCAAAAAGTTACAGAGAATAAACCGCACAAAGTGGAGGAAAACACCTCCAGCAGGGAGCTTCAAACAAGAAACACCCAACCCCTACTCTCATGCCCGACAGTCATAGAAGAGAGTTTGTATGTTATTATCATATTTTCCCAAATGCAGATATTTCATATTTGTTTCATAGCTTCAATAAATCCCAAATGTCAACGATCTTCCTCTCAGACTGACCACCACTCACAGTCACATTCACCCAGGCAGCGACCTACAGGAATCAGGGCCACAATAACCGGTCATTCTCAGATCATGTGTATCAAAGTCCCTCTCCCAGTACCACACCTAGTGCAGATGTCCGATGAAAGCCTGTGCGTAAGAGCCAACCGCAACGGGGTAAAGTATACTCTGTGTAGCCATTTGGCCTGAATCAGATGATCCTGTGCACAAATCACCACTGACCTCCACGTGGAGGCCATCTCCCTCTCATGATGCAAGTCTAACGCCGGAATATCTGCTTTCCATTTGAGAAAGGCTTTTGTCATAGGTGAGGGCTGACAGGATACAAGTGTCCCGTAGAATGAGGAAGCCATTTTACTATGACCCACTGTCTGGCAATTTTTTCCACCTCCCCATGTTCTAGCTGCAGAGGTCCTGGCCCAAATTGGGACCCACAAGCATGCCTCAGTCGGAAGAACCTAAAGAGGGATGTTTGTGGTAGATTATAATCAGCCTGTAGGGCAGTGAATTTTTATTTATTTTTTTAAACTGTCATACAATTAAGATATTTAATGCCTCTCCACGGCCAGAATTCAAAATATGGCAGACCATTTAGCTCTGTTAACACAGGGTTCCTGCATAGAGGTACAACAGGAGACCAAGTCGCATTCTGCGCTTCATCGTCCCTTACCCTAACAAAAGTATTACATGCATTAATCACCCCCACCATAAGCATTGTAAGATGCTTTACCTGATATTTACCCGTCCTATAAACTAAATTTGTCTTAGCCTCACAAGATCCAATCAAGGATGCATCCAAAAGTAGAGTTGAGCGGACACCTGGATGTTCGGGTTCGAGAAGTTCGGCCGAACTTCCCGTAAATGTTCGGGTTCGGGATCCGAACCCGATCCGAACTTCGTCCCGAACCCGAACCCCATTGAAGTCAATGGGGACCCGAACTTTTCGGCACTAAAAAGGCTGTAAAACAGCCCAGGAAAGGACTAGAGGGCTGCAAAAGGCAGCAACATGTAGGTAAACCCCCTGCAAACAAATGTGGATAGGGAAATGAATAAAAATAAAAATAAAATAAATAAAAATTAACCAATATCAATTGGAGAGAGGTCCCATAGCAGAGAATCAGGTTTCACGTCAGCCACCACTGCATCAGTCCATTGTCAGATATTTAGGCCCAGCACCCGGGCAGAGGAGAGAGGTCCCGTAACAGAGAATCTGTCTTCATGTCAGCAGAGAATCAGTCTGCATGTCATAGCAGAGAATCAGGCTTCACGTCAGCCACCAGTGCAACAGTCCATTGTCAGATATTTAGGCCCAGCACCCAGGCAGAGGAGAGAGGTCCCGTAACAGAGAATCTGTCTTCATGTCAGCAGAGAATCAGTCTGCATGTCATAGCAGAGAATCAGGCTTCATGTCAGCCACCACTGCAACAGTCCATTGGCATATATTTAGGCCCAGCACCCAGGCAGAGGAGAGAGGTCCCGTAACAGAGGATCTGGCTTCATGTCATAGCAGAGAATCAGTCTGCATGTCATAGCAGAGAATCAGGCTTCACGTCACCCAACACCGGAACAGTCCATTGTCATATATTTAGGCCCAGCACTCAGGCAGAGGAGAGAGGTCCTGTAACAGAGGATCTGGCTTCATGTCAGCAGAGAATCAGTCTGCATGTCATAGCAGAGAATCAGGCTTCACGTCAGCCACCACTGCAACAGTCCATTGTGAGATATTTAGACCCAGCACCCAGGCAGAGGAGACAGGTCCCGTAACAGAGAATCTGGCTTCATGTCAGCAGAGAATCAGTCTGCATGTCATAGCAGAGAATCAGGCTTCACGTCAGCCACCAGTGCAACAGTCCATTGTCATATATTTAGGCCCAGCACCCAGGCAGAGGAGAGAGGTCCCGTAACAGAGGATCTGGCTTCATGTCAGCAGAGAATCAGTCTGCATGTCATAGCAGAGAATCAGGCTTCACGACAGCAACCACTGCAACAGTCCATTGGCATATATTTAGGCCCAGCACACAGGCAGAGGAGAGAGGTCCCGTAACAGAGAATCTGTCTTCATGTCAGCAGAGAATCAGTCTGCATGTCATAGCAGAGAATCAGGCTTCATGTCAGCCACCACTGCAACAGTCCATTGTCAGATATTTAGGCCCAGCACCCAGGCAGAGGAGAGAGGTCCCGTAACAGAGAATCTGTCTTCATGTCAGCAGAGAATCAGTCTGCATATCATAGCAGAAAATCAGGCTTCACGTCAGCCACCGCTGCAACAGTCCATTGGCATATATTTAGGCCCAGCACCCAGGCAGAGGAGAGAGGTCCCGTAACAGAGGATCTGGCTTCATGTCAGCAGAGAATTAGTCTGCATGTCATAGCAGAGAATCAGGCTTCACGTCAGCCACCACTGCAACAGTCCATTGGCATATATTTAGGCCCAGCACACAGGCAGAGGAGAGAGGTCCCGTAACAGAGAATCTGTCTTCATGTCAGCAGAGAATTAGTCTGCATGTCATAGCAGAGACAGAGACTTGCTGAGGTAGTATTCCCATGTCCTCAACATCAGGAAACATAAGTGGTTGTGCGTCAGTGCATTCTATGACTTCCACCGCTGGGGAAGGGCTAGGTGGATGCCCTTGGGAAACCCTGCCAGCAGAGTCTTCAAACAGCATAAGAGACTGCTGCATAACTTGAGGCTCAGACAGTTTCCCTGATATGCATGGGGGTGATGTGACAGACTAATGGGGTTGGTTTTCAGGCGCCATCTGTGCGCTTTCTGCAGAAGACTGGGTGGGAGATAATGTGAACGTGCTGGATCCACTGTCGGCCACCCAATTGACTAATGCCTGTACCTGCTCAGGCCTTACCATCCTTAGAGCGGCATTGGGCCCCACCATATATCGCTGTAAATTCTGGTGGCTACTGGGACCTGAGGTAGTTGGTACACTAGGACGTGTGGATGTGGCAGAATGGCCACGTCCTATCCCAGCACCAGAGGGTCCACTAACACCACCACGACCATGTCCGCGTCCCTTACTAGATGTTTTCCTCATTGTTATCGTTCACCACAACAACAAAAATATTATTTGGCCCAATGTATTGTATTCAAATTCAGCTGAATATAAATTTGAGGCCTAGTATTTAGGCGCTGGGTGACAGGTATAGGTTTACTGACAGAAATAGACTTGGAAATGCACTGTAGCGGGTGTGGGAAGTTATTCAGAATGACCCTATGTGCACCTTGAATATGATATACCCTATTAGGGATAGATTTCAAATAGCTCTGATACAGCAGAAACCACTAAATTATGAAATTGCTAAATTGGGAATTGTATTTCAACCCAGAACAAAAACTGTGCTTAAACGGACACTAAATAACTTGCCCAGCCACAACAGTACAGCAGTAACGACAGATTTAGCAGGATATAATTTTGAGGCCTAGTATTTAGGCTCTGGGTGACAGGTATACGTTTACTGACAGAATTGGACTGGGATATGCACAGTTGCGTGTGTGTGAAGTTATTCAGAATGACCCTATCAGCACCTTGATTCTGATATACCCTTTTAGGGATGTATTTAAAGTAGGCCTGATACAGCAGAAACCACTAAATTATGAAATTGCTAAATTGGGAATTGTATTTCAACCCAGAATAAAAACTGTGCTTGGACGGACATTAAATAACTTGCCCAGCCACAACAGTACAGCAGTAATGACAGATTTAGCAGGATATAAATTTGAGGCCTAGTATTTAGGCGCTGGGTGACAGGTATAGGTTTACTGACAGAATTAGACTGGGATATGCACAGTAGCGTGTGTGTGAAGTTATTCAGAATGACCCTATCAGCACCTTTATTCTGATATACCCTTTTAGGGATGTATTTAAAGTAGGCCTGATACAGCAGAAACCACTAAATTATGAAATTGCTAAATTGGGAATTGTATTTCAACCCAGAACAAAAACTGTGCTTGGACGGACACTAAATAACTTGCCCAGCCACAACAGTACAGCAGTAATGACAGATTTAGCAGGATATAAATTTGAGGCCTAGTATTTAGGCGCTGGGTGACAGGTATACATTTACTGACAGCATTAGACTGGGATATGGCCAAAAAATAACCACACTATTGATGGTTAAATGCACTTGGTGTGACAGCTTGACCAACTACACTACTGAGGGTTAAATGCACTTGGTGACAGGCGCAGCTTGCCCCTGATGTAGTATATGGCCAAAAAATAAACAGACCATTGCTGGTTAAATGCACTTGGTGTGACAGCTTGACCAACCACATTACTGAGGGTTAAATGCACTTGGTGACAGGCGCAGCTTGCCCCTGATGTAGTATATGGCCAAAAAATAAACAGACTATTGCTGGTTAAATGCACTTGGTGTGACAGCTTCACCCTGATGTAGGCTTTAGCCAAAAAACAGCCACACCATTGAGGGTTAAATGCACTTGGTGAGAGGCGCAGCTTGCTCCTGATGTAGTATATGGCCAAAAAATAAACAGACTATTGCTGGTTAAATGCACTTGGTGTGACAGCTTCACCCTGATGTAGGCTTTAGCCAAAAAACAACCACACCATTGAGGGTTAAATGCACTTGGTGACAGGTGCAGCTTGCCCTGATGTAGTATATGGCCAAAAAATAAACAGACTATTGCTCGTTAAATGCACTTGGTGTGACAGCTTCACCCTGATGTAGGATTTGGCCAAAAAGCAACCACACCATTGAGGGTTAAATGCACTTGGTGACAGGCACAGCTTGCCCCTGATGTAGAATATGGCCAAAAAATAAACAGACTATTGCTGGTTAAATGCACTTGGTGTGACAGCTTCACCCTGATGTAGGCTTTAGCCAAAAAACAACCACACCATTGAGGGTTAAATGCACTTGGTCGCAGCTTGTGCTGGCGCACCACAAGACACAAAATGGCCGCCGATCACCCCAGAAAAAAGTGACTGACAAACGGTCTGGGCAGCCTAAAAACAGTGAGCAATTGAGTATCAGCAGCTCAATGATCCACAGCTGCAGATCGATCAATTAATCAAGTCCTTTGGAGGAGTTAATCTGCCTAATCTCGCCCTACTGTCGCAGCCGCAACCTCTCCCTATGCTGATCAGAGCAGAGTGACGGGCGGCGCTATGTGACTCCAGCTTAAATAGAGGCTGGGTCACATGGTGCTCTGGCCAATCACAGCCATGCCAATAGTAGGCATGGCTGTGATGGCCTCTTGGGGCAAGTAGTATGACGCTTGTTGATTGGCTGCTTTGCAGCCTTTCAAAAAGCGCCAAGGAAGCGACAAACACCGAACCCGAACCCGGACTTTTACGAAAATGTCCGGGTTTGGGTCAGTGTCACGGACACCCCAAAATTCGGTACGAACCTGAACTATACAGTTCGGGTTCGCTCATCCCTATCCAAAAGCACAGCCGGATTTCTCAGATCTGCCTTAATCCACCAGGAGGCATAATTCAATTGTGTGGCTATGTAATATAGGTACATTTCTGGGAAAGCCAAGCCACCCCTGACATACGGGGCCCTAAGTGTTTGCCTAGCAATGCGGGGTACCGACCCATTCCACACAAAGGGAGTTAATCGAGTGTCCGAAAATGAGCTTTTGTCACAATCAGAGGAGTTGCCCTATAGAGGAGTTTAGGCAAAATAACCATTTTGATAATATTGATACGCCCTATCAAGGATAGGGGTAGTTGCTCCCAGGCTTTAAGATATAATTAACCACTGGCGTCACATTAAGAGCAGAAAACTGAGTAACGTCTTTGTGGATGACTATTCCCAAGTACGTGAATTTATCCACTACCTGCAGGGACAAATGCAGGGATATGGATTGAGTTGGTACAGTCATATCAGTGCAGCGATGTTAGGGAGAGGTCTTTCCTTTACAGAGAGGTATTCTGGTAACAGAAATCAAACACAAAACAGTATATCAACACTGAGGTTGTATGTTAACAATGCCTTGTTCTATGCATCTACTATTCGGGCCTGAAGAGAGGAGTTGGAGAAGAGTACCGAAATAACTATTTACTAAGTCAAAATATATAATGACCACATATATGGATGAATGAATACATATTTTGTAATGACAAAATGCACTACTAGATTAGATTAGGGGAGACAACTAAAGGATCTCCAATTTTCCCAGATAGATCTAAATTTGTGGTGGGATCTATTTTCCCAAGCCGCAATTTCCTCAAATCTGTAAATAGATTCGATCCTATTGAACCAGTTTGAGAGAAGGCGGATTAGGAGACAAACAATGTATGGGGATTAGGAGTCTGGCAGTTATGAGTAAGATCTTAAAGAGAGGGGGTGTAACGGACCGTTTCAGCAGACAAGGGGTTAAAATCCATTTAGGCGATATGCCCCTTTCTGAGAGACAGGCACAGCTACTGCAGAACACCAACCTCCCGAACTGGATACAAAATAGCACTCCAAGCTGGAACTTCGCAAATAGCTGTCGGCAGACGAACAGGAAAAGCGTACAGTCAGCTTACACTCCTGGCAATCAGTCTCCAACAGCATACAGGGAATCCCCCCAATAACGAGACAAGGCTCCGTCTTGAGGGTCAGCAGTGGTCTGACGTGCTGGCACACCCAGCCTGGTTTTTATTACAGTTGTTGCAAATACAGGTCCGCCCACAGGGTTTTGAAATACAACCAATCAATAATTTACAACACATACAATGTAAATACAGCAACCAATCGTTCATGCCCCCCAGAGGACCAGAAGGTAGACTGCGACACAGGACAGATACAACATATCCCCACAATGCATCATGGTTTCCTCCTCTCTGTCCCGGAGACAACCGAAGGCAATCCAATTATCTCTCAGGACAAAGGGAGATCACCAATACACATGTGGAGACAACAGGACAGACATCACCATTTAAACACACAATGGCACACCCCCACAGCAAACACAGACATTTAACATATCCCCAGATAGAAACACAGAAATATAGTGGCAAATCTGGGGGAGCTGCTCAACCCCTAACACTGTAGCGTGTTTTTCATTGGGGGAGCAGCCCCACCGCATGTGGACCGCAGCAAACGACTATCCCCAGCAAAAAATATTTTTCATACGGTGGAGGATGTCGGCGCGGTCCACATGCACCACAAAGGCATCCTACACAAAACGGAGCATTGTGCGGATGAAAATACAATCATAAATCACAGAAAAAATGCACCACACGGATATGCCACTGACTATACTGGCTAGTCATAAATGCAGATATTAAAAGCTGAGACTTTTGCCAATATATTCCTGTCAGGAAGATATCGGAGCCCACATGCACCACGTCACGGTTCTCAGCATGGCAAGGGGTCCTACCACTACGCTACCTATGGTGTGAACAAGGTCTGAGGGTGATGTAATCCAGCTCACAGCCAGGCTTCCACACAACCGCCTAGCAGGACAACTAGTGCAATGTGAACAAAGCCAGACTGTAAGCCACACCCATATCAGACTATGTAATGGAGGCTACCAGGTGCAAAGAGTGTTTGAATGCCAGGTGAAGGCACATACACTACATATAAAACAAGACAAAAACACAGAAATATAGTGGCAAATCTGGGGGAGCTGCTCAACCCCTAACACTGTAGCGTGTTTTTCATTGGGGGAGCAGCCCCACCGCATGTGGACCGCAGCAAACGACTATCCCCAGCAAAAAATATTTTGCATACGGTGGAGGATGTCGGCGCGGTCCACATGCACCACAAAGGCATCCTACACAAAACGGAGCATTGTGCGGATGAAAATACAATCATAAATCACAGAAAAAATGCACCACACGGATATGCCACTGACTATACTGGCTAGTCATAAATGCAGATATTAAAAGCTGAGACTTTTGCCAATATATTCCTGTCAGGAAGATATCGGAGCCCACATGCACCACGTCACGGTTCTCAGCATGGCAAGGGGTCCTACCACTACGCTACCTATGGTGTGAACAAGGTCTGAGGGTGATGTAATCCAGCTCACAGCCAGGCTTCCACACAACCGCCTAGCAGGACAACTAGTGCAATGTGAACAAAGCCAGACTGTAAGCCACACCCATATCAGACTATGTAATGGAGGCTACCAGGTGCAAAGAGTGTTTGATTGCCAGGTGAATGCACATACACTACATATAAAACAAGACAAAAACACAGAAATATAGTGGCAAATCTGGGGGAGCTGCTCAACCCCTAACACTGTAGCGTGTTTTTCATTGGGGGAGCAGCCCCACCGCATGTGGACCGCAGCAAACGACTATCCCCAGCAAAAAATATTTTGCATACGGTGGAGGATGTCGGCGCGGTCCACATGCACCACAAAGGCATCCTACACAAAACGGAGCATTGTGCGGATGAAAATACAATCATAAATCACAGAAAAAATGCACCACACGGATATGCCACTGACTATACTGGCTAGTCATAAATGCAGATATTAAAAGCTGAGACTTTTGCCAATATATTCCTGTCAGGAAGATATCGGAGCCCACATGCACCACGTCACGGTTCTCAGCATGGCAAGGGGTCCTACCACTACGCTACCTATGGTGTGAACAAGGTCTGAGGGTGATGTAATCCAGCTCACAGCCAGGCTTCCACACAACCGCCTAGCAGGACAACTAGTGCAATGTGAACAAAGCCAGACTGTAAGCCACACCCATATCAGACTATGTAATGGAGGCTACCAGGTGCAAAGAGTGTTTGAATGCCAGGTGAAGGCACATACACTACATATAAAACAAGACAAAAACACAGAAATATAGTGGCAAATCTGGGGGAGCTGCTCAACCCCTAACACTGTAGCGTGTTTTTCATTGGGGGAGCAGCCCCACCGCATGTGGACCGCAGCAAACGACTATCCCCAGCAAAAAATATTTTGCATACGGTGGAGGATGTCGGCGCGGTCCACATGCACCACAAAGGCATCCTACACAAAACGGAGCATTGTGCGGATGAAAATACAATCATAAATCACAGAAAAAATGCACCACACGGATATGCCACTGACTATACTGGCTAGTCATAAATGCAGATATTAAAAGCTGAGACTTTTGCCAATATATTCCTGTCAGGAAGATATCGGAGCCCACATGCACCACGTCACGGTTCTCAGCATGGCAAGGGGTCCTACCACTACGCTACCTATGGTGTGAACAAGGTCTGAGGGTGATGTAATCCAGCTCACAGCCAGGCTTCCACACAACCGCCTAGCAGGACAACTAGTGCAATGTGAACAAAGCCAGACTGTAAGCCACACCCATATCAGACTATGTAATGGAGGCTACCAGGTGCAAAGAGTGTTTGAATGCCAGGTGAAGGCACATACACTACATATAAAACAAGACAAAAACACAGAAATATAGTGGCAAATCTGGGGGAGCTGCTCAACCCCTAACACTGTAGCGTGTTTTTCATTGGGGGAGCAGCCCCACCGCATGTGGACCGCAGCAAACGACTATCCCCAGCAAAAAATATTTTGCATACGGTGGAGGATGTCGGCGCGGTCCACATGCACCACAAAGGCATCCTACACAAAACGGAGCATTGTGCGGATGAAAATACAATCATAAATCACAGAAAAAATGCACCACATGGATATGCCACTGACTATACTGGCTAGTCATAAATGCAGATATTAAAAGCTGAGACTTTTGCCAATATATTCCTGTCAGGAAGATATCGGAGCCCACATGCACCACGTCACGGTTCTCAGCATGGCAAGGGGTCCTACCACTACGCTACCTATGGTGTGAACAAGGTCTGAGGGTGATGTAATCCAGCTCACAGCCAGGCTTCCACACAACCGCCTAGCAGGACAACTAGTGCAATGTGAACAAAGCCAGACTGTAAGCCACACCCATATCAGACTATGTAATGGAGGCTACCAGGTGCAAAGAGTGTTTGAATGCCAGGTGAAGGCACATACACTACATATAAAACAAGACAAAAACACAGAAATATAGTGGCAAATCTGGGGGAGCTGCTCAACCCCTAACACTGTAGCGTGTTTTTCATTGGGGGAGCAGCCCCACCGCATGTGGACCGCAGCAAACGACTATCCCCAGCAAAAAATATTTTGCATACGGTGGAGGATGTCGGCGCGGTCCACATGCACCACAAAGGCATCCTACATCACCATTTAAACACACAATGGCACACCCCCACAGCAAACACAGACATTTAACATATCCCCAGATAGCTCAAGTCTGAGTGCATATCATTAGGTGAATGGCACTCAGAATACACGAATACAATAATATTAGCTATCTGGGTGCCCTCACATAACATACAATTTAACCGAACGCATAATAACATAAAATACAATTCTACAGACAGATTTAAGCTGTGCGGCCGGTCTGTCTTCTCCTTTAAAGTTACTATGGGCCATAATCCTGAGGCAAGAGGCTTTCAAACAGCCCCCTCCAAAACACTGTGGCGAGGTTGGTTTCGCCACACATCTCCCCCCCCCAGGGAAGACTAACCAGATACCTGACCTCACGCCGGTCGGTACCTGAGTTAGTCTGGCAGCCCACCCACAACAAAATACTGGACCTGTTGAATTTTGGGGCCTGGCTCTGTTCTGTAGGTCCCCAGCTGTTGAGTGTGCATCTGCTACTCCTTGCTTTGTGGTTTTCCAGCTTGGAGCTGTAGGTACTTGGTGGGCAGAGGCCGACTGCTCTCTGCCCAGATGCCAGCTCTTCCGCTGGGGATGCCTGTGGGAATTCAGTCTCTGGACAAGAGGATAGGGGAGGGCAGAGGCCAACTGCGCTCTGCCCTGATGCCAGCTCTTCTGCTGGCGTGAGGGGGGTACAAGCCAGTCCTGTAACAAGGGGGTCGGTGGAGCAGAGGCTAGCGTCTCTCTGTCCTGATGCCAGCTCTTCCGCTGGGAAGGGATCAGTGGGTATTGCAGGCTCATCCCCTGCCCCCAGAACTCGGTTGGGAAGTAGCTGGGAAGGGGAGGGCTCGCTTAACTCCTCCTCCTGGTATCCCTGCGGAGATGGCTGGAGATCTGGTTGTTTGAGGGAGAAACCGCCTGTCTCCCCTTTGGCTAAACAGCCCTGTTGCTGGGGGGCAGTACCGACTGTCCCTACCCCCTGTGCTGTAAGTGCAGAGACCACGGTCCCATCTGCACTGTTGTGGGGCTTACTGTCTCCCCCTGGTGCGTTAAGCTGCCACTGGGGAGAGGGGGTAACGAGCTCCTCTCCCATACATACTTCCAGCCGCTGGGGAGGGCGACCGACCACCTCCACTCCCAATACAGTGTCCTGCTGTTGGGGAAAGGAGACTGGGCTCTCTATTCCCTGTAGGACACTCTGCCGCTGGGGGACAGGACCGACTGTCTCTGCCCCCTGTAACTCCGCCTGCCGCTGGGGAATGGAGACTAGGCTCCCAATTCCCTGCAGGACCGGTGGAGAGACCTCGGTCCCATCTCCACCGGCCACCTGGGGTTCTTCCCAGTAAACATCCACAATATCCTCCCAGCTGAAGGGCTCTGGACCTGGGTCTGACTTCTTGCTGTCCTGCTGAGCCTTCCCAATGGAGTGGAAGAGATCTTGGTAGTCCTACTCCAGTTCCCACTCCAGGGTTGCTAGGTGAGCCAGGTCTTTCTCTACCTCATGGGGGTCATCCCAATTCTGCCTAGCCTCCCTCTCATAGAAAATGTCCTGAAGTCTGGACTGTGCAGGGCTCCCGAAGTCAGGCTCTGCAAAGGACTCCCATAACAAGCCAGGACCATCAAACTCCTCTCCCTCTGGCTTGTCATGCTCAGCTGTCCAGGGTATAAACTGTGCCACATACCACCAAAGCGCCTGGTAGGCATCCTCCAGCCATAGCTCCTGCCATACCCGGTGCTCTAGTTCCTTCACCCATTCCTTCAGGGGCTGCTCTCCCAGGAAGGGCATCCGCAGGGCCACTTGCTTCTGCAACCGCTGCTCTTCACTGGGGAGACTCTCACCTCGCTGGTATTGTACATTATCCAGGGCCTGGTACCAGATGCCTTTCCTTAATGCATCCTGGCCATCCAGGTCCTCCTCCTCGTATAACACTGCTGGTTCCATCCTGTTGCTTTTAGGGTAGCTGTACTGGGACAGGTGTTGCCCTTAAATTGTAGAATCCACAGAAATGGTGTCTCCTGTAGCTGTCCTTCTGGCTGTAAGAACGATCCCGCTGCTGCCACCAATGTAACGGACCGTTTCAGCAGACAAGGGGTTAAAATCCATTTAGGCGATATGCCCCTTTCTGAGAGACAGGCACAGCTACTGCAGAACACCAAACTCCCGAACTGGATACAAAATAGCACTCCAAACTGGAACCTCGCAAATAGCTGTCAGCAGACGAACAGGAAAAGCGTACAGTCAGCTTACACTCCTGGCAATCAGTCTCCAACAGCATACAGGGAATCCCCCCAATAACGAGACAAGGCTCCGTCTTGAGGTTCAAACAGTGGTCTGACGTGCTGGCACACCCAGCCTGGTTTTTATTACAGTTGTTGCAAATACAGGTCCGCCCACAGGGTTTTGAAATACAACCAATCAGTAATTAACAACACATACAATGTAAATACAGCAACCAATCGTTCACGCCCCCCAGAGGACCAGAAGGTAGACTGCGAAACAGGACAGATACAACATATCCCCACAATGCATCATGGTTTCCTCCTCTCTGTCCCGGAGACAACCGAAGGCAATCCAATTATCTCTCAGGACAAAGGGAGATCACCAATACACATGTGGAGACAACAGGACAGACATCACCATTTAAACACACAATGGCACACCCCCACAGCAAACACAGACATTTAACATATCCCCAGATAGCTCAAGTCTGAGTGCATATCATTAGGTGAATGGCACTCAGAATACACAAATACAATAATATTAGCTATCTGGGTGCCCTCACATAACATACAATTTAACCGAACGCATAATAACATAAAATACAATTCTACAGACAGATTTAAGCTGTGCAGCCGGTCTGTCTTCTCCTTTAAAGTTACTATGGGCCATAATCCTGAGGCAAGAGGCTTTCAAACAGCCCCCTCCAAAACACCGTGGCGAGGTTGGTTTCGCCACAGGGGGAATTTTTGTTTTGTGGTCTTGCGGCAAACTCAATAAGGCTAATGTAGGAGAGGGGGTGATGTTGGAGTTGCAAATTTCGTTGCATTTAATAAATATACTACTCCACCAACTAAGGATAGGAGGACAGGCTCACCAAATATGGAGCATTGTTTCACGCCCCTCACCACATCTCCAGCAGACGTCTGATCCATTTTTATCATAACGGCAGGTGATATCAGGTGTTTTGTACCATCTAGTTAATATTTTATATCCATTTTCCTGGATTCTAGTGCATAGAAACATAAAATGTGTCGGCAGATAAGAACCATTTGGCCCATCTAGTCTGCCCAATATACTAAATACTATGGATCGCCCCTGGCCCTATCTTATATGAAGGATAGCCTTATGCCTATCCCATGCATGCATAAACTCCTCCACTGTATTTGCAGCTACCACTTCTGCAGGAAGGCTATTCCATGCATCCACTACTCTCTCAGTAAAGTAATACTTCCTGATATTACTTTTAAACCTTTGCCCTCTAATTTAAAACTATGTCCTCTTGTAGCAGTTTTTCTTCTTTTAAATATTCTCTCCTCTTTTACCTTGTTAATTCCCTTTATGTATTTAAAAGTTTCTATCATATCCCCTCTGTCTCGTCTTTCTTCCAAGCTATACATGTTAAGGTCCTTTAATCTTTCCTGGTAAGTTTTATCCTGCAATCCATGTACCAGTTTAGTAGCTCTTCTCTGAACTCTCTCCAAAGTATCAATATCCTTCTGGAGATATGGTCTCCAGTACTGCGCACAATACTCCAAATGAGGTCTCACTGGTGCTCTGTAGAGCGGCAAGAGCACCTCCCTCTTTCTACTGGTAATTGCTCTCCCTATACACCCAAGCATTCTGCTAGCATTGTGGCTTTTTGAATAGAAGTATTTGATCTTCAGGCGAGAATATGGTATTTAACTCCTTCTCCCATTGACTTATGAAGGAAGGTTTTGGAGGCGAAATGGGTGTACTGAGATATTTGTAAAGCAAGGATATGGGTTTCTGTGGGGAAGAATGGTTGTGGATAAGACTTTCGAACCAGGTGAGAGGTCTGAGTAAAGAATCTAGTGGGATGTTTATGTAGGCAAGTAGAAAGGCTAATAAGTCAGGCTGGATCCAATCCCCGGGAGGAAAGAGATAAGGGAGTCCTGGACTATTTTGCCTGTTTTTTTTTTTTTTTAAATGGAAAGAATAGATACCTCAGAGAAGCGTATGTTATGGGGACACTTTGTGTGAGTTCAAGAGGGGCCAAACCGATAATATCTGTGACTTGAATCAGGGGTGAGGGAGACGGAAAACCCCACTTTGAGCTTTGAAGCCTTTTCCAGGCCTCAAGGGTCGCCGTCGCCATGGTGTTATATTTGTGAGTTGCGAAGATGTTATGGTGAGGGTCCACCAATAAGGCTCTTAAAGTCGGGAGGTATTTAGGGGTTTCCATAGTGATCCATGATTTTTGTTCAGGGCATCTAAACCAGTCAAGGGTTCTGGAAAGAAGTATGGCCCTATTATATAATAGGGGATTTGGAAGGCCTATTCCTCCATGAGTTCTCGGTCTCTGTAGGGTATTGATGTTGATTCTTGCTTTTCTACCATTCCATATAAAAGATCGAATGGCTTGTTCCAAGGAATGAAAAAAAGAGTTAGGGATAGGGATAGGATGGACTTTGAGAAGGTAGTTTAGTCTGGGTAGGACTAGTGACATGACCATATTTTTACGACCAAACCAAGAGAGTAAGGGGGGGGGGGGTTTAGGGATTCTAGCTGGTTTTTAATGGCATTGAGTAGAGGGGGAAAATTCAGTTTATATAATAATGAGGGATCTGGGTGGATTTCTACTCCTAAATATGTTATGTGGGGTGAGTCCCAATTAAAAGGTGAGGTATGAAGTAATTTAGACCTAAGCTTGGGGTTGAGTCCCATACTGAGAATGTGGGATTTTTTCATATTAAATTTTTTTTTCATATTTTAAAATTGGAGAGAAAACTACATTTGTCCAGGATAGTGTAGACATACTGTAGGGAGGTTTCAGGATTGGAGGACATTATTAGGAGGTCGTCAGCGAATGCTGCTATTTTATGCTCTTGATCACCTAGTTTAAGACCTGCAATCTCTGTCTCTGATCGTATGAGGGTAAGAAGGGGTTCAAAAATCACAGAAGAAATGCACCAAACGGATATGCCACTGACTATACTGGCTAGTCATAAATGCAGATATTAAAAGCTGAGACTTTTGCCAATATATTCCTGTCAGGAAGATATCGGAGCCCACATGCACCACGTCACGGCTCTCAGCATGGCAAGGGGTCCTACCACTACGCTACCTATTGTGTGAACAAGGTCTGAAGGTGATGTAATCCAGCTCACAGCCAAGCTTCCACACAACCGCCTAGCAGGACAACTAGTGCAATGTGAACAAAGCCAGACTGTAAGCCACACCCATATCAGACCATGTGATGGAGGCTACCAGGTGCAAAGGAGAGTGTTTAAATGCCAGGTAAAGGCACATACACTACATATAAAACAAGACAAAAACACAGAAATATAGTGGCAAATCTGGGGGAGCTGCTCAACCCCTAACACTGTAGCGTGTTTTTCATTGGGGGAGCAGTCCCACCGCATGTGGACCGCAGCAAACGACTATCCCCAGCAAAAAATATTTTGCATACGGTGGAGGATGTCGGCGCGGTCCACATGCACCACAAAGGCATCCTACACAAAACGGAGCATTGTGCGGATGAAAATATAATCATAAATCACAGAAGAAATGCACCAAACGGATATGCCACTGACTATACTGGCTAGTCATAAATGCAGATATTAAAAGCTGAGACTTTTGCCAATATATTCCTGTCAGGAAGATATTGGAGCCCACATGCACCACGTCACGGCTCTCAGCATGGCAAGGGGTCCTACCACTACGCTACCTATGGTGTGAACAAGGTCTGAAGGTGATGTAATCCAGCTCACAGCCAAGCTTCCACACAACCGCCTAGCAGGACAACTAGTGCAATGTGAACAAAGCCAGACTGTAAGCCACACCCATATCAGACCATGTGATGGAGGCTACCAGGTGCAAAGGAGAGTGTTTAAATGCCAGGTAAAGGCACATACACTACATATAAAACAAGACAAAAACACAGAAATATAGTGGCAAATCTGGGGGAGCTGCTCAACCCCTAACACTGTAGCGTGTTTTTCATTGGGGGAGCAGTCCCACCGCATGTGGACCGCAGCAAACGACTATCTCCAGCAAAAAATATTTTGCATACGGTGGAGGATGTCGGCGCGGTCCACATGCACCACAAAGGCATCCTACACAAAACGGAGCATTGTGCGGATGAAAATATAATCATAAATCACAGAAGAAATGCACCAAACGGATATGCCACTGACTATACTGGCTAGTCATAAATGCAGATATTAAAAGCTGAGACTTTTGCCAATATATTCCTGTCAGGAAGATATCGGAGCCCACATGCACCACGTCACGGCTCTCAGCATGGCAAGGGGTCCTACCACTACGCTACCTATGGTGTGAACAAGGTCTGAAGGTGATGTAATCCAGCTCACAGCCAAGCTTCCACACAACCGCCTAGCAGGACAACTAGTGCAATGTGAACAAAGCCAGACTGTAAGCCACACCCATATCAGACCATGTGATGGAGGCTACCAGGTGCAAAGGAGAGTGTTTAAATGCCAGGTAAAGGCACATACACTACATATAAAACAAGACAAAAACACAGAAATATAGTGGCAAATCTGGGGGAGCTGCTCAACCCCTAACACTGTAGCGTGTTTTTCATTGGGGGAGCAGTCCCACCGCATGTGGACCGCAGCAAACGACTATCCCCAGCAAAAAATATTTTGCATACGGTGGAGGATGTCGGCGCGGTCCACATGCACCACAAAGGCATCCTACACAAAACGGAGCATTGTGCGGATGAAAATATAATCATAAATCACAGAAGAAATGCACCAAACGGATATGCCACTGACTATACTGGCTAGTCATAAATGCAGATATTAAAAGCTGAGACTTTTGCCAATATATTCCTGTCAGGAAGATATTGGAGCCCACATGCACCACGTCACGGCTCTCAGCATGGCAAGGGGTCCTACCACTACGCTACCTATGGTGTGAACAAGGTCTGAAGGTGATGTAATCCCGCTCACAGCCAAGCTTCCACACAACCGCCTAGCAGGACAACTAGTGCAATGTGAACAAAGCCAGACTGTAAGCCACACCCATATCAGACCATGTGATGGAGGCTACCAGGTGCAAAGGAGAGTGTTTAAATGCCAGGTAAAGGCACATACACTACATATAAAACAAGACAAAAACACAGAAATATAGTGGCAAATCTGGGGGAGCTGCTCAACCCCTAACACTGTAGCGTGTTTTTCATTGGGGGAGCAGTCCCACCGCATGTGGACCGCAGCAAACGACTATCCCCAGCAAAAAATATTTTGCATACGGTGGAGGATGTCGGCGCGGTCCACATGCACCACAAAGGCATCCTACACAAAACGTAGCATTGTGCGGATGAAAATATAATCATAAATCACAGAAGAAATGCACCAAACGGATATGCCACTGACTATACTGGCTAGTCATAAATGCAGATATTAAAAGCTGAGACTTTTGCCAATATATTCCTGTCAGGAAGATATCGGAGCCCACATGCACCACGTCACGGCTCTCAGCATGGCAAGGGGTCCTACCACTACGCTACCTATGGTGTGAACAAGGTCTGAAGGTGATGTAATCCAGCTCACAGCCAAGCTTCCACACAACCGCCTAGCAGGACAACTAGTGCAATGTGAACAAAGCCAGACTGTAAGCCACACCCATATCAGACCATGTGATGGAGGCTACCAGGTGCAAAGGAGAGTGTTTAAATGCCAGGTAAAGGCACATACACTACATATAAAACAAGACAAAAACACAGAAATATAGTGGCAAATCTGGGGGAGCTGCTCAACCCCTAACACTGTAGCGTGTTTTTCATTGGGGGAGCAGTCCCACCGCATGTGGACCACAGCAAACGACTATCCCCAGCAAAAAATATTTTGCATACGGTGGAGGATGTCGGCGCGGTCCACATGCACCACAAAGTCATCCTACACAAAACGGAGCATTGTGCGGATGAAAATATAATCATAAATCACAGAAGAAATGCACCAAACGGATATGCCACTGACTATACTGGCTAGTCATAAATGCAGATATTAAAAGCTGAGACTTTTGCCAATATATTCCTGTCAGGAAGATATCGGAGCCCACATGCACCACGTCATGGCTCTCAGCATGGCAAGGGGTCCTACCACTACGCTACCTATGGTGTGAACAAGGTCTGAAGGTGATGTAATCCAGCTCACAGCCAAGCTTCCACACAACCGCCTAGCAGGACAACTAGTGCAATGTGAACAAAGCCAGACTGTAAGCCACACCCATATCAGACCATGTGATGGAGGCTACCAGGTGCAAAGGAGAGTGTTTAAATGCCAGGTAAAGGCACATACACTACATATAAAACAAGACAAAAACACAGAAATATAGTGGCAAATCTGGGGGAGCTGCTCAACCCCTAACACTGTAGCGTGTTTTTCATTGGGGGAGCAGTCCCACCGCATGTGGACCGCAGCAAACGACTATCCCCAGCAAAAAATATTTTGCATACGGTGGAGGATGTCGGCGCGGTCCACATGCACCACAAAGGCATCCTACACAAAACGGAGCATTGTGCGGATGAAAATATAATCATAAATCACAGAAGAAATGCACAGAAGTATTTTTACGACCAAACCAAGAGAGTAAGGGGGGGGGGGGGTTTAGGGATTCTAGCTGGTTTTTAATGGCATTGAGTAGAGGGGGAAAATTCAGTTTATATAATAATGAGGGATCCGGGTGGATTTCTACTCCTAAATATGTTATGTGGGGTGAGTCCCAATTAAAAGGTGAGGTATGAAGTAATTTAGACCTAAGCTTGGGGTTGAGTCCCATACTGAGAATGTGGGATTTTTTCATATTAATTTTTTTTTTCATATTTTAAAATTGGAGAGAAAACTACATTTGTCCAGGATAGTGTAGACATACTGTAGGGAGGTTTCAGGATTGGAGGACATTATTAGGAGGTCGTCAGCGAATGCTGCTATTTTATGCTCTTGATCACCTAGTTTAAGACCTGCAATCTCTGTCTCTGATCGTATGAGGGTAAGAAGGGGTTCAATTGTTAAGACAATGATTAAGGGGGAAACGGGGCATCCCTGTCTAGTCCCATTTCTTATGGGAAAGAGTTGTGAGGTGGTGTCGTTAATCAGCACTGACGCCGAGGCATTGGTGTACATAGCTTTGATAGAACGTATAAAAGTTAAAGGAATACCAAACTGTATCATAGTGCTGTACATGAAGTTCCAGTGGATTCGGTCAAATGCTTTTTCGGCGTCAGTGCTGATCAGGACTAAAGGAAGATGATGTTTGGAGGCGTGAAGTATGGCATTTATTACTCTTGCTGTGTTATCCTTTCCCTCCCTGCCCTTAATAAAACCTGTCTGGTCTCTATGTACAATTTTGGGTAAAAGAGGGGCAAGTCGGTTCGCCAGTAGTTTGGCCAGTAGTTTTAAATCTATGTTTAGAAGAGATATAGGGCGGTAGTTACCACAATCGGTGGGGTCTTGCCCTTCTTTGGGTATAATAGTGATGTTGGCTTTTGTCATCTCTTGAGAAAGAGGATCACCTTGTAGGGATTGGTTACATACATTAAGCAGGTGAGGGAGGAGTGTGGTTTGAAAAGAGCGGAAGTAGAAAGCTGGGAATCCATCTGGGCCAGGAGCTTTCCCTTTAGGAAGCTGTTTAATTGCCAAAAGAAGTTCGTCACTAGTGAATGGGGAATTTAGGGCATTTGACTGACTACTGTTAATTTGGGGTATGTTAATAGAGCGGAGGAAGAGATCTATCAAGTCCTGATGTGTATGATCCATGGTGTCGCTTTCCTGGGGAGGTAAGTTATATAGGGAACTATAGAAAACTTTAAATCTCTGAGCTATGTCTTGAGTGTTAGTAAGTAGGGTGCCATCATTATTGTGAATTTTACAAATAAAGTTTTGGGCCTTTTTTTTTTATTCTAGACATCTAACTTAGATAAATGGGAGTCCAGCAGGGATCTCTTATGGAGAGCCTCTATATCTCTAATTTCCTTCAGGAGGGAGTCGATGCAGGCAAGTCTTAGTTTTTTTGTGTATGAGCCTAGACTTATCAAATGCCCCCTAATAAAGGCTTTGTGGGTGCCCCAAAGGGTATATGGGTGGATATCCGAAGTGTTGTTGATTGAGAAAAATTCATTCAGCCATTTATGGACTTTTTCTTTATTTTCTGGGGTTTGGATCATTTAGTTTCCAGTGGAACATTTTTTGAGGTCTATTAGGTGTGAGTATATGTATCCATAAAGGGGCATGATCGGATAGGCTAATAGAGCCTATTTGGGCCTTGGTGCATAATTGAATATGTTCAGATGAAACAAAAAGATAATCCAAGCGCTGATATGAACCATGTGGGTTGGAATAAAAAGTATAGTCCTTATCGTTGGGGTGCAAGGTTCTCCAGACGTCAACCAGGCGCCGGTCGTAGAGAAGTTTTCTCAATTTGCTTAGAGCTTTATTAGAGATAGTAGACCTTTGAGAAGAGGAGTCAACCGGGGGGACCAACATAAGATTGAGGTCACCTCCCAGAATAGTCACTCCCTCTCTAAAGTGGTCAAACATCTGAAGAGTTTTGTTGAGCTATGTAGCCTGGTTGACGTTTGGAGCATAGACATTAATAAATGTATAAACCCTTAAGGATTATAAATCTACCCTCGGGGTCTTGGATATGATCCAAGTAGGTGAAAGGCGTATTCCTACTGAAACCTATACTGACTCCTTTAGAAGCCGATGATTCAGAACCACAATGATACCAAGTGGAGAAGTAAGCATTAGAGAGATTTGGGTAATGGTTGAGTCTAAAATGTGTCTCCTGGAAGAGAACTACGGAGCAGCCCCTTTTTTTAAATAAGAGAAAACTTGGCAGCGTTTAGAAGGGGCATTAAAGCCCTTTACGTTATATGAGGTAATTTGTAAATCCGCCATATTAGTTCATAAATTAGAGGGTACTGCCCCACTGCTCCTTACTCCAGAGGGCATACAATCAAGATTCTCTACACGGCTCGAAAAAGACACATAGTACTCCCTCCCTCTGTGGGGAATCAAGTAATCTAAAGTATAAATTACATCCTGAAATAAAAAAAAGGAATTAACAGAGAAAACAACAAGTAACCGTATTAGCAAAGCTAATTGGAAAGTAGGCATAATTTGCCTGGGGTTAGTAAAGGGGGGGGGGGGGGAAGAAAGAAATAACATGTTAGTTATCACCAAGAGGGCTGGTGGGCAAGGAATATTCAGTTGTCCATAGGAAGTCTTCTGGGTGCTGTTCTTCTGGGGTTCCTAGGACTCTTTTGATGCTTAGGAGTGCATTGACGTTCCCATATGCCAGGGTGAGGGATTTCGAGTAGATTGCCCAAATCTTGGATGGGGTCCCAGTTTTCAATCCTGAGGGGCTCTATCTGGAGATGGTCGTAGATTGAGTCCAGATCAGTGTAGTTGGATATAGAGAGTCTGCGTCCCTCAAACATGAACGATAGGCCAAAAGGAAAGGACCATCTGTAGGGGATCCTGTGTTCTCTGAGCCAGCTTGTTAGTGGTCTCAGAGCTTTTCTTTTTTCAAGGGTGGACTGGGCTAAATCTTGAAAGATTTGTATATCATGTCCGTCCCAGGATACTTTGCCGGATTGACGGGCCTTGTATATGACTGCTTCCTTAACAGGGAAGCTGAGAAATTTTACATATTATGTCCCTTAGAGGGGCTGAGGCGGCGGGTTTGGGCCTTAGGGCTCGGTGTGCCCTTTCAAGTATGACCTCGTGTGCTGTTTCTGGCCCTAGCAGGGACATGCATATCTGCACCACTGTGCTGGGAATGTCACCTGTTTCAACGGTCTCAGGTACACCCCTAAAATGCAAGTTGTTGCGCCTACCTCTATTTTCCTGATCTTCCAGGGAGCTGCAGAGGTAATTCATCTTTAGTTGTATCGCCTGGAAGCGCCGCGATACTTCATTCTGGTGCTGAATGATGGTTTCCTGCGTGTTTTCCAGTGTCTCCACTCGGCTGCCAACTTGTGAGATTTCCTGCTTAATAGCAGCAAGATCGGAGCTTAGAGGTTCTAGTGCTGAGGCCAATGAGGTGGAAAGGATCTCCTTCAGGAAGGTGTGTGAGATAGGTAAGTTATCAGCTTCTTCCTCACCTCCGGTGGCTTGATCCATTAGCTCAGCTTGTTTGGTGCGCGGGGCGCAGGACGGGGTCGGCGCCATCTTGGTGTCTCTGGAAACATGCAGTGCCGCTGCTTTTTTAATGAATTTATCCATCTCCCCTGGGGTGGGAGCACCTCTGTGTGGTCTCCGGCTCTGGGACCTCCGATTTTAACCATGTTCGGAGCGCCAGCTTATGGTGGCGATAACAATCACGGAGCTGCAGCCTCAGACGTCCATGCTGTTTCGGCGCTAGCTGCCCAATTCACCCTTAACCCTGAGTATGAGCTATATTAATTTACCACATCTAATAAAGCTTCCAATGAAGGTCCTACGTCTCCCAAATAAATTAACATGTCGTCCACGTATAGCAAAAAAATTTCAGTCAGGCCCACTACAGGGAGTGCAGAATTATTAGGCAAGTTGTATTTTTGAGGATTAATTTTATTATTGAACAACAACCATGTTCTCAATGAACCCAAAAAACTCATTAATATCAAAGCTGAATATTTTTGGAAGTAGTTTTTAGTTTGTTTTTAGTTTTAGCTATTTTAGGGGGATATCTGTGTGTGTACTGTACATAATTATTAGGCAACTTAGCAAAAAACAAATATATACCCATTTCAATTATTTATTTTTACCAGTGAAACCAATATAACATCTCAACATTCACAAATATACATTTCTGACATTCAAAAACAAAACAAAAACAAATCAGTGACCAATATAGCCACCTTTCTTTGCAAGGACACTCAAAAGCCTGCCATCCATAGATTCTGTCAGTGTTTTGATCTGTTCACCATCAACATTGCGTGCAGCAGCAACCACAGCCTCCCAGACACTGTTCAGAGAGGTGTACTGTTTTCCCTCCTTGTAAATCTCACATTTAATGATGGACCACAGGTTCTCAATGGGGTTCAGATCAGGTGAACAAGGAGGCCATGTCATTAGATTTTCTTCTTTTATACCCTTTCTTGCCAGCCACGTTGTGGAGTACTTGGACGCGTGTGATGGAGCATTGTCCTGCATGAAAATCATGTTTTTCTTACCTTGCAGACTTCTTCCTGTACCACTGCTTGAAGAAGGTGTCTTCCAGAAACTGGCAGTAGGACTGGGAGTTGAGCTTGACTCCATCCTCAACCCAAAAAGGCCCCACAAGCTCATCTTTGATGATACCAGCCCAAACCAGTACTCCACCTCCACCTTGCTGGCGTCTGAGTCGGACTGGAGCTTTCTGCCCTTTACCAATCCAGCCATCTGGCCCATCAAGACTCACTCTCATTTCATCAGTCCATAAAACCTTAGAAAAATCAGTCTTGAGATATTTCTTGGCCCAGTCTTGACGTTTCAGCTTGTGTGTCTTGTTCAGTGGTGGTCGTCTTTCAGGCTTTCTTACCTTGGCCATGTCTCTGAGTATTGCACACCTTGTGCTTTTGGGCACTCCAGTGATGTTGCAGCTCTGAAATATGGCCAAACTGGTGGCAAGTGGCATCTTGGCAGCTGCACGCTTGACTTTTCTCAGTTCATGGGCAGTTATTTTGCGCCTTGGTTTTTCCACACGCTTCTTGCGACCCTGTTGACTATTTTGAATGAAACGCTTGATTGTTCGATGATCACGCTTCAGAAGCTTTGCAATTTTAAGAGTGCTGCATCCCTCTGCAAGATATCTCACTATTTTTGACTTTTCTGAGCCTGTCAAGTCCTTCTTTTGACCCATTTTGCCAAAGGAAAGGAAGTTGCCTAATAATTATGCACACCTGATATAGGGTGTTGATGTCATTAGACCACACCCCTTCTCATTACAGAGATGCACATCACCTAATATGCTTAATTGGTAGTAGGCTTTCGAGCCTATACAGCTTGGAGTAAGACAACATGCATAAAGAGGATGGTGTGGTCAAAATACTCATTTGCCTAATAATTCTGCACATAGTGTATATCCCATCCTTGTATTCTCCTACTACCCGCTATATGTGCCGCCTGTGGTTCCATCACCATGGCAAAGAGGAGAGGTGACAATGGGCAACCCTGCCGGGTACCCCTTCCCAACAAGAATGGTTTGCACAGGTATCCATTAACACGCTCTAAAGCATGTGCAAAGAGCTTGCTAAGTCTTTTTGGCTCACTGCCTCAATCTGAAAATGATACCACTCTACCGGAAAGCCATCCGGGACAGGGGTTTTCTTTTTTGCCATAAACAGAATGGCAGTTTGGATTTCTATAGGGTCAATGGGAGCGTCCAAGATCTGCCTCTCTGATGGAGCTAAAGAGGGTATGTGAGTATTCCCAAGGAAATCTCTCAGATCCTCTACTGGTCTCGTCATTTTAGTGGCATATAAGGTGGTGTAGTAACTAACAAATTGCTTGCATACCGCCTCCAGAATAGTGACCGTCTAACCACTATCCGTACTGATCATTGTCACTACTGTCTGCAAGGTCGCCGTCTTTGCTAAATAGGCCAAGGCTTTACCCTCCTTATCTCCATCTGCAAAAATTGATTGTTTCTGCGCTAAAATACGTTTCTGTGTGTAATCCGTCAAGTGCAGGGTATATATTCTCTGAGGCGAGAGCCATTCTGCCTCGTGCTCCAGTGTAGGATCTGTCGTAAAAGCCTCCTCTGCCTTTGCCAATGCCTCTTTAGCCTCCCACGCTTGACAATAGGCTCAGCTCTATGACCTGCTATCGCTGCTACCAATACTCCTCTTATAACTGCCTTACACGCATCCCATTCTAAGCAAATGGATTAGAGGAGCCCTCATTGAATTCCCAGAATTTCACTATTTCCTCCCTAGATTTCTCCTCCACTAGGAGCACCATCAACCACATAGGGTTTAGTCGCCAATTGGAGCATGGGCGGTTTAGTGGTAAAGAAAGGACAATCTGAAGAGGGGCATGGTCCGAAATACCTCGGGGCAGGTACTCAGCTGCCTTTACCCATGTGAGTCCTACCTGATTGGCAAATGCTAAGTCTATGCGTGACAAGTCTATGCGTGACTAAGTCTATGAGTAGACAGCAGGTGAGTGACAGGAGTATTATCTATTGTTAGGATATAGCCTTCTCCATACCTCCGTCAGATGATGCGCCTGCGCCCAGTGTAATAGCCCTAAATTATGCCTAGGAGATGGATGGAGTCTATCAAGTTGCATATCTAATACTGTGTTGAAGTCACCTAGAGAAACAAGGGGCCGCAGGAAGCACTGCTACCCGAGCCATAATTTGATCTAGAAGCCCTCTGTCAAATGGTGGGGGAACATGTATCCCTGCATTCAAGACCTCACAACCTCTAATGGTAGCTTGTAACAAGACATATCTTCCTGACGGATCAATGTGCACAGAGCTGAAATGGAAGCACTGTACTGACCAGTATGGAGACCCCCCTTGCATAGTTGGAATAGGTTGCATGGTAAACATATCCCACCCATGGTCTTTTAATCGCCAGTACTTTTTGGCCCCGGAGATGAGTCTTCTGGAAAATAAGAACATCCGGATTATATTTCTTAATATAGTTAAACACTAAGGGAGATCTCTTCACCTTGTCGTTCAACCCCCGGACTTTCCAGGAAATTAGCTTACACACCGCCATAGGTAACTGGCAGATAAGTCCTCCCACACCCTGAAACTATCGAAGTCGCTGCCCCAAGCACACACACACACACACACACATTCCCCAATGTAAAAAACCGAAAACTTCGTATCACGTTCCCACTCTGCCCAAACATCCCCAACTCGTCTGAGCTTATATTCCCTTAACCTGTATAGTAGTCTTTACGGATACCTAGAGAGTAGTCGGCCTAACAAGCTAACTAGAAAACAAAGGGTTAATGACCATCACCCTGCAAAACAGCAGATCTCTAATCTAATCAGTGGCAGAGCCTAACCCCTATCCAAATTATACTGCACATTAGATTTAAATCACCCTACTTCTAACAGAAATTAACATCACTATTTCAGTGAAACAGGCACCCCCATTGGGGCACTATCTTTTCCTCAAACCTCTAGGCCTGGGGAGAGTCCACTTGAGACAGCTATTTGGAAAACCGCTTGGTCTTCTTCATCTCGGATGGCGACACTCAATCCAGTCAGACGCCTCCTCTGGAGTTAGGAAGAACCGGGCTCTATTACCGTCTATTATCCTCAGCTTGGATGGATATAGCATTGCACATTTGATCCCCAGTTCACAAAGGCGAGCACGGAAACTTGTTAATTGTCTGCGTTGTTTCTGTACTTCAGTTGTGAACTCAGGGTAGAAGGATTTGTATTTTCGTATTGAATGTCTTTCTTCTTCCTGGCCGCAGCCAGAATAGCATCTCTATCTCTGTAATTTAAAAGTTTCATAATGAAGGGTCTGGGAGCCGAGCCTGGAGGAAGGGATCTAGCTGTCACAGACGGTGTACAGGAAACAAGACAAAGCAACATGCATATATGACTGAGTGGATCCAAAGCTAAGGAACCAAAAGGGAGACCCTTACACAAGACCTGAGACTATCCCTGGCTGCTCAGCCTATGCAAAGATCCGAAAGGTGGAGGTTTGCATATCCACGTACCTCGACTATATAACCCCTGAACACCCTACAATAGTGAGGGGACACGACCACCGGCTCCCTACTCCAGACACGGAGGGAGTCAAGGTCACCTGTGATCCATAAAACAGAAAATAACAGATAAAAGTTCAGCACTTAACTTTGTAGCAGACAGGAAAACAAGATCAGCATGCACACACACTCCAGGAGGAAGTATAAGCCGCCCAGCAATGCACCATGGGGAGGGATTTAAAGGGAAGCAATCAGTCCAACTCCATGACAGCTGAGAGAGGCTAACGAGATGAGGAACTGAACAGCACAACAAAGAGAACTCAAGGAGGAGGTTCTGAAAGGCCTCTGTCAGAGCTTCTCAGCTGTCTGGTTGTGACAGTACCCCTCCCTCTATGAGTGGACTCCGGACACTCAGAGCCCACCTTCTCAGGATGGGACCTATGGAAAGCCCTGATGAGACGAGAGGCCTTAATGTCCGTCACTGGGACCCACATCCTCTCCTCAGGACCATAGCCCTCCCAATTAACAAGGTACTGAAGAGAACCGCGAACAAGACGAGAATCCACAATCCTAGAGACCTGAAATTCAAGATTCCCATCAACCATAATCGGAGGAGGAGGCAAAGGCGAGGGTACAATGGGTTGAACATAAGGTTTCAATAAGGACTTATGAAAAACATTATGGATCTTCCAAGTCTGAGGAAGATCAAGACGGTAGGCAACAGGATTGATGACAGACAGGATTTTGTAAGGCTCAATAAACTTAGGACCCAACTTCCAGGAGGGAACCTTCAATTTGATATTCTTGGTATACAACCACACCAGATCACCAACATTCAGGTCCGGGCCAAGCACACGTCTCTTATCTGCCACACGCTTATATCTCTCACTCATGCTCTTTAGATTATCCTGAATCTTTTGCCAAATAGATGACAAAGACGAGGAGAATCTGTCCTCATCAGGTAAACCAGAAGAACCCTCTCCCGAGAAAGTCCCAAACTGCGGATGAAACCCATATGCACCAAAAAATGGTGACTTATCAGAGGACTCCTGACGACGGTAATTTAAAGCAAACTCAGCAAGGGACAAAAAAAGAACAGCAATCCTCTTGATTCTCCGCCACAAAACAGCGCAGATATGTCTCCAGATTCTGATTGACGCGCTCTGTCTGGCCATTCGACTGCGGGTGGAAAGCAGAAGAGAATGACAACCGAACCCCCAAGCGAGAACAGAAAGCCTTCCAGAATCTGGAAACAAACTGCGTGCCCCTATCAGAGACTATGTCTGAAGGAATACCGTGCAACTTGACAATGTGATCAATAAATGCCTGCGCCAGCGTCTTAGCATTGGGCAAGCCAGGAAAAGGGATGAAATGCACCATTTTGCTAAAACGGTCCACCACCACCAGAATCACAGTCTTCCACGAGGAACGAGGCAGGTCCGTAATGAAGTCCATGGACAGATGGGTCCAAGGACGGGAAGGAATGGGTAAGGGAAGGAGAGGACCTGATGGCCGTGAATGAGGGACTTTGGCACGAGCGCAGGTCTCACAGGTTGCCACAAAACCCTCAACCGACTTACAAAGCGCCGGCCACCAGAATCTCCGAGCGATGAGATCCACTGTGGCTCTTGCCCCCGGGTGCCCAGCAAGGACCGTATCGTGGTGTTCCTTAAAAATCTTGTGTCTTAAAGCGAGAGGCACAAACAACCTCCCAGGAGGACAAAGATCAGGAGCCTCTGACTGGGCTGCCTGCACCTCTGCCTCCAATTCAGGAAAAAGAGAAGAGACCACCACACCTTCAGCCAAAATGGGACCCGGGTCTTCAAAATTCCCACCTCCTGGAAAACAACGTGACAGGGCATCTGCCTTCACATTCTTAACCCTAGGGCAGAACGTGACAACAAAATTGAACCTTGAAAAGAACAAAGACCATCTGGCCTGTCTCGGGTTCAGACGCTTGGCTGACTCCAAGTAGGCTAGATTTTTATGGTCAGTAAACACGGTAATAGGGTGTCTGGCTCCCTCTAGCCAATGGCGCCATTCCTCAAAAGCCAACTTGATGGCCAACAACTCCCTATCTCCCACATCGTAATTTCTCTCTGTCTGCGGAGGAGAGTTTCTTCGAGAAAAAGGCACACGGTCGCCATTTGGCAGGGGAGGAACCTTGAGACAAGACCGCACCCACACCCACCTCAGAAGCATCAACCTCAACTATGAAGGGTAGAGAAATATCAGGTTGTACAAAGATGGGAGCAGAAGCAAAACTCTCCTTGATATCAGAAAAGGCCTTACGCGCCTCTACCGACCAGGAAGAAAAATCTACCCCCTTTCTAGTCATATCAGTGAGTGGTTTAACAACAGAGGAATAATTCAAAATAAACTTCCTGTAATAATTGGCAAAGCCCAAAAACGCATTAGCGCCTTCTGGCACAGCGCGGACCTTCTCGGGGTCCATGCGAAAACCAGAAGTGGAGAGAAGAAACCCCAGAAATTGAATTTCTGGAACCGCAAACACACCTTTTTCCAGTTTCGCGTACAATTTATTCTCCCACAGGATGAGAAACACCTGACGTAAGTGTTCCTTATGAGTTTTGAAATCAGGAGAAAAAATCAAAATGTCATCCAAATACACTAATACAAATTTCCCCATTAAATGATAAAAAATGCTGTTCACAAAATGCTGAAAAACGGCTGGAGCATTCATCAAACCAAAAGGCATAACCAAATTCTCAAAATGGCCCTCAGGGGTATTGAAGGCCGTCTTCCATTCGTCTCCTTCTCTGACCCTGGCCAGGTTGTATGCCCTCTTAGATCTAATTTGGAAAAAACTTTAGCGCCAACAATCTGGTTAAATAGGTCCGGGATCAGAGGAAGCGGATAAGGGTCACGAATTGTGATACTGTTCAGCTCCCTGAAATCCAGACAAGGTCTTAAAGAACCATCTTTTTTCTTAACAAAGAAAAAACCAGCGGCAACAGGTGACTTCGAGGGTCGTATGTGTCCTTTTCTCAGACTCTCAGAGATATAAGCACGCATAGCGACCCTTTCAGGTTGGGAGAGATTGTATAAACGAGATTTAGGCAGCTTGGCGCCTGGGATGAGATTAATAGGGCAATCGTACCCCCTGTGCGGGGGCAAATCCTGAACTCCGCTCTCAGAGAAGACATCCGAAAATTCAGAGAGAAAAGATGGTACAGTCTTAGTAGAAACCTCAGAAACAGATGTCGTGAGGCAATTCTCTCTGCAAAAGTCACTCCAACCATTTATTTGCCTCGCTTGCCAATCAATGGTGGGGTTATGTTTAGTGAGCCAGGGTAGCCCCAACACTACAGGAGTAGGCAATCCGCTAAGGACGAAACAAGACACATCCTCAACATGAGCATCACTCACAATTAAACGGATATTGTGAACTATGCCCTTTAATGATTTCTGAGAAAGTGGAGCGGAATCAATAGCAAAAACAGGAATATCCTTTCCCAAAGTGCATACCTGGAAACCATGAGTTATCGCAAATTGATTATCAATGAGATTGGCAGCTGCTCCACTATCTACAAAAATCTCACAAAAAATGTTCTTGCTCTCTAGCGCCACACTGGCAGGCAGGACAAAACGGGAACTACAAGCAAATGGAAAACCTTCAATTTCCGCCTCAACCCTGCCAATGTTAACAGATGGAACATTTTTAAAGGATTTTTTCCTTTTTGCTTCTTTATTATTCTCAAAAGACTGTCTGAATCTCCTAGAGGGACAAACATTTGCCAAATGATTTATACCTCCACAACAAAAACAAACCTTCCCATGCGGGCTGAATCTTCTATTGTCAGAGGCAATCAACCCCAGCTGCATGGGCTCCTGCTCAGAAGGGGTTGACAGCGACTGAGACCCCTGCGCACTGAATGAGACCACTGCACTGTCCTGGGATTGAGTATGACAGGAAGGAGTGATCTCTCCTCTCTCTCTAAGATGCCTGTCAATACGAACGGCCCGAGACATGGCAGATTCCAAGGAGGTAGGCCTCTCATGAAAGGCAAATGCATCTTTCAATCCATCTGAAAGACCATGGCAAAATTGACTTCGGAGTGCAGCATCATTCCAACCAGTATCAGCTGCCCATCTCCAAAATTCTGAGCAGTATATCTCTGCGGATTGTTTACCCTGGCATAACAGACATAGTCTAGATCATCATATATCTGACCCAGGGCTAAAAAGAATTCGTCCACTGAACGGAGGGGCCGTGCCCCCACCGGCAGCGAAAAGTCCCACGACTGAGCGTTACGCCTGAGCAGCGATATAATGATCCCCACCCTCCATTCCTCATCACCAGAGGAATGGGGAAGAAGGCGAAAATGGAGTTTGCAAGCCTCTCTAAAACGCACAAAATTCTCACTACCCCCGGAGAACGTATCCGGGAGCGAGATCTTAGGCTCAGAACAAACTCCATGAACGCAAGCTGAACCGGTCACTAGAAACTGAGAGAGAGTCTTACGGAGATCTGCTACCTCCAATGAAAGACCCTGAAAGCGTTCAGTCAAAAGTGAAACCGGATCCATGCTTGAGACGGTTTTGGCGGTTTATAATGTCACGGAAGGTGTACAGGAAACAAGACAACACAAAATGAATATACGACTCACTGGATCCAAAACTAAGTAACACAAAGGGAGACCCCTGCATCAGACCTGGCACTCTCCCTGACTGCTCAGCCTATGCAAAAATCCCAATGGTAGATGATCGCATATCCTCGTACCTCGACTGTATAACACCTCAACACCCTATAATAGTGAGGGGACACGACCACCGGCTCCCTACACTAGATACAGGAGGGAGTCAGGGTCACCTGGGATCCAGCAAACAGAAAAACACAAATGAATGCACAACACTTATCTTGTAGAAGACTGGGAAGTAGGATCAGCATGCACACACACTCCAGGAAGTAATATAAACCGCAAACTGACGCACTATGGGGAGGAATTTAAAGGGATGCAATCAGTACAACTACATGACAGCTGAGAGAGGCTAACGAGATGAGGAACTGAAAGCAAAACAAAGGAAGCTCAAGGAGGAGGTTCTGAAAAGCATCTGTCAGAGCTTCTCAGTTGTCTGGTGGTGACAACATGTGGCCTCCGGACACCCAGGACCGACTTTATCCGGATGAGCTCTGTGTAATAATGCTGGGTCTATAAAAAAAACACTGACACAGCACTGATGGCATATGTGTTCCATTGGTAGGAGATGCTCTGGAATGTATTTTCAGCTGAGCAGTGTACATGGAATATGAATGACCCACAGAGGGCAAAAAACAAACACACAGACCAAACCCAGATTCTACTCGGACATATTCACGGATGGTTTCCATGGACGTCTAACAGACATGAAAATGTGAATGAGGCCTTAGGGTATAACCACACGGCGTGATCTTGGGTCGTTCGGGACACAGCCATGCTGCAGTCTCATTAGTTTAATCTGAGACAGCTGCGTGCCTACAACTGCAGCGTACTCAACCACAGCAATACCATTTAGCAAATTGCTAAACCAACAGGTAGCAAAATTGTGTTGGCCTCTTCTTCATCAATGGGAGCATTTCAGCTTCAATAAAAAAGTAAAAATGCTTGACAGCTGGGGGAACCAGAAGTAGAACAGGGTCATGGACCTTTCCTGGACAATTCTGTAACTCTCTTAGACTTCAAATGAGAGAGAGTCTACAGCAGGTAACATTGTCTCTCCATTCAGGGGATCAGAAAATACATTTGGTGACTTGATTTTGGTATAGATTTACTTAGGGTACTTTCACACTAACATTTTTCTTTTCCGGTACTGAGTTCCGTCAAAAGGGTTCAATGCTGGAAAATAACTGATCAGGTATATCCCCATGCATTCTGAATGGAGAGTAATCCGTTCAGGATGCATCAGGATGTCTTCAGTTCAGTCATTTTGATTGATCCGGCAAAAGATAAAACCGCAGCATGCTACGGTTTTATCTCCAGCCCAAAAAACGGAAGACTTGCCTGAATGCCGGAACTTGCCTGAATGCCGGCATTTTTTTTCCATAGGAATGTATTAGCGCCAGACCTGTCCTTCCAGTCTGCGCATGCGCATACTGAAAAAAAGGTGAAAAAAAAAAATTATACCAGAAAGACATTCCAATGCAGTTTTCTGACTGATCAGGCATTTTTAAGACTTATCAGGATCCTGATCAGTCTTACAAATAACATCAGCTGGCATACGTCGCTGGAACTGCTTGCTGGATCACTCTGCCGAAAGTGTGGAAGCCTTACTTAGTTTTTGTATTAGAACTGTCAGAGCTGTACTGGGTCTAATTTGATCCAGCAGTATGTTCATGTGTGCCTCTTATTAATTGCTTGTACCAGTGGAGGCAGCACTGATAATGAGCATGGGTATGAACTAGTCATCAGGCAGGAAGAAATGATGGAATATAATTTCTGCCACCCACAAAAACATTGTTCTCTTTTATTGATTGTCATTAAGGACGAGCGAATTGACTTCGGATGTTTCTTTCGCAGAAAACTTCGGTCCAATACTGTACAGAGTCTCGCGTGACTTTGCGTAATAACTTCATAGATTAATTTTTATACTGTAAAAAACCATTTCCCGAACTCTAGTTTGGTTCCAAGGTACCTGGAACCGAACCAGAGTTCGGGAAATGGGTGTTTTACAGTAAAAATGAATCTATAAAGTTATTATGCGAAGTCACGCGAGGCTCTGTACAGTATTGGACCGAAGTTTTATGCGAATCAACTTTGAATGTTTCATCCGAAGTCGATTTGCTCATCCCTAATTGTCAGAAAAGATGTGTAGTGTTGCTATTTTAGCTGTTTATAAATGTATGGTTGCCGAAACACAGAGAGGCAAAACACAAAAAAATGTACTGGTCATTAAGGGCCCTTACACATGACCATATGCCCTCCGAGATATACGATCAGTGAGCGGGCCATATGTCCCGGAGCGGTATTCATGGTGCGCACGGGAGCACACACCATCATAGATTACAATGATGCTGTGCACATTAGGCTACCCGTGGGACTATTGTCCCACACTCATATGATCTTATGAGTGCAGGACAATAGTCCTGTGGGCGGCCCGACGTGCACAGCATCATTGTAATCTATAATGCTGTGGGCTCCCGTGCTCACGATCAATGCCGCTCCGAGACATATGGCCCGATCATGGACCGTATATCTCGGAGGGCATACTACCGTGTTCAAGGGCCCTAAGGCTGAAAGAGGCTTAGCTATGAAGGGTTTAACAGCCATCCATCTATGAAAGTGGTTTGTAAATGGAATTCCACATCCAAGAGGATTGATATAATAACGCTTTTATGTAGTTCCTACTTTGTAATAATTTTCACTTTTAGAATACCGGTAAAAAAACAAACAAACAAAAAGTCCCTGTACTAAAACATAGCTGAATATATAAGCACTAATTGAAAAGTTCTTTTATCAACTTTAAAAGTCTGAAAGAATCAATTCATTGAAATGTATTTTTTTCCTTAGGTCCCTATGTTCCACCTTTCAACATCAGTTCCTTAGGATTTGGGAACAAGACACACATCTCCAGGGAAAATCTAACGTTCTCTTTCTACTACCAGCACTCTTCGGCAATAGCAGCAATGTTTATCTTTGCTTACGCTTTCATCTTTCTCATGTGTATGATTGGCAATATGCTGGTGTGTGTCATTGTACTAAAGAATCGACAAATGCGCACTGTGACCAACATGTTCATTCTGAACCTAGCCATAAGCGACTTACTGGTCGGGCTCTTCTGCATGCCAACTACATTGGTGGACAACCTCATCACTGGTGAGTCAGCTCAATAGCATGTTATGTCACCAAAGTCAAAGGCTTTCAAGTATTTAAATGCACATAATTAGCCAGTCTATACATTATACTCTGGGTATATCCAGAAACAGTATGTATTTAACGGTTCTTAATTACTACACCTATTACTAGAAGAAATATTACAGGCTCTGGACACCTGTGACATGGAAATTATTTTTACATAAGTTAGTGGTTTCCTTGGGTGAAAAAGTTGCAGTAAATTTAAGGTTCTAATTTTCATTTCTAAATTTATTTTCAGACCCCCTTGACATTCAGTTTGTAACCTGCACCTAGTTTCAAATTTTTCTCATGTGCATGTGTCCTTCCTAGTGATACATGCTGGATCTGTGCGTCAAGGATATTGCTGATTTCCCCCTGCAAACTGCCTTGTGTGTGTGTCCCTCCCAGTAATACATGTTGAATCTATGTGTCCAGGGTTCTGCTGTCTTCCCACTGCAAACTGCCATCTGGGTACTTTCTTACTTATCTATAGGCTGCACAAGCTTCCCTCATTGGATGCCCCCTCCACTCTCAGAGATCAGAGAGGTGCATTAGAATCAGGAGCAGTGTTATGACATATTTATGTCAGATAATGATTTATGACGGCACCAGCTAGATGCTAAAGCATGTGCAGAAATAAGATGGCAAGAAAATTTTAATAAAAGCTATTTATAAAGTTGCTCAATTTTGTGTTTTGTGTTTACATAGTATTAACACATTGCCTGAAAATGTTACAGTTGTGTCTCCATCCGAAGTTTTGGCTCATTTGTGTAATACATAACCTACCGTAACCTGAAGTCTATATACAGTTTCATACAATATGCTTTATTAAAGAACTGTGCATTTTTTTCTCATTTAGCTCAAAGGTAACAAGTAGTTAGAAAAAACTTCAAATTAAAAGAGATTGACATGTTTGGAGTCAATGACCTTTCTCCATCCTCCAGCGACCTACAGTTTGCTCATTATTTGGTACAATAATCAAAGTTTGTCATGTTCTTTCAATTACTTTGCACATCTTTGGAGTCTTGAAGCAGGGAATCCATGTAAAGAGTTATTGTATGATCAATGCCAATTTTTGGAGTAGTCTTTGATGAAAAGAAATGTAATGTTATGCTGGCTCTGAAGTGTACTAGAAATTACATGGATCTAATTGGGTATTGTGTTAAGCATGAGCTTGTATCATTGTATTGCATGAATATAGACAAAAGCAATGTAGAGGATAAGGAATGCGTGAATATATTTCTGCTTTCGTGTCTTTACATTAAAGGGTCTGATAGAACAAGGTAGAATGGGGTAAGCACATATTTTACAGCAGAAAAATGAATAAGCAAATAAAGATATATTGACTAAACCAATAACTTCACATATTGTGGTTTAATTTTTTTAATCAATATCACATCAGTAATACATTGTAAAGCCAATTGAGAAAACAGTACATTGTAAAGACTTTTCTTCTTGTAGACTGTGCAGTTGAATGTGCAACTTTTCCATGCTCACACCACTTTTTCAAGGTGTCAGAAATAGGGATGAGCGAACCCGGACTGTATAGTTCGGGTTCGTACCGAATTTTGGGGTGTCCGTGACACGGACCCGAACCCGGACATTTTCGTAAAAGTCCGGGTTCGGGTTCGGTGTTCGTCGCTTTCTTGGCGCTTTTGTGACGCTTTCTTGGCGCTTTTTGAAAGGCTGCAAAGCAGCCAATCAACAAGCGTCATACTACTTGCCCCAAGAGGCCATCACAGCCATGCCTACTATTGGCATGGCTGTGATTGGCCAGAGCACCATGTGACCCAGCCTCTATTTAAGCTGGAGTCACATAGTGCCGCCCGTCACTCTGCTCTGATTAGCATAGGGAGAGGTTGCGGCTGCGACAGTAGGGCGAGATTAGGCAGATTAACTCCTCCAAAGGACTTGATTAATCGATCGATCTGCAGCTGTGCATCATTGAGCTGCTGAAATTCAATTGCTCACAGTTTTTAGGCTGCCCAAACCGTTTGTCAGTCACTTTTTACTGGGGTGATCGGCGGCCATTTTGTGTCTTGTGGTGCGCCAGCACAAGCTGCGAACAAGTGCATTTAACCCTCAATGGTGTAGTTGTTTTTTGGCTAAAGCCTACATCAGTGTGAAGCTGTCACACCAAGTGCATTTAACCAGCAATAGTCTGGTTATTTTTTGGCAATATACTACATCAGGGGCAAGCTGCGCCTGTCACCAAGTGCATTTAACCCTCAATGGTGTGGTTGTTTTTTTGCTAAATCCTACATCAGGGTGAAGCTGTCACACCAAGTGCATTTAACCAGCAATAGTCTGTTTATTTTTTGGCCATATACTACATCAGGGGCAAGCTGCGCCTGTCACCAAGCTGCGCCTGTCACCACTGCGCCTGTCACCACCCTCAGTAGTGTGGTTTGTCAAGCTGTCACACCAAGTGCATTTAACCATCAATAGTGTGGTTATTTTTTGGCCATATCCCAGTCTAATTCTGTCAGTAAACCTATACCTGTCACCCAGCGCCTAAATACTAGGCATCAAATTCATATCCAGCTAAATCTGTCGTTACTGCTGTAGCTGGGCGAGTTAGTTAGTGTCCGTTCAAGCACATTTCTTGTTCTGGGTTGAAATACAATTCCCAATTTAGCAATTTAAAAATGTAGTGGTTTCTGCTGTATCAGAGCTATTTGAAATCTATCCCTAAAAGGGTAGATCATATTGAAGGTGCACATAGGGACATTCAGAATAACTTCACACACCCGCTACTGTGCATTTCCAAGTCTAATTCTGTCAGTAAACCCATACCTGTCACCCAGCGCCTAAATACTAGGCCTCAAATTTATATCCAGCTAAATCTGTCGTTACTGCTGTAGCTGGGCGAGTTATTTAGTGTCCGTTCAAGCACATTTCTTGTTCTGGGTTGAAATACAATTCCCAATTTAGCAATTTAAAAATGTAGTGGTTTCTGCTGTATCAGAGCTATTTGAAATCTATCCCTAAAAGGGTAGATCATATTGAAGGTGCACATAGGGACATTCAGAATAACTTCACACACCCGCTACTGTGCATTTCCAAGTCTAATTCTGTCAGTAAACCCATACCTGTCACCCAGCGCCTAAATACTAGGCCTCAAATTTATATCCAGCTAAATCTGTCGTTAGTGCTGTAGCTGGGCGAGTTATTTAGTGTCCGTTCAAGCACATTTCTTGTTCTGGGTTGAAATACAATTCCCAATTTAGCAATTTAAAAATGTAGTGGTTTCTGCTGTATCAGAGCTATTTGAAATCTATCCCTAAAAGGGTAGATCATATTGAAGGTGCACATAGGGACATTCAGAATAACTTCACACACCCGCTACTGTGCATTTCCAAGTCTAATTCTGTCAGTAAACCCATACCTGTCACCCAGCGCCTAAATACTAGGCCTCAAATTCATATCCAGCTAAATCTGTTGTTACTGCTGTAGCTGGGCGAGTTATTTAGTGTCCGTTCAAGCACATTTCTTGTTCTGGGTTGAAATACAATTCCCAATTTAGCAATTTAAAAATTTAGTGGTTTCTGCTGTATCAGAGCTATTTGAAATCTATCCCTAAAAGGGTAGATCATATTGAAGGTGCACATAGGGACATTCAGAATAACTTCACACACCCGCTACTGTGCATTTCCAAGTCTAATTCTGTCAGTAAACCCATACCTGTCACCCAGCGCCTAAATACTAGGCCTCAAATTTATATCCAGCTAAATCTGTCGTTACTGCTGTAGCTGGGCGAGTTATTTAGTGTCCGTTCAAGCACATTTCTTGTTCTGGGTTGAAATACAATTCCCAATTTAGCAATTTAAAAATTTAGTGGTTTCTGCTGTATCAGAGCTATTTGAAATCTATCCCTAAAAGGGTAGATCATATTGAAGGTGCACATAGGGACATTCAGAATAACTTCACACACCCGATACTGTGCATTTCCAAGTCTAATTCTGTCAGTAAACCCATACCTGTCACCCAGCGCCTAAATACTAGGCCTCAAATTTATATCCAGCTAAATCTGTCGTTAGTGCTGTAGCTGGGCGAGTTATTTAGTGTCCGTTCAAGCACATTTCTTGTTCTGGGTTGAAATACAATTCCCAATTTAGCAATTTAAAAATGTAGTGGTTTCTGCTGTATCAGAGCTATTTGAAATCTATCCCTAAAAGGGTAGATCATATTGAAGGTGCACATAGGGACATTCAGAATAACTTCACACACCCGCTACTGTGCATTTCCAAGTCTAATTCTGTCAGTAAACCCATACCTGTCACCCAGCGCCTAAATACTAGGCCTCAAATTTATATCCAGCTAAATCTGTCGTTAGTGCTGTAGCTGGGCGAGTTATTTAGTGTCCGTTCAAGCACATTTCTTGTTCTGGGTTGAAATACAATTCGCAATTTAGCAATTTAAAAATGTAGTGGTTTCTGCTGTATCAGAGCTATTTGAAATCTATCCCTAAAAGGGTAGATCATATTGAAGGTGCACATAGGGACATTCAGAATAACTTCACACACCCGCTACTGTGCATTTCCAAGTCTAATTCTGTCAGTAAACCCATACCTGTCACCCAGCGCCTAAATACTAGGCCTCAAATTTATATCCAGCTAAATCTGTCGTTAGTGCTGTAGCTGGGCGAGTTATTTAGTGTCCGTTCAAGCACATTTCTTGTTCTGGGTTGAAATACAATTCCCAATTTAGCAATTAAAAAATGTAGTGGTTTCTGCTGTATCAGAGCTATTTGAAATCTATCCCTAAAAGGGTAGATCATATTGAAGGTGCACATAGGGACATTCAGAATAACTTCACACACCCGCTACTGTGCATTTCCAAGTCTAATTCTGTCAGTAAACCCATACCTGTCACCCAGCGCCTAAATACTAGGCCTCAAATTCATATCCAGCTAAATCTGTTGTCACTGCTGTAGCTGGGCGAGTTATTTAGTGTCCGTTTAAGCACATTTCTTGTTCTTGGTTGAAATACAATTCCCAATTTAGCAATTTAAAAATTTAGTGGTTTCTGCTGTATCAGAGCTATTTGAAATCTATCCCTAAAAGGGTAGATCATATTGAAGGTGCACATAGGGACATTCAGAATAACTTCACACACCCGCTACTGTGCATTTCCAAGTCTAATTCTGTCAGTAAACCCATACCTGTCACCCAGCGCCTAAATACTAGGCCTCAAATTTATATCCAGCTAAATCTGTCGTTAGTGCTGTAGCTGGGCGAGTTATTTAGTGTCCGTTCAAGCACATTTCTTGTTCTGGGTTGAAATACAATTCCCAATTTAGCAATTTAAAAATGTAGTGGTTTCTGCTGTATCAGAGCTATTTGAAATCTATCCCTAAAAGGGTAGATCATATTGAAGGTGCACATAGGGACATTCAGAATAACTTCACACACCCGCTACTGTGCATTTCCAAGTCTAATTCTGTCAGTAAACCCATACCTGTCACCCAGCGCCTAAATACTAGGCCTCAAATTTATATCCAGCTAAATCTGTCGTTAGTGCTGTAGCTGGGCGAGTTATTTAGTGTCCGTTCAAGCACATTTCTTGTTCTGGGTTGAAATACAATTCGCAATTTAGCAATTTAAAAATGTAGTGGTTTCTGCTGTATCAGAGCTATTTGAAATCTATCCCTAAAAGGGTAGATCATATTGAAGGTGCACATAGGGACATTCAGAATAACTTCACACACCCGCTACTGTGCATTTCCAAGTCTAATTCTGTCAGTAAACCCATACCTGTCACCCAGCGCCTAAATACTAGGCCTCAAATTCATATCCAGCTAAATCTGTTGTTACTGCTGTAGCTGGGCGAGTTATTTAGTGTCCGTTCAAGCACATTTCTTGTTCTGGGTTGAAATACAATTCCCAATTTAGCAATTTAAAAATTTAGTGGTTTCTGCTGTATCAGAGCTATTTGAAATCTATCCCTAAAAGGGTAGATCATATTGAAGGTGCACATAGGGACATTCAGAATAACTTCAGCACACCCGCTACTGTGCATTTCCAAGTCTAATTCTGTCAGTAAACCCATACCTGTCACCCAGCGCCTAAATACTAGGCCTCAAATTTATATCCAGCTAAATCTGTCGTTACTGCTGTAGCTGGGCGAGTTATTTAGTGTCCGTTCAAGCACATTTCTTGTTCTGGGTTGAAATACAATTCCCAATTTAGCAATTTAAAAATTTAGTGGTTTCTGCTGTATCAGAGCTATTTGAAATCTATCCCTAAAAGGGTAGATCATATTGAAGGTGCACATAGGGACATTCAGAATAACTTCACACACCCGCTACTGTGCATTTCCAAGTCTAATTCTGTCAGTAAACCCATACCTGTCACCCAGCGCCTAAATACTAGGCCTCAAATTTATATCCAGCTAAATCTGTCGTTAGTGCTGTAGCTGGGCGAGTTATTTAGTGTCCGTTCAAGCACATTTCTTGTTCTGGGTTGAAATACAATTCCCAATTTAGCAATTAAAAATGTAGTGGTTTCTGCTGTATCAGAGCTATTTGAAATCTATCCCTAAAAGGGTAGATCATATTGAAGGTGCACATAGGGACATTCAGAATAACTTCACACACCCGCTACTGTGCATTTCCAAGTCTAATTCTGTCAGTAAACCCATACCTGTCACCCAGCGCCTAAATACTAGGCCTCAAATTCATATCCAGCTAAATCTGTTGTTACTGCTGTAGCTGGGCGAGTTATTTAGTGTCCGTTCAAGCACATTTCTTGTTCTGGGTTGAAATACAATTCCCAATTTAGCAATTTAAAATTTAGTGGTTTCTGCTGTATCAGAGCTATTTGAAATCTATCCCTAAAAGGGTAGATCATATTGAAGGTGCACATAGGGACATTCAGAATAACTTCACACACCCGCTACTGTGCATTTCCAAGTCTAATTCTGTCAGTAAACCCATACCTGTCACCCAGCGCCTAAATACTAGGCCTCAAATTTATATCCAGCTAAATCTGTTGTTACTGCTGTAGCTGGGCGAGTTATTTAGTGTCCGTTCAAGCACATTTCTTGTTCTGGGTTGAAATACAATTCCCAATTTAGCAATTTAAAAATTTAGTGGTTTCTGCTGTATCAGAGCTATTTGAAATCTATCCCTAAAAGGGTAGATCATATTGAAGGTGCACATAGGGACATTCAGAATAACTTCACACACCCGCTACTGTGCATTTCCAAGTCTAATTCTGTCAGTAAACCCATACCTGTCACCCTAGCGCCTAAATACTAGGCCTCAAATTTATATCCAGCTAAATCTGTTGTTACTGCTGTAGCTGGGCGAGTTATTTAGTGTCCGTTCAAGCACATTTCTTGTTCTGGGTTGAAATACAATTCCCAATTTAGCAATTTAAAAATTTAGTGGTTTCTGCTGTATCAGAGCTATTTGAAATCTATCCCTAAAAGGGTAGATCATATTGAAGGTGCACATAGGGACATTCAGAATAACTTCACACACCCGCTACTGTGCATTTCCAAGTCTAATTCTGTCAGTAAACCCATACCTGTCACCCAGCGCCTAAATACTAGGCCTCAAATTTATATCCAGCTAAATCTGTTGTTACTGCTGTAGCTGGGCGAGTTATTTAGTGTCCGTTCAAGCACATTTCTTGTTCTGGGTTGAAATACAATTCCCAATTTAGCAATTTAAAAATTTAGTGGTTTCTGCTGTATCAGAGCTATTTGAAATCTATCCCTAAAAGGGTAGATCATATTGAAGGTGCACATAGGGACATTCAGAATAACTTCACACACCCGCTACTGTGCATTTCCAAGTCTAATTCTGTCAGTAAACCCATACCTGTCACCCAGCGCCTAAATACTAGGCCTCAAATTTATATCCAGCTAAATCTGTCGTTAGTGCTGTAGCTGGGCGAGTTATTTAGTGTCCGTTCAAGCACATTTCTTGTTCTGGGTTGAAATACAATTCCCAATTTAGCAATTTAAAAATTTAGTGGTTTCTGCTGTATCAGAGCTATTTGAAATCTATCCCTAAAAGGGTAGATCATATTGAAGGTGCACATAGGGACATTCAGAATAACTTCACACACCCGCTACTGTGCATTTCCAAGTCTAATTCTGTCAGTAAACCCATACCTGTCACCCAGCGCCTAAATACTAGGCCTCAAATTTATATCCAGCTAAATCTGTTGTTACTGCTGTAGCTGGGCGAGTTATTTAGTGTCCGTTCAAGCACATTTCTTGTTCTGGGTTGAAATACAATTCCCAATTTAGCAATTTAAAAATTTAGTGGTTTCTGCTGTATCAGAGCTATTTGAAATCTATCCCTAAAAGGGTAGATCATATTGAAGGTGCACATAGGGACATTCAGAATAACTTCACACACCCGCTACTGTGCATTTCCAAGTCTAATTCTGTCAGTAAACCCATACCTGTCACCCAGCGCCTAAATACTAGGCCTCAAATTTATATCCAGCTAAATCTGTCGTTAGTGCTGTAGCTGGGCGAGTTATTTAGTGTCCGTTCAAGCACATTTCTTGTTCTGGGTTGAAATACAATTCCCAATTTAGCAATTTAAAAATTTAGTGGTTTCTGCTGTATCAGAGCTATTTGAAATCTATCCCTAAAAGGGTAGATCATATTGAAGGTGCACATAGGGACATTCAGAATAACTTCACACACCCGCTACTGTGCATTTCCAAGTCTAATTCTGTCAGTAAACCCATACCTGTCACCCAGCGCCTAAATACTAGGCCTCAAATTCATATCCAGCTAAATCTGTCGTTACTGCTGTAGCTGGGCGAGTTATTTAGTGTCCGTTCAAGCACATTTCTTGTTCTGGGTTGAAATACAATTCCCAATTTAGCAATTTAAAAATTTAGTGGTTTCTGCTGTATCAGAGCTATTTGAAATCTATCCCTAAAAGGGTAGATCATATTGAAGGTGCACATAGGGACATTCAGAATAACTTCACACACCCGCTACTGTGCATTTCCAAGTCTAATTCTGTCAGTAAACCCATACCTGTCACCCAGCGCCTAAATACTAGGCCTCAAATTTATATCCAGCTAAATCTGTCGTTACTGCTGTAGCTGGGCGAGTTATTTAGTGTCCGTTCAAGCACATTTCTTGTTCTGGGTTGAAATACAATTCCCAATTTAGCAATTTAAAAATTTAGTGGTTTCTGCTGTATCAGAGCTATTTGAAATCTATCCCTAAAAGGGTAGATCATATTGAAGGTGCACATAGGGACATTCAGAATAACTTCACACACCCGCTACTGTGCATTTCCAAGTCTAATTCTGTCAGTAAACCCATACCTGTCACCCAGCGCCTAAATACTAGGCCTCAAATTTATATCCAGCTAAATCTGTCGTTAGTGCTGTAGCTGGGCGAGTTATTTAGTGTCCGTTCAAGCACATTTCTTGTTCTGGGTTGAAATACAATTCCCAATTTAGCAATTTAAAAATGTAGTGGTTTCTGCTGTATCAGAGCTATTTGAAATCTATCCCTAAAAGGGTAGATCATATTGAAGGTGCACATAGGGACATTCAGAATAACTTCACACACCCGCTACTGTGCATTTCCAAGTCTAATTCTGTCAGTAAACCCATACCTGTCACCCAGCGCCTAAATACTAGGCCTCAAATTTATATCCAGCTAAATCTGTCGTTAGTGCTGTAGCTGGGCGAGTTATTTAGTGTCCGTTCAAGCACATTTCTTGTTCTGGGTTGAAATACAATTCCCAATTTAGCAATTTAAAAATGTAGTGGTTTCTGCTGTATCAGAGCTATTTGAAATCTATCCCTAAAAGGGTAGATCATATTGAAGGTGCACATAGGGACATTCAGAATAACTTCACACACCCGCTACTGTGCATTTCCAAGTCTAATTCTGTCAGTAAACCCATACCTGTCACCCAGCGCCTAAATACTAGGCCTCAAATTTATATCCAGCTAAATCTGTCGTTAGTGCTGTAGCTGGGCGAGTTATTTAGTGTCCGTTCAAGCACATTTCTTGTTCTGGGTTGAAATACAATTCCCAATTTAGCAATTTAAAAATTTAGTGGTTTCTGCTGTATCAGAGCTATTTGAAATCTATCCCTAAAAGGGTAGATCATATTGAAGGTGCACATAGGGACATTCAGAATAACTTCACACACCCGCTACTGTGCATTTCCAAGTCTAATTCTGTCAGTAAACCCATACCTGTCACCCAGCGCCTAAATACTAGGCCTCAAATTTATATCCAGCTAAATCTGTCGTTAGTGCTGTAGCTGGGCGAGTTATTTAGTGTCCGTTCAAGCACATTTCTTGTTCTGGGTTGAAATACAATTCCCAATTTAGCAATTTAAAAATTTAGTGGTTTCTGCTGTATCAGAGCTATTTGAAATCTATCCCTAAAAGGGTAGATCATATTGAAGGTGCACATAGGGACATTCAGAATAACTTCACACACCCGCTACTGTGCATTTCCAAGTCTAATTCTGTCAGTAAACCCATACCTGTCACCCAGCGCCTAAATACTAGGCCTCAAATTCATATCCAGCTAAATCTGTCGTTACTGCTGTAGCTGGGCGAGTTATTTAGTGTCCGTTCAAGCACATTTCTTGTTCTGGGTTGAAATACAATTCCCAATTTAGCAATTTAAAAATTTAGTGGTTTCTGCTGTATCAGAGCTATTTGAAATCTATCCCTAAAAGGGTAGATCATATTGAAGGTGCACATAGGGACATTCAGAATAACTTCACACACCCGCTACTGTGCATTTCCAAGTCTAATTCTGTCAGTAAACCCATACCTGTCACCCAGCGCCTAAATACTAGGCCTCAAATTTATATCCAGCTAAATCTGTCGTTAGTGCTGTAGCTGGGCGAGTTATTTAGTGTCCGTTCAAGCACATTTCTTGTTCTGGGTTGAAATACAATTCCCAATTTAGCAATTTAAAAATTTAGTGGTTTCTGCTGTATCAGAGCTATTTGAAATCTATCCCTAAAAGGGTAGATCATATTGAAGGTGCACATAGGGACATTCAGAATAACTTCACACACCCGCTACTGTGCATTTCCAAGTCTAATTCTGTCAGTAAACCCATACCTGTCACCCAGCGCCTAAATACTAGGCCTCAAATTTATATCCAGCTAAATCTGTTGTTACTGCTGTAGCTGGGCGAGTTATTTAGTGTCCGTTCAAGCACATTTCTTGTTCTGGGTTGAAATACAATTCCCAATTTAGCAATTTAAAAATTTAGTGGTTTCTGCTGTATCAGAGCTATTTGAAATCTATCCCTAAAAGGGTAGATCATATTGAAGGTGCACATAGGGACATTCAGAATAACTTCACACACCCGCTACTGTGCATTTCCAAGTCTAATTCTGTCAGTAAACCCATACCTGTCACCCAGCGCCTAAATACTAGGCCTCAAATTCATATCCAGCTAAATCTGTTGTTACTGCTGTAGCTGGGCGAGTTATTTAGTGTCCGTTCAAGCACATTTCTTGTTCTGGGTTGAAATACAATTCCCAATTTAGCAATTTAAAAATTTAGTGGTTTCTGCTGTATCAGAGCTATTTGAAATCTATCCCTAAAAGGGTAGATCATATTGAAGGTGCACATAGGGACATTCAGAATAACTTCACACACCCGCTACTGTGCATTTCCAAGTCTAATTCTGTCAGTAAACCCATACCTGTCACCCAGCGCCTAAATACTAGGCCTCAAATTTATATCCAGCTAAATCTGTCGTTACTGCTGTAGCTGGGCGAGTTATTTAGTGTCCGTTCAAGCACATTTCTTGTTCTGGGTTGAAATACAATTCCCAATTTAGCAATTTAAAAATTTAGTGGTTTCTGCTGTATCAGAGCTATTTGAAATCTATCCCTAAAAGGGTAGATCATATTGAAGGTGCACATAGGGACATTCAGAATAACTTCACACACCCGCTACTGTGCATTTCCAAGTCTAATTCTGTCAGTAAACCCATACCTGTCACCCAGCGCCTAAATACTAGGCCTCAAATTTATATCCAGCTAAATCTGTTGTTACTGCTGTAGCTGGGCGAGTTATTTAGTGTCCGTTCAAGCACATTTCTTGTTCTGGGTTGAAATACAATTCCCAATTTAGCAATTTAAAAATTTAGTGGTTTCTGCTGTATCAGAGCTATTTGAAATCTATCCCTAAAAGGGTAGATCATATTGAAGGTGCACATAGGGACATTCAGAATAACTTCACACACCCGCTACTGTGCATTTCCAAGTCTAATTCTGTCAGTAAACCCATACCTGTCACCCAGCGCCTAAATACTAGGCCTCAAATTCATATCCAGCTAAATCTGTCGTTACTGCTGTAGCTGGGCGAGTTATTTAGTGTCCGTTCAAGCACATTTCTTGTTCTGGGTTGAAATACAATTCCCAATTTAGCAATTTAAAAATTTAGTGGTTTCTGCTGTATCAGAGCTATTTGAAATCTATCCCTAAAAGGGTAGATCATATTGAAGGTGCACATAGGGACATTCAGAATAACTTCACACACCCGCTACTGTGCATTTCCAAGTCTAATTCTGTCAGTAAACCCATACCTGTCACCCAGCGCCTAAATACTAGGCCTCAAATTTATATCCAGCTAAATCTGTTGTTACTGCTGTAGCTGGGCGAGTTATTTAGTGTCCGTTCAAGCACATTTCTTGTTCTGGGTTGAAATACAATTCCCAATTTAGCAATTTAAAAATTTAGTGGTTTCTGCTGTATCAGAGCTATTTGAAATCTATCCCTAAAAGGGTAGATCATATTGAAGGTGCACATAGGGACATTCAGAATAACTTCACACACCCGCTACTGTGCAGTTCCAAGTCTAATTCTGTCAGTAAACCCATACCTGTCACCCAGCGCCTAAATACTAGGCCTCAAATTTATATCCAGCTAAATCTGTCGTTAGTGCTGTAGCTGGGCGAGTTATTTAGTGTCCGTTCAAGCACATTTCTTGTTCTGGGTTGAAATACAATTCCCAATTTAGCAATTTAAAAATTTAGTGGTTTCTGCTGTATCAGAGCTATTTGAAATCTATCCCTAAAAGGGTAGATCATATTGAAGGTGCACATAGGGACATTCAGAATAACTTCACACACCCGCTACTGTGCATTTCCAAGTCTAATTCTGTCAGTAAACCCATACCTGTCACCCAGCGCCTAAATACTAGGCCTCAAATTTATATCCAGCTAAATCTGTCGTTACTGCTGTAGCTGGGCGAGTTATTTAGTGTCCGTTCAAGCACATTTCTTGTTCTGGGTTGAAATACAATTCCCAATTTAGCAATTTAAAAATTTAGTGGTTTCTGCTGTATCAGAGCTATTTGAAATCTATCCCTAAAAGGGTAGATCATATTGAAGGTGCACATAGGGACATTCAGAATAACTTCACACACCCGCTACTGTGCATTTCCAAGTCTAATTCTGTCAGTAAACCCATACCTGTCACCCAGCGCCTAAATACTAGGCCTCAAATTTATATCCAGCTAAATCTGTCGTTAGTGCTGTAGCTGGGCGAGTTATTTAGTGTCCGTTCAAGCACATTTCTTGTTCTGGGTTGAAATACAATTCCCAATTTAGCAATTTAAAAATGTAGTGGTTTCTGCTGTATCAGAGCTATTTGAAATCTATCCCTAAAAGGGTAGATCATATTGAAGGTGCACATAGGGACATTCAGAATAACTTCACACACCCGCTACTGTGCATTTCCAAGTCTAATTCTGTCAGTAAACCCATACCTGTCACCCAGCGCCTAAATACTAGGCCTCAAATTCATATCCAGCTAAATCTGTTGTTACTGCTGTAGCTGGGCGAGTTATTTAGTGTCCGTTCAAGCACATTTCTTGTTCTGGGTTGAAATACAATTCCCAATTTAGCAATTTAAAATTTAGTGGTTTCTGCTGTATCAGAGCTATTTGAAATCTATCCCTAAAAGGGTAGATCATATTGAAGGTGCACATAGGGACATTCAGAATAACTTCACACACCCGCTACTGTGCATTTCCAAGTCTAATTCTGTCAGTAAACCCATACCTGTCACCCAGCGCCTAAATACTAGGCCTCAAATTTATATCCAGCTAAATCTGTCGTTACTGCTGTAGCTGGGCGAGTTATTTAGTGTCCGTTCAAGCACATTTCTTGTTCTGGGTTGAAATACAATTCCCAATTTAGCAATTTAAAATTTAGTGGTTTCTGCTGTATCAGAGCTATTTGAAATCTATCCCTAAAAGGGTAGATCATATTGAAGGTGCACATAGGGACATTCAGAATAACTTCACACACCCGCTACTGTGCATTTCCAAGTCTAATTCTGTCAGTAAACCCATACCTGTCACCCAGCGCCTAAATACTAGGCCTCAAATTTATATCCAGCTAAATCTGTCGTTAGTGCTGTAGCTGGGCGAGTTATTTAGTGTCCGTTCAAGCACATTTCTTGTTCTGGGTTGAAATACAATTCCCAATTTAGCAATTAAAAATTTAGTGGTTTCTGCTGTATCAGAGCTATTTGAAATCTATCCCTAAAAGGGTAGATCATATTGAAGGTGCACATAGGGACATTCAGAATAACTTCACACACCCGCTACTGTGCATTTCCAAGTCTAATTCTGTCAGTAAACCCATACCTGTCACCCAGCGCCTAAATACTAGGCCTCAAATTTATATCCAGCTAAATCTGTCGTTAGTGCTGTAGCTGGGCGAGTTATTTAGTGTCCGTTCAAGCACATTTCTTGTTCTGGGTTGAAATACAATTCCCAATTTAGCAATTTAAAAATGTAGTGGTTTCTGCTGTATCAGAGCTATTTGAAATCTATCCCTAAAAGGGTAGATCATATTGAAGGTGCACATAGGGACATTCAGAATAACTTCACACACCCGCTACTGTGCATTTCCAAGTCTAATTCTGTCAGTAAACCCATACCTGTCACCCAGCGCCTAAATACTAGGCCTCAAATTTATATCCAGCTAAATCTGTCGTTAGTGCTGTAGCTGGGCGAGTTATTTAGTGTCCGTTCAAGCACATTTCTTGTTCTGGGTTGAAATACAATTCCCAATTTAGCAATTTAAAAATTTAGTGGTTTCTGCTGTATCAGAGCTATTTGAAATCTATCCCTAAAAGGGTAGATCATATTGAAGGTGCACATAGGGACATTCAGAATAACTTCACACACCCGCTACTGTGCATTTCCAAGTCTAATTCTGTCAGTAAACCCATACCTGTCACCCAGCGCCTAAATACTAGGCCTCAAATTTATATCCAGCTAAATCTGTCGTTAGTGCTGTAGCTGGGCGAGTTATTTAGTGTCCGTTCAAGCACATTTCTTGTTCTGGGTTGAAATACAATTCCCAATTTAGCAATTTAAAAATGTAGTGGTTTCTGCTGTATCAGAGCTATTTGAAATCTATCCCTAAAAGGGTAGATCATATTGAAGGTGCACATAGGGACATTCAGAATAACTTCACACACCCGCTACTGTGCATTTCCAAGTCTAATTCTGTCAGTAAACCCATACCTGTCACCCAGCGCCTAAATACTAGGCCTCAAATTCATATCCAGCTAAATCTGTTGTTACTGCTGTAGCTGGGCGAGTTATTTAGTGTCCGTTCAAGCACATTTCTTGTTCTGGGTTGAAATACAATTCCCAATTTAGCAATTTAAAAATTTAGTGGTTTCTGCTGTATCAGAGCTATTTGAAATCTATCCCTAAAAGGGTAGATCATATTGAAGGTGCACATAGGGACATTCAGAATAACTTCACACACCCGCTACTGTGCATTTCCAAGTCTAATTCTGTCAGTAAACCCATACCTGTCACCCAGCGCCTAAATACTAGGCCTCAAATTTATATCCAGCTAAATCTGTCGTTAGTGCTGTAGCTGGGCGAGTTATTTAGTGTCCGTTCAAGCACATTTCTTGTTCTGGGTTGAAATACAATTCCCAATTTAGCAATTTAAAATTTAGTGGTTTCTGCTGTATCAGAGCTATTTGAAATCTATCCCTAAAAGGGTAGATCATATTGAAGGTGCACATAGGGACATTCAGAATAACTTCACACACCCGCTACTGTGCATTTCCAAGTCTAATTCTGTCAGTAAACCCATACCTGTCACCCAGCGCCTAAATACTAGGCCTCAAATTTATATCCAGCTAAATCTGTCGTTAGTGCTGTAGCTGGGCGAGTTATTTAGTGTCCGTTCAAGCACATTTCTTGTTCTGGGTTGAAATACAATTCCCAATTTAGCAATTTAAAATTTAGTGGTTTCTGCTGTATCAGAGCTATTTGAAATCTATCCCTAAAAGGGTAGATCATATTGAAGGTGCACATAGGGACATTCAGAATAACTTCACACACCCGCTACTGTGCATTTCCAAGTCTAATTCTGTCAGTAAACCCATACCTGTCACCCAGCGCCTAAATACTAGGCCTCAAATTTATATCCAGCTAAATCTGTCGTTACTGCTGTAGCTGGGCGAGTTATTTAGTGTCCGTTCAAGCACATTTCTTGTTCTGGGTTGAAATACAATTCCCAATTTAGCAATTTAAAATTTAGTGGTTTCTGCTGTATCAGAGCTATTTGAAATCTATCCCTAAAAGGGTAGATCATATTGAAGGTGCACATAGGGACATTCAGAATAACTTCACACACCCGCTACTGTGCATTTCCAAGTCTAATTCTGTCAGTAAACCCATACCTGTCACCCAGCGCCTAAATACTAGGCCTCAAATTTATATCCAGCTAAATCTGTCGTTACTGCTGTAGCTGGGCGAGTTATTTAGTGTCCGTTCAAGCACATTTCTTGTTCTGGGTTGAAATACAATTCCCAATTTAGCAATTTAAAAATTTAGTGGTTTCTGCTGTATCAGAGCTATTTGAAATCTATCCCTAAAAGGGTAGATCATATTGAAGGTGCACATAGGGACATTCAGAATAACTTCACACACCCGCTACTGTGCATTTCCAAGTCTAATTCTGTCAGTAAACCCATACCTGTCACCCAGCGCCTAAATACTAGGCCTCAAATTTATATCCAGCTAAATCTGTCGTTAGTGCTGTAGCTGGGCGAGTTATTTAGTGTCCGTTCAAGCACATTTCTTGTTCTGGGTTGAAATACAATTCCCAATTTAGCAATTTAAAAATGTAGTGGTTTCTGCTGTATCAGAGCTATTTGAAATCTATCCCTAAAAGGGTAGATCATATTGAAGGTGCACATAGGGACATTCAGAATAACTTCACACACCCGCTACTGTGCATTTCCAAGTCTAATTCTGTCAGTAAACCCATACCTGTCACCCAGCGCCTAAATACTAGGCCTCAAATTCATATCCAGCTAAATCTGTTGTTACTGCTGTAGCTGGGCGAGTTATTTAGTGTCCGTTCAAGCACATTTCTTGTTCTGGGTTGAAATACAATTCCCAATTTAGCAATTTAAAAATTTAGTGGTTTCTGCTGTATCAGAGCTATTTGAAATCTATCCCTAAAAGGGTAGATCATATTGAAGGTGCACATAGGGACATTCAGAATAACTTCACACACCCGCTACTGTGCATTTCCAAGTCTAATTCTGTCAGTAAACCCATACCTGTCACCCAGCGCCTAAATACTAGGCCTCAAATTTATATCCAGCTAAATCTGTCGTTAGTGCTGTAGCTGGGCGAGTTATTTAGTGTCCGTTCAAGCACATTTCTTGTTCTGGGTTGAAATACAATTCCCAATTTAGCAATTTAAAAATTTAGTGGTTTCTGCTGTATCAGAGCTATTTGAAATCTATCCCTAAAAGGGTAGATCATATTGAAGGTGCACATAGGGACATTCAGAATAACTTCACACACCCGCTACTGTGCATTTCCAAGTCCTAATTCTGTCAGTAAACCCATACCTGTCACCCAGCGCCTAAATACTAGGCCTCAAATTTATATCCAGCTAAATCTGTTGTTACTGCTGTAGCTGGGCGAGTTATTTAGTGTCCGTTCAAGCACATTTCTTGTTCTGGGTTGAAATACAATTCCCAATTTAGCAATTTAAAAATTTAGTGGTTTCTGCTGTATCAGAGCTATTTGAAATCTATCCCTAAAAGGGTAGATCATATTGAAGGTGCACATAGGGACATTCAGAATAACTTCACACACCCGCTACTGTGCATTTCCAAGTCTAATTCTGTCAGTAAACCCATACCTGTCACCCAGCGCCTAAATACTAGGCCTCAAATTCATATCCAGCTAAATCTGTTGTTACTGCTGTAGCTGGGCGAGTTATTTAGTGTCCGTTCAAGCACATTTCTTGTTCTTGGTTGAAATACAATTCCCAATTTAGCAATTTAAAAATTTAGTGGTTTCTGCTGTATCAGAGCTATTTGAAATCTATCCCTAAAAGGGTAGATCATATTGAAGGTGCACATAGGGACATTCAGAATAACTTCACACACCCGCTACTGTGCATTTCCAAGTCTAATTCTGTCAGTAAACCCATACCTGTCACCCAGCGCCTAAATACTAGGCCTCAAATTTATATCCAGCTAAATCTGTTGTTACTGCTGTAGCTGGGCGAGTTATTTAGTGTCCGTTCAAGCACATTTCTTGTTCTGGGTTGAAATACAATTCCCAATTTAGCAATTTAAAAATTTAGTGGTTTCTGCTGTATCAGAGCTATTTGAAATCTATCCCTAAAAGGGTAGATCATATTGAAGGTGCACATAGGGACATTCAGAATAACTTCACACACCCGCTACTGTGCATTTCCAAGTCTAATTCTGTCAGTAAACCCATACCTGTCACCCAGCGCCTAAATACTAGGCCTCAAATTCATATCCAGCTAAATCTGTTGTTACTGCTGTAGCTGGGCGAGTTATTTAGTGTCCGTTCAAGCACATTTCTTGTTCTGGGTTGAAATACAATTCCCAATTTAGCAATTTAAAAATTTAGTGGTTTCTGCTGTATCAGAGCTATTTGAAATCTATCCCTAAAAGGGTAGATCATATTGAAGGTGCACATAGGGACATTCAGAATAACTTCACACACCCGCTACTGTGCATTTCCAAGTCTAATTCTGTCAGTAAACCCATACCTGTCACCCAGCGCCTAAATACTAGGCCTCAAATTTATATCCAGCTAAATCTGTTGTTACTGCTGTAGCTGGGCGAGTTATTTAGTGTCCGTTCAAGCACATTTCTTGTTCTGGGTTGAAATACAATTCCCAATTTAGCAATTTAAAAATTTAGTGGTTTCTGCTGTATCAGAGCTATTTGAAATCTATCCCTAAAAGGGTAGATCATATTGAAGGTGCACATAGGGACATTCAGAATAACTTCACACACCCGCTACTGTGCATTTCCAAGTCTAATTCTGTCAGTAAACCCATACCTGTCACCCAGCGCCTAAATACTAGGCCTCAAATTTATATCCAGCTAAATCTGTCGTTAGTGCTGTAGCTGGGCGAGTTATTTAGTGTCCGTTCAAGCACATTTCTTGTTCTGGGTTGAAATACAATTCCCAATTTAGCAATTTAAAATTTAGTGGTTTCTGCTGTATCAGAGCTATTTGAAATCTATCCCTAAAAGGGTAGATCATATTGAAGGTGCACATAGGGACATTCAGAATAACTTCACACACCCGCTACTGTGCATTTCCAAGTCTAATTCTGTCAGTAAACCCATACCTGTCACCCAGCGCCTAAATACTAGGCCTCAAATTTATATCCAGCTAAATCTGTTGTTACTGCTGTAGCTGGGCGAGTTATTTAGTGTCCGTTCAAGCACATTTCTTGTTCTGGGTTGAAATACAATTCCCAATTTAGCAATTTAAAATTTAGTGGTTTCTGCTGTATCAGAGCTATTTGAAATCTATCCCTAAAAGGGTAGATCATATTGAAGGTGCACATAGGGACATTCAGAATAACTTCACACACCCGCTACTGTGCAGTTCCAAGTCTAATTCTGTCAGTAAACCCATACCTGTCACCCAGCGCCTAAATACTAGGCCTCAAATTTATATCCAGCTAAATCTGTCGTTAGTGCTGTAGCTGGGCGAGTTATTTAGTGTCCGTTCAAGCACATTTCTTGTTCTGGGTTGAAATACAATTCCCAATTTAGCAATTTAAAAATTTAGTGGTTTCTGCTGTATCAGAGCTATTTGAAATCTATCCCTAAAAGGGTAGATCATATTGAAGGTGCACATAGGGACATTCAGAATAACTTCACACACCCGCTACTGTGCATTTCCAAGTCTAATTCTGTCAGTAAACCCATACCTCACCCAGCACCTAAATACTAGGCCTCAAATTTATATCCAGCTAAATCTGTTGTTACTGCTGTAGCTGGGCGAGTTATTTAGTGTCCGTTCAAGCACATTTCTTGTTCTGGGTTGAAATACAATTCCCAATTTAGCAATTTAAAAATTTAGTGGTTTCTGCTGTATCACAGCTATTTGAAATCTATCCCTAAAAGGGTAGATCATATTGAAGGTGCACATAGGGACATTCAGAATAACTTCACACACCCGCTACTGTGCAGTTCCAAGTCTAATTCTGTCAGTAAACCCATACCTGTCACCCAGCGCCTAAATACTAGGCCTCAAATTTATATCCAGCTAAATCTGTCGTTAGTGCTGTAGCTGGGCGAGTTATTTAGTGTCCGTTCAAGCACATTTCTTGTTCTGGGTTGAAATACAATTCCCAATTTAGCCATTTAAAAATTTTGTGGTTTCTGCTGTATCAGAGCTATTTGAAATCTATCCCTAAAAGGGTAGATCATATTGAAGGTGCACATAGGGACATTCAGAATAACTTCACACACCCGCTACTGTGCATTTCCAAGTCTAATTCTGTCAGTAAACCCATACCTCACCCAGCACCTAAATACTAGGCCTCAAATTTATATCCAGCTAAATCTGTTGTTACTGCTGTAGCTGGGCGAGTTATTTAGTGTCCGTTCAAGCACATTTCTTGTTCTGGGTTGAAATACAATTCCCAATTTAGCAATTTAAAAATTTAGTGGTTTCTGCTGTATCAGAGCTATTTGAAATCTATCCCTAAAAGGGTAGATCATATTGAAGGTGCACATAGGGACATTCAGAATAACTTCACACACCCGCTACTGTGCATTTCCAAGTCTAATTCTGTCAGTAAACCCATACCTGTCACCCAGCGACTAAATACTAGGCCTCAAATTCATATCCAGCTAAATCTGTTGTTACTGCTGTAGCTGGGCGAGTTATTTAGTGTCTGTTCAAGCACATTTCTTGTTCTTGGTTGAAATACAATTCCCAATTTAGCAATTTAAAAATTTAGTGGTTTCTGCTGTATCAGAGCTATTTGAAATCTATCCCTAAAAGGGTAGATCATATTGAAGGTGCACATAGGGACATTCAGAATAACTTCACACACCCGCTACTGTGCATTTCCAAGCCTAATTCTGTCAGTAAACCCATACCTGTCACCCAGCGCCTAAATACTAGGCCTCAAATTTATATCCAGCTAAATCTGTTGTTACTGCTGTAGCTGGGAGAGTTATTTAGTGTCCGTTCAAGCACATTTCTTGTTCTGGGTTGAAATACAATTCCCAATTTAGCAATTTAAAAATGTAGTGGTTTCTGCTGTATCAGAGCTATTTGAAATCTATCCCTAAAAGGGTAGATCATATTGAAGGTGCACATAGGGACATTCAGAATAACTTCACACACCCGCTACTGTGCATTTCCAAGTCTAATTCTGTCAGTAAACCCATACCTGTCACCCAGCGCCTAAATACTAGGCCTCAAATTTATATCCAGCTAAATCTGTTGTTACTGCTGTAGTTGGGCGAGTTATTTAGTGTCCGTTCAAGCACATTTCTTGTTCTGGGTTGAAATACAATTCCCAATTTAGCAATTTAAAAATTTAGTGGTTTCTGCTGTATCAGAGCTATTTGAAATCTATCCCTAAAAGGGTAGATCATATTGAAGGTGCACATAGGGACATTCAGAATAACTTCACTCACCCGCTACTGTGCATTTCCAAGTCTAATTCTGTCAGTAAACCCATACCTGTCACCCAGCGCCTAAATACTAGCCCTCAAATTCATATCCAGCTAAATCTGTTGTTACTGCTGTAGCTGGGCGAGTTATTTAGTGTCCGTTCAAGCACATTTCTTGTTCTTGGTTGAAATACAATTCCCAATTTAGAAATTTAAAAATTTAGTGGTTTCTGCTGTATCAGAGCTATTTGAAATCTATCCCTAAAAGGGTAGATCATATTGAAGGTGCACATAGGGACATTCAGAATAACTTCACACACCCGCTACTGTGCATTTCCAAGCCTAATTCTGTCAGTAAACCCATACCTGTCACCCAGCGCCTAAATACTAGGCCTCAAATTTATATCCAGCTAAATCTGTTGTTACTGCTGTAGCTGGGCGAGTTATTTAGTGTCCGTTCAAGCACATTTCTTGTTCTGGGTTGAAATACAATTCCCAATTTAGCAATTAAAAAATTTAGTGGTTTCTGCTGTATCAGAGCTATTTGAAATCTATCCCTAAAAGGGTAGATCATATTGAAGGTGCACATAGGGACATTCAGAATAACTTCACACACCCGCTACTGTGCATTTCCAAGTCTAATTCTGTCAGTAAACCCATACCTGTCACCTAGCGCCTAAATACTAGGCCTCAAATTTATATCCAGCTAAATCTGTTGTTACTGCTGTAGCTGGGCGAGTTATTTAGTGTCCGTTCAAGCACATTTCTTGTTCTGGGTTGAAATACAATTCCCAATTTAGCAATTTAAAATTTAGTGGTTTCTGCTGTATCAGAGCTATTTGAAATCTATCCCTAAAAGGGTAGATCATATTGAAGGTGCACATAGGGACATTCAGAATAACTTCACACACCCGCTACTGTGCATTTCCAAGTCTAATTCTGTCAGTAAACCCATACCTGTCACCCAGCGACTAAATACTAGGCCTCAAATTCATATCCAGCTAAATCTGTTGTTACTGCTGTAGCTGGGCGAGTTATTTAGTGTCCGTTCAAGCACATTTCTTGTTCTTGGTTGAAATACAATTCCCAATTTAGCAATTTAAAATTTAGTGGTTTCTGCTGTATCAGAGCTATTTGAAATCTATCCCTAAAAGGGTAGATCATATTGAAGGTGCACATAGGGACATTCAGAATAACTTCACACACCCGCTACTGTGCATTTCCAAGTCTAATTCTGTCAGTAAACCCATACCTGTCACCCAGCGCCTAAATACTAGGCCTCAAATTTATATCCAGCTAAATCTGTTGTTACTGCTGTAGCTGGGCGAGTTATTTAGTGTCCGTTCAAGCACATTTCTTGTTCTGGGTTGAAATACAATTCCCAATTTAGCAATTTAAAAATTTAGTGGTTTCTGCTGTATCAGAGCTATTTGAAATCTATCCCTAAAAGGGTAGATCATATTGAAGGTGCACATAGGGACATTCAGAATAACTTCACACACCCGCTACTGTGCAGTTCCAAGTCTAATTCTGTCAGTAAACCCATACCTGTCACCCAGCGCCTAAATACTAGGCCTCAAATTTATATCCAGCTAAATCTGTCGTTAGTGCTGTAGCTGGGCGAGTTATTTAGTGTCCGTTCAAGCACATTTCTTGTTCTGGGTTGAAATACAATTCCCAATTTAGCCATTTAAAAATTTAGTGGTTTCTGCTGTATCAGAGCTATTTGAAATCTATCCCTAAAAGGGTAGATCATATTGAAGGTGCACATAGGGACATTCAGAATAACTTCACACACCCGCTACTGTGCATTTCCAAGTCTAATTCTGTCAGTAAACCCATACCTCACCCAGCACCTAAATACTAGGCCTCAAATTTATATCCAGCTAAATCTGTTGTTACTGCTGTAGCTGGGCGAGTTATTTAGTGTCCGTTCAAGCACATTTCTTGTTCTGGGTTGAAATACAATTCCCAATTTAGCAATTTAAAAATTTAGTGGTTTCTGCTGTATCAGAGCTATTTGAAATCTATCCCTAAAAGGGTAGATCATATTGAAGGTGCACATAGGGACATTCAGAATAACTTCACACACCCGCTACTGTGCATTTCCAAGTCTAATTCTGTCAGTAAACCCATACCTGTCACCCAGCGCCTAAATACTAGGCCTCAAATTTATATCCAGCTGAATTTGAATACAATACATTGGGCCAAATAATATTTTTGTTGTTGTGGTCAACGATAACAATGAGGAAAACATCTAGTAAGGGACGCGGACGTGGACATGGTCGTGGTGGTGTTAGTGGACCCTCTGGTGCTGGGAGAGGACGTGGCCGTTCTGCCACATCCACACGTCCTAGTGTACCAACTACCTCAGGTCCCAGTAGCCGCCAGAATTTACAGCGATATATGGTGGGGCCCAATGCCGTTCAAAGGATGGTAAGGCCTGAGCAGGTACAGGCATTAGTCAATTGGGTGGCCGACAGTGGATCCAGCACGTTCACATTATCTCCCACCCAGTCTTCTGCCGAAAGCGCACAGATGGCGCCTGAAAACCAACCCCATCAGTCTGTCACATCACCCCCATGCATATCAGGTAAACTGTCTGAGCCTCAAGTTATGCAGCAGTCTCTTATGCTGTTTGAAGACTCTGCTGGCAGGGTTTCCCAAGGGCATCCACCTAGCCCTTCCCCAGCGGTGGAAGACATAGAATGCACTGACGCACAACCACTTATGTATCCTGATGATGAGGACATGGGAATACCACCTCAGCAAGTCTCTGATGATGACTAAACACAGGTGCCAACTGCTGCCTCTTTCTGCAGAGTGCAGACTGAACAGGAGGTCAGGGATCAAGAATGGGTGGAAGATGATGCAGGGGACGATGAGGTCCTAGACCCCACATGGAATGAAGGTCGTGCCACTGACTTTCACAGTTCGGAGGAAGAGGCAGTGGTGAGAACGAGCCAACAGCGTAGCAAAAGAGGGAGCAGTGGGCAAAAGCAGAACACCCGCCGCCAAGAGACTCCGCCTGCTACTGACCGCCGCCATCTGGGACCGAGCACCCCAAAGGCAGCTTCAAGGAGTTCCCTGGCATGGCACTTCTTCAAACAATGTGCTGACGACAAGACCCGAGTGGTTTGCTCGCTGTGCCATCAGAGCCTGAAGCGAGGCATTAACGTTCTGAACCTTAGCACAACCTGCATGACCAGGCACCTGCATGCAAAGCATGAGCTGCAGTGGAGTAAACACCTTAAAAACAAGGAAGTCGCTCAGGCTCCCCCTGCTACCTCTTCTGCTGCTGCCGCCTCGGCCTCTTCTGCTGCTGCCGCCTCGGCCTCTTCTGCTGCTGCCGCCTCGGCCTCTTCCTCCGCCTCTGGAGGAACGTTGGCACCTGCCGCCCAGCAAACAGGGGATGTACCACCAACACCACCACCACCACCTCCGTCACCAAGCGTCTCAACCATGTCACACGGCAGCGTTCAGCTCTCCATCTCACAAACATTTGAGAGAAAGCGTAAATTCCCACCTAGCCACCCTCGATCCCTGGCCCTGAATGCCAGCATTTCTAAACTACTGGCCTATGAAATGCTGTCATTTAGGCTGGTGGACACAGACAGCTTCAAACAGCTCATGTCGCTTGCTGTCCCACAGTATGTTGTTCCCAGCCGCCACTACTTCTCCAAGAGAGCCGTGCCTTCCCTGCACAACCAAGTATCCGATAAAATCAAGTGTGCACTGCGCAACGCCATCTGTAGCAAGGTCCACCTAACCACATATACGTGGACCAGTAAGCACGGCCAGGGACGCTATATCTCCCTAACTGCACACTGGGTAAATGTAGTGGCAGCTGGGCCCCAGGCGGAGAGCTGTTTGGCGCACGTCCTTCCGCCGCCAAGGATCGCAGGGCAACATTCTTTGCCTCCTGTTGCCACCTCCTCCTTCTCGGCTTCCTCCTCCTCATCTTCCACCTGCTCATCCAGTCAGCCACACACCTTCACCACCAACTTCAGCACAGCCCGGGGTAAACGTCAGCAGGCCATTCTGAAACTCATATGTTTGGGGGACAGGCCCCACACCGCACAGGAGTTGTGGCGGGGTATAGAACAACAGACCGACGAGTGGTTGCTGCCGGTGAGCCTCAAGCCCGGCCTGGTGGTGTGCGATAATGGGCGAAATCTCGTTGCAGCTCTGGGACTAGCCGGTTTGACGCACATCCCTTGTCTGGCGCATGTGCTGAATTTGGTGGTGCAGAAGTTCATTCACAACTACCCCGACATGTCAGAGCTGCTGCATAAAGTGCGGGCCGTCTGTTCGCGCTTCCGGCGTTCACATCCTGCCGCTGCTCGCCTGTCTGCGCTACAGCGTAACTTCGGCCTTCCCGCTCACCGCCTCATATGCGACGTGCCCACCAGTTGGAACTCCACCTTGCACATGCTGGACAGACTGTGCGAGCAGCAGCAGGCCATAGTGGAGTTTCAGCTGCAGCACGCACGGGTCAGTCGCACTGCGGAACAGCACCACTTCACCACCAATGACTGGGCCTCCATGCGAGACCTGTGTGCCCTGTTGCGCTGTTTCGAGTACTCCACCAGCATGGCCAGTGGCGATGACGCCGTTATCAGCGTTACAATACCACTTCTATGTCTCCTTGAGAAAACACTTAGGGCGATGATGGAAGAGGAGGTGGCCCAGGAGGAGGAGGAGGAAGAGGGGTCATTTTTATCACTTTCAGGCCAGTCTCTTCGAAGTGACTCAGGGGAGGTTTTTTGCAACAGCAGAGGCCAGATACAAATGTGGCCAGCCAGGGCCCACTACTGGAGGACGAGGAGGACGAGGATGAGGAGGAGGTGGAGGAGGATGAGGATGAAGCATGGTCACAGCGGGGTGGCACCCAACGCAGCTCGGGCCCATCACTGGTGCGTGGCTGGGGGGAAAGGCAGGACGATGACGATAAGCCTCCCACAGAGGACAGCTTGTCCTTACCCCTGGGCAGCCTGGCACACATGAGCAACTACTTGCTGCAGTGCCTGCACAACGACAGAAGAGTTGCCCACATTTTAACGTGTGCGGACTACTGGGTTGCCATCCTGCTGGATCCACGCTACAAAGACAATGTGCCCACCTTACTTCCTGCACTGGAGCGTGATAGGAAGATGCGCGAGTACAAGCGCACGTTGGTAGACGCGCTACTGAGAGCATTCCCAAATGTCACAGGGGAACAAGTGGAAGCCCAAGGCCAAGGCAGAGGAGGAGCAAGAGGTCGCCAAAGCAGCTTTGTCACGGCCAGCTCCTCTGAGGGCAGGGTTAGCATTGCAGAGATGTGGAAAAGTTTTGTCAACACGCCACAGCTAACTGCACCACCACCTGATACGCAACGTGTTAGCAGGAGGCAAAATTTCACTAACATGGTGGAACAGTACGTGTGCACACCCCTCCACGTACTGACTGATGGTTCGGCCCCATTCAACTTCTGGGTCTCTAAATTGTCCACGTGGCCAGAGCTAGCCTTTTATGCCTTGGAGGTGCTGGCCTGCCCGGCGGCCAGCGTTTTGTCTGAACGTGTATTCAGCACGGCAGGGGGCGTCATTACAGACAAACGCAGCCGCCTGTCTACAGCCAATGTGGACAAGCTGACGTTCATAAAAATGAACCAGGCATGGATCCCACAGGATCTGTCCGTCCCTTGTCCAGATTAGACATTAACTACCTCCCCTTAACAATATATTATTGTACTCCAGGGCACTTCCTCATTCAATCCTATTTTTATTTTCATTTTACCATTATATTGCGAGGCTACCCAAAGTTGAATGAACCTCTCCTCTGTCTGGGTGCCGGGGCCTAAACATATGCCAATGGACTGTTCCAATGTTGGGTGACGTGAAGCCTGATTCTCTGCTATGACATGCAGACTAATTCTCTGCTGACATGAAGCCAGATTGTCTGTTACGGGACCTCTCTCCTCTGCCTGGGTGCTGGGCCTAAATTTATGAAAATGGACTGTTGCAGTGGTGGCTGACGTGAAGCCTGATTTTCTGCTATGACATGCAGACTAATTCTCTGCTGACATGAAGCCAGATTGTCTGTTACGGGACCTCTCTCCTCTGCCTGGGTGCTGGGCCTAAATATATGCCAATGGACTGTTGCACTGGTAGCTGACGTGAAGCCTGATTCTCTGCTATGACATGCAGACTAATTCTCTGCTGACATGAAGCCACATTGTCTGTTACGGGACTCTCTCCTCTGCCTGGGTGCTGGGCCTAAATATCTGACAATGGACTGTTGCATTGGTGGCTGACGTGAAGCCTGATTCTCTGCTATGATATGAAGACTGATTCTCTGCTGACATGAAGCCAGATTGTCTGTTACGGGACCTCTCTCCTCTGCCTGGGTGCTGGGCCTAAATATCTGACAATGGACTGTTGCATTGGTGGCTGACGTGAAGCCTGATTCTCTGCTATGATATGAAGACTGATTCTCTGCTGACATGAAGCCAGATTGTCTGTTACGGGACCTCTCTCCTCTGCCTGGGTGCTGGGCCTAAATATCTGACAATGGACTGTTGCATTGGTGGCTGACGTGAAGCCTGATTCTCTGCTATGATATGAAGACTGATTCTCTGCTGACATGAAGCCAGATTGTCTGTTACGGGACCTCTCTCCTCTGCCTAGGTGTGTGCTGGGCCTAAATTTATGACAATGGACTGTTACAGTGGTGGGTGACGTGAAGCCTGATTCTCTGCTATGACATGCAGACTGATTCTCTGCTGACATGAAGCCAGATTCTCTGTTAAGGGACCTCTCTCCTCTGTCTGGGTGCTGGGCCTAAATATATGACAATGGACTGTTGCAGTGGTGGCTGACGTGAAGCCTGATTCTCTGCTATGATATGAAGACTGATTCTCTGCTGACATGAAGCCACATTGTCTGTTACGGGACCTCTCTCCTCTGCCTGGGTGCCAGGGCCTAAATTTATGACAATGGACTGTTACAGTGGTGGCTGACGTGAAGCCTGATTCTCTGCTATGACATGCAGACTGATTCTCTGCTGACATGAAGCCAGATTCTCTGTTAAGGGACCTCTCTCCTCTGCCTGGGTGCTGGGCCTAAATATATGACAATGGACTGTTGCAGTGGTGGCTGACGTGAAGCCTGATTCTCTGCTATGATATGAAGACTGATTCTCTGCTGATATGAAGCCAGATTGTCTGTTACGGGACCTCTCTCCTCTGCCTGGGTGCTGGGCCTAAATTTATGAAAATGGACTGTTCCAGTGGTGGGTGACGTGAAGCCTGATTCTCTGCTATGGGACCTCTCTCCAATTGATTTTGGTTAATTTTTATTTATTTAATTTTTATTTTAATTAATTTCCCTATCCACATTTGTTTGCAGGGGATTTACCTACATGTTGCTGCCTTTTGCAGCCCTCTAGCCCTTTCCTGGGCTGTTTTACAGCCTTTTTAGTGCCGAAAAGTTCGGGTCCCCATTGACTTCAATGGGGTTCGGGTTCGGGACGAAGTTCGGATCGGGTTCGGATCCCGAACCCGAACATTTTCGGGAAGTTCGGCCGAAAATCTCGAACCCGAACATCCAGGTGTCCGCTCAACTCTAGTCAGAAAAAGAGGCATGATGTGTGTGGGGAAGGGGCATGGCATGGGTGGGGAAGGGGTTGTCCATCCAGCCCATCTCATTTATCATTTTCTATGCCTGTATTTGGGGTAGAAAACAACTTAAGCAAGTTGCATGGCCAAGTTGCTTGCCCTCTTCATAACTTAGGCGCATCAAGAGCCAGCGCAGGTTTATTAAGACTAGTGTCTAAAACGCTGGTCTTAATAAATGATCCCACATATTTCTCAATGTATTTACACAAGAAAACTGGCAAAAATACATAGGTAAATCTCCAGCTTCTCTTCAATTGCATAGCTAGTTGGCTGCCTGCAGACACCAGTAGGGAGAGCTCAGTGAATAGAAATTGATACAACTACCATGTAAGCTATAATAATCTCTTTGACTTGAGCTCCCTATAGAGGCGGCTGTGTGAAGAGGAAGAGAAGAGAAAGTTCCATGCGGGCCCCCCTCCCACATGAGAATAAATGTCCTCTTTGTTAAGTATCCCAGTGATCAACTAATCATAGTGAGACCATATGCTGATGCACACACAGATCAGCTATGAACAAGGGCGTAGCTAAAGGCTTATAGGCCCTGGTGCAAGAATTCTGCTTGGCTCCCCCTTCCTCCTGTGCTTTGTGGCAAGGGGCAGGGGTGCACCTAGCCTTTCTAAGGCAAAAATTGAAACGGAACCTCCCATGCCAAATTCTCAGCCTAACCCCTTCCCTCCAGCCCTACTGTTAAATACATATTTGGCAAACATTACATACAGCGTACAAAACATAGAGGGTGATACAGCGCCACATACCTCTGACATTGTGCCCATACCAGTGATCATTTTCCCAGTAGTCCCCCAGTAGTAATAATTCTCCTTCTAATGTGTGCCATTAGAAAAATACCCCCTTATAATGTGCACCAGTACAAAAACTACCCCCTAACAATATGCACCAGTAAAAAAATACCATCTTATAATGTGCACCCAGCAGTACAAAAAAATGGAGCCAAATATCAGGTACTCAGATAAGACCCCATTATCACACCTCATATCAGACCCCAATATCAGACCTCAAAGCATACCTGTCATGGTCTTACCTCCTTGCTGTTCTCCTTCGTTTGACATGTGCTAGCGGCCATCTTGGTTTCTGGGTTTCTTGTAGCCTCCCACCCTGCGGCTTCTCCTTCCCACTGGGAGGAGCTGGATGCCCAGCTCATATATATAGGAGGTCTGTGGCTTCAGTTCCTTGCTTGGTCCTCCTGTGTTCACATGCTTCTAAGACTGCTGCTGCTTCTGGTTCCTGATCCTGGCTTCATCTGACTACCCTTCTGGTTCCTGATCCTGGCTTCGTCTGACTACCCTGCTGGTTCCTGATCCTGGCTTCGTCTGACTACCCTGCTGGTTCCTGATCCAGGCTTCGTCTGACTACCCTGCTGGTTCCTGATTCAGGCTTCGTCTGACTACCCTTCTGGTTCCTGACCTCTGGCTTCGCAAGACCCTGCTTCGGTTTAGCCATCCGTTTGGACTTTTGCCTTACAGCTTTATTTTCAATAAAGCCTTCCTATTTCCACTTATCTCTTGTTGTACGTCTGGTTCATGGTTCCATGACAATACCCTCATATCAGACCCCCATATCAGTTCTCAGATCAGTCCCCCATATTAGATGGTCAAATCAAACCCCCACATCAAATACTCAAATCAGATCCCCATATCAGATCTTCAAACCCCCATATCAAACCTCAGATGAGACCCCCATCAGACCTCCATGTTAGACCCCCCCCATATCACACCTGTGATGAGACCACCTTTAGACCTCTATGTCATGACCTCTATATCAGATCCTCAGATCAGACCCTAATATCAGATACTCAGACCCCATATAAGATCCTTAGACCCCATAGCAGACCTCAGAAATGACCTCCACATCAGAAGCTTCAACCCCCTTATCAGATTCTCAGAGCCCCTTATCAGATCTTCAGATCCCATATCAGATCCTCACACCCCTATATTAGACCTCAGATCAGACTCCCATATCTGATCCTCAGACCCCCATATCAGATCCTTAGATCCCCATAGCAGACCTAAGAACAGACCTCCATATCAGATACTACGACCCCCTTATCAGATCTTCAGACGCCCAAATCAGATCCTCAGACCCCCCAAATAAGACCTTAGATCAGACCCAAAATAAATAAATTAACTTACCTCTACTCCTACAGTCCCTGCTTACTGGTCTTCCCCGGGCCCGTGCAGCACTGTTACCTGACTTAGTATAGCGTCAGGTCATAGTGCACACCTATGTCCTCACACTGTACGCAGTCAGGACAGTGCAGCGCAGACCGGGAGAAGACCAGGAAGGAGGTATGAATACAATGCTGCACTCACTTGCTGTCACGGATGATGCGGTGTGGGTGGGAAACTCCACACCGAGCACAGGAGGAAAGGGGACAGGAACTAGGCCTGGAAACTAGGGTAAAGTAAAAGGTCACCAACTAGAACAACCCTAATCCAAGTTCTGCCTTACTATCAGTATGAACTGACCTCAATGGTAGGAAAGTTTATACACAGGAACCTAAAGCCTAACACACTCTGTAGGGTCCTGGTATAGTGACAGGACTTGAAACGACCTATTCCTCCACCAGAAGGATGAACAGGAGTCTCCCTCAGGCCTAGATACAAAAGACAGGGAAATACAGCAAACAAAGTACAAATAGGGAAGTCGACACTTAACTCGAGCAAAGGCACAGCCCAGAGTCCAGAAACTGAAGTTATAAACCGCACCCCAAGAAGGGATAAGCAGTAATAAATAGGGGAGTGTGGGGTTTCGCTCTGGTAGATAGGGTAAACGGACGCATTACAGAGGCAAAAGACAAGTTCTTAACACAAAACTTCAGTGTTTATTCACACTTGAAGCAAATGCACAAAGCAATGCGTTACTTTGTAGTCTTGGTGTTTACTTCACACACAATGGAAAGTACATCTTGGTGTTACTTCACACAAATTGGAAAGTTCACATAAGACAAGTCACCTTGATGTCAGTTCTGCCTCCAGCAGTCCACAGCAGGATTTAGGGGCCTGTTTTCTCGACCCATGGGTCTCAGCCCTCCAACCTGGCACCAAGCCTCAGATCCCAACATAGAGATCCTGCTGCTGAGCCCAGCTGCCTATTTAAGGACAGCCAGGTCTGCCAAAAACCCGGACCGGCAATTAAAATCCATTCTTGTATTTGACCCCACCTGGCTACAAATCAGCCCAGCAGCACACGCTGGGAGGAAAATACCTGTTTTCCCAGACCATTCCCCTCACTGTGTCACAGGAGGTTATATGACCATACCAACAACACCTTAGGCAAGGGGTGTGGTCATTACCAAACCAACACAGACACAAATGATCCACAAGGAACCAGTCAGATTGACCCATGTGTTGCCAGTCTCTCTGATCTCCTGGCACCTGTCACAGGAACGTTCGTGACACTTCCATAATGCTGCATCTTACAAAACAAAAGATACTGTGATTTGTGATGCGCCACTGGCAATCGCAACCACTGCGACCACTATAGCTACACCACTAGCTATGAACGCTGAGACCCGACAGCAAGTGTTCAATTCCCCAACAATGTGGATTGGATGCGAACAAAAAAAATTGTGTCGTATGAATAGGGCCTAAGATTAGGGCAACATGCTCAAGGTTGGTGCATGCAGTTCTGGAGAAACATACAAGACGAAGTATAAAGGACAGATTAAACGTCTCTTCTTTTGAATTCACTTCTGGTTTTTGCTTCCAAAATTGCATGCATAAACCTGACTGTGTCCATACCCTTAGGGGCAACTTGAAATACAGAAAAGCTTGCCATACCTAGAATCCTAAGGTAGAAAATAGGGAAGCATGCAGGCATCTAAGGGTGCCTTCACACGCAGCAGATTTTGTGGCAGAAAATTCCACAACTGATATGATAATCAGTTTCATTCACTTTGCAGAAATCCATGTGCTTGTTGCCCCATTAAACTAGCTGATAAAGTGGAATGTGGTTATTTCAGGATGAACAATTGTGTAACTTGAACTGACAGGGCTCCACAGTACATTTCTCACATGCCTGCCCCCAAGAACCTCCTCTTGACATTCGGCTCTCACTCCTGCGGCTAGTCAAGAAAGCACTCTGACCAGGCCAGGCAGCCGCTGCATTCATTTCCTACACATATATACTGTATGTCATATCACTATGTATACTGACATTGTATAGTATTGTTAGGGTCATGACAATAAAATCTTTCAGTTATCCCACTGGCAATGCCCCTTCTGAGTTCACCCACTTGTCCTGCTTCGACTATAGCTTCATCCATGAGGATGAGTATGACAAACTCATATGTTTAGATTGTAGACATATTATGCCCTGAAGTTGGATACTACCATGAAATATAGGAGGGAGCTAGAGCTACTACTCAACAAAGATAAAAATGCTAATATTATAAATAAAAAGAGGTCTTGAATCGTCATAACCACCAGCAAAGGGGCTTTATTTAGACTGCCGTCAAAATGCTGGTCTTAATAAATGTGTCCCTATAAATCCAATTATACTGGTGATATTGTACATATCTAAAATTCATAAAGACTTACTGTACACTTAACCACCAGATGTCTGACTATATAGACGTTTGAATATATAGACATCTTCTTCCAAAAATACAGCAAACTTCCTCCGATTTAAATGATATTCAGGAAATTATAGTTACCTTGAAATCTATTCTGATCTTCACAAAATATGACGCAGCTTTAGTAATTAGGCCAAATTAAAAAATATAGTGTAAACCTACACAGATGGCCTTAAGCTGCCCAGATTTATCACAGTGGCTGATGTGGTGTGATAAATCTAGTACACCTACCTGCAGACCATCTAACTTTACATCACCAATTTGTTGACTTCGTTTTACTCAAAAAATGCAGCAACATTTTGGCACATTTTTTGGTGCATGGTAGGGCATGTAAGCCACACCCCATATCCAAAAAGTGACTCTCCCTTGTCAGACAAGGCATAAGAAGTGTCTTAATGTGTCTAAAACACTTGACAAATGCAATACAAAGCATGTAAGCCAGTTTTGAGAAGCAGATTTTGTGAAAGACTGGCACATTTTCGCTAGTATTTGTGTCACGAATACAGGGGAGGGGAGGGACACAGAACTAGGCCTCAAGGCTAGGGAAAGGGAAAAGGTCACCTCCTAGGAAGCCCCTACACCTGTCACTGACTCCTGTCAGTATGTATAGACCCTGAAGGTGGAAAAATATATACGCCATAACCTAGACCTTAGGAGCCCTGAAATGCCCCAGGTAGTGACAGGGAATGAGACTACTGGTTCCATTCCAGGGGAACAAACCAGCATCTCCCTGAGGCCTAGTAACAACAAGCACAGGGGAAACAACCAAATACAAAGAGCAATACAACTTATCTCATAGAAAATAGATGAGCAGGAACACAGGTAAGGTCCCCACTCCAACTCTTCCAAATCCAAGCAGAGAATATCAACCGCATGGTATGAAGTGTGAGACCAAACTAAGTA